>NW_027186304.1:3936311-4153609 GCF_028583685.1 Petaurus breviceps papuanus | reverse complement strand
AACACTTCTCCAAGTGAGCCCCCAAAACAAAGCCTCACATCAGGGCTTATATAGCCTTCTCCTGGCTCAGAGAATGTAACAACCTTATTGACCCATTGGCCAATCAAAAAGTATCTACTGAAAAACAAGCCTCCCACCCCAGGCTTCAGGTGCACTTTAACCTAGGGGCAGGGAAGATCTTCCAAATTTGCATTCCCATTACATATGGTCATTCAGTAGAATAGAGGACTTTCAAGTATTCTTAATGAAAAAACCAGAGTTGAATAGAAAATTTGACATTCAGATACACAAAGCAAGAGAAGCTTGAGAATGTAAAAAGGGAAAAGAAATCATTAGCCACTTATCAAAGTTGCGCTATTAACATTCCTACATGGAAAAACAATAATTGTAACTGATGAAACTTTTCTCAATATGAAAATGGTTCAAGGGAATATGTGTGTGTGTGTCTATATTGGAGGGTATAACAGCATATGAATACTTATGTGAATGTGTGTATATATGTTTATAGGTATACATAGAGTGCACAGGACCAATTATTAGGAAGGGATGACACTTAAAAGTGGAAATTAAGGGGTGAGAAAGGAATAAAATGAGAGGAGATGGAGAGAGACAGAATGGAGTAAACTATTTCATATAGGAGAGGCAAAGGGTAAATGATTACAATGGAGGGGAAAAATAGGAAGTCAAAAGGGAATGGGTTAGACTTATTCTCATTGAATTTGGCTCGGGGAGGGAATGGCATATACAATAAATAGGGTATCTCATCCTACAGGAGAATAGAGGGGGAGACGATAAAAGGGGGGATGATGGAAGGGAGGGTAGGCTGGGGGGGGAGGAAGAAAGTTGGAAGTACTCACTTTTGAAAAGGGACGGGATCAAAATAGAGAATAGAACAAGCGGATGGTGGGATAGGAGGGAGGGAAATTTAGTCAGTCTTTTACAATATATCTTCTATGTTAATGTTTTGCATTAGCTACACATGTACAAACTATACTGAACTGCTTATCCTCCCAGTAACTGTGGGTGACAAGGGAGGAAGGGAATGAATCTGGAATTCAAAGTTTTAAAATCAAAAGTTTAAAATTACAAACACACACACACACACCATTATTAATACTATTTTACATGTAATTGGGAAATAAGATATACTGGCACTGGGGCATAGAGATACACCATTCCTTACTGAAAAAGTTGACTGGGGTATGGAAGAAGATATGGTAGCGAGCAGATTGGAGGAAGCTATATCCTGTGAGATTGCTATTTTGGGGTTTGGGGTATGGGAAAAACGGGGAGAAAATTAATGATGTAAATAAGAAGTTAAAGCATTTGAAACATGAAAAAAAGCATTAAAAGAATAAGGAAAAGTTGGAGGTGATTTAACAAGAAAAGCAAATATATATGTGTGTGTGTATACATATATGTATATATACATATTTTTGTGTATACATATATGTATACGCACATGTATGTATATGTGCATATATGTATATATAATATTGGCTAATTTCCTTAATAAAAGAAGGAATAAAATCAATTTACTGGCATAAAGAATGAAAAATATGAATAATTAGAAATAAATTTAAGAAAGTATTTAGATAAAAATATGCCTATAAATGTAAAAACATGTAGAAAATGGATGATAAAATATATAAATTTACAAGATAAACAGAAGAGGCAAGAGAATATTTAAATAATCCCTTCTTAGAAAATATAATTAAACAAGACATCCCAGTAAAATTCCCAGAAAAAAAAATCTAAGGTCAGATTGATTCACATGTTATTTCCACATAATATTTAAGGAATTATTTCTAATGCTATATAAACTATTGGGGAAAATAGACAATGAAAGAACTTCCCCAAATTCTTTTTACAACACAAATGTGGTATCTAAACAAGAAAGAGTAAAATCAGAAAAAGAAATCTATAGTCCAATTTCCCTAATGAACAATAATAATAATGAATATTTTTAAATAATTAAAATAAAATAATTATAGCTATATGTCACATGAATCTATGAGAAGTTGGGAGTTATACCAGAAATGCAGGGATAGGTTAATATTAGGAAAATTATCTGCATAATTCACAATATAAATAAGAAAACCAACAGAAATCATGTGGTTATCTCAATAGATGCAGAAAATGCTTGTGATGAAATAAAACACTGATTTATTTTAAAAACATCAAAAAGCATAAGATTAAATGGGGTTTTTCTTACAATTACTATGATAAGTTGTTTCCATCTATAACCATCACCAAACACTCTCTCTGATGGGGATAAATTTAAAAGTTTCCCAGTAACATCAGGAGTTAACCAAGGATGCCCATTATCACTACTATTACTCAATATTTTAGTGGAAAGACTAGCTATAGCCATGAGATGAAAAAACAAAATGAAGGATTTAGAATAGGCACTGAAGAAACAAAATTATCACTCTTTGCTGATAATGTTTTACTTAGATAAAGTATACTTAGAGTATTCTCAAGAATCAGTTATAATAACAAAGCTAGTTGAAATGATTAGCAACCTCAGCAAAGTTGCAAAATGTAAAATAAACATTCAAAAACATTAGCATTTCTATTTACATGTATATTTCTCTGTGTGTATGTATATGCCTACACACATACATACCTTCATAAACATGCACTGTATCTATGTAGATATAGACAGATATGTACAACAAAATCAAACAAAAACGATCTAAACATTAGGAAGAAAAGATTAATGACTTATAGGCAGACCAAGCCAACAAAATTAACACAACAATTATAACTAAAATAGTTTACTTTTTCAGTGCCATTCCATTCAAACTATGTTAAATTATTTTACTGATCTATAAAAAAAAAACAATAACAAAATTACCTTGGAAGAACAAAAGCTAGAGACTATCAAGGAAATTAAATAAATAAAATTTGAAGTATGATGAGATCATTATATGAGAACAGCAGATCTCAAACTCTATTGAAAAGCAGTAACAATCAAAGCAGCCTGAAGTCAGTGGAATAGATTTTGTACAGATATTATAGTAGTAATTGAAAATAGTAATCTACTGTTGGAGAAATCCAAATATCCAAACCTTTGAGACAAGAGCTCACTACTTGAAAAAAAAGTACAGAGAGCACAGAAAAGCAAATTGGCAGAAACTTCATAGATACCAAATTTTAATAGATATGCTGAGTTACAGTCAAAATGGGTACTTGACATAGACATAAAGGATGATAATGTAAGCAAAATAGTAGATTGAATAGTTTACCTGTCAGAGCTATGGATAAGGGGAAATTTTATGACAGACATAACAGGAAACAGCATTATAGGATGGAAATTAACAATTTTACTACATTCATTTATATTTTTATACTAGCAAAGGGGCAACCACACTGTCATGTCCAGTATGACTGCTAGTACAGGTTCTTAGATTTGCTTTACTAGGAAAGAGAGATGTATAAGCGGTAAACAATCTTTTTAAATTTCATTTACTAGCTTACAGGAGAAGTCAGCACCCTGAACTTCAGAGAAAAAAAAAACAGAGAAAATACAGAGAAAAAACAAGCAGAGAAATAAAGACCAATAGACAGGGCTTTGATTGCCTGAATCAACTATTCACTTCACATACATTCGTAGATTGAGAGATTCTTTATATCTGAGTAGTCAGGGAGCTCTGAACATATAGCCACTCAGAATCTTGACCAGGGAATCACAAGTGAGCCCACAAAGGAAGATACTAACTCAGAATACACACACACACACACACACACACACACACACATATATATGTGTGTGGGGGGGAGTGTATATATATATATGTATATATGTGTGTGTGTGTGTACTCAAACATTTATATATATATATATATGTGTGTGTGTGTGTGTGTGTGTGTGTGTGTGTGTGTGTGTGTATTCCAAGGAACTTATGAAGAAAAATGCTTTTTACTTCCAGAGGGGGAAAATGTTGAATAAAGATGAAATCATGCTATTTTTACTTTATTTTTTTCACTTTTTTTTTCTTTATCTGTTTTCTTTCATATGTGTAATATGGGAATAATTTCCCTCACTGCACATGTATAAAGTCCATCAAATTGTTTGATCTCTAAATGGGAGGGGGAGAGGGAGAGAATTGGAAACTTTTTTTTTTCAAAATAAATGTCAAAAATCATTTTAATATATAATAAATAAATAAATGATCAATATAACAAATAAAGATTAAAACAAAAAGAAATGTTACTAGATCCCCACATTCATTTCCAGGTAGGCCTAGATTGATTTTGCAAATAGTTCCATTCTGGATTGAAACACTTAGTTCTTCTCTTCTGAACAACCAATCTTTCATTTACTGCCTTCTAGTATACCTTATATGTGGCCAAATTTTATTGTAATTTTGAATTTTCTACACCTTAGTAAATGTCATTATGATATATGGATAGCTTGTTTTCTTCAAGTCCACATTTATGAATTGGAGTTAAACAGCTAAAATTCCCTAAAAATTTTTAATTTTTTTCAATTATGAGCATAATATAAAGAATTCTCTTTGAAACATGGGATTCTATGTGACAGCTTCTACAGGGCTATTTCATTTTATTTTCATAAATGATATTTGAATGATTCTTCATTGATTCCTCATTTAAAAATCTGAAGTTATTTCCATAGTAACCACTTCCAACTGTATTCAGGTAAATTCAGCCCAGCAGTTATGACAGAAAATATACCTAACATAGTTAAGATAAATCCACATGAATCATATGCCTTCAAATATCTGGTACTGTTCCATAACTCAGGAAAACTTCCTTTTCTTATGCAAAAACAAGGATAGTGAAGAGACCAGGAGGTGTTTCCAACTCTCCATGCCATTGTCACCAAATATCATTCTTTTCTTCTTGCTATTCTTTCCCATTTAAGTCTTTGCTTTTATGTTGGTACCATTCATTTAATCTGGTAATATTCATTTCTTTCAATAAGAAAAAAAATAAATCTTCTAAATCTAAGCTGAAAGAGTTTTTACTCTATAATTTTTTCTTGCCATTTTATTTTTACACCTTCAATGCATTAATGTAATTCTAATTAGGATTAGTTATATGGTATATGTTAGAGACTTACAGTAATTACTGTAGTCTAAGCTTTTTGGGAGCTTAGACCATGTTATTTTTTAAATCTGTTTCTGGCATTAGGGAATAGCAGGTAGATTGTGCCTTTGTGCTTTCCTACTATCTATCACACTAAAATTGCACACAGTAGATACTTAACACCCTCTTTCTGAATTCAGCTAACAAAGTTTCTCGATAGTGGTATTTCATTTACCCTATAAAACATGTTCATAATGGGTAAAAGTACATTGAGATATTTAGGTTTTGGTAGTGCATGGTCATAGTCAGGAATGTAGAAGAGAAAGAATATCAAGGAATTTAAGTACCAGGGAAAAAGTTCTAATTAACAGTATGATAAATTTAATGTAAGTGGTAGTGACAAATTAAAAAAAAAAAGATATGTCATTCTTGGAGACATTCTGGTGTATTCAGCTTAAAGTCTCAGAAGTGTATCAAACAAAGCCCTGCAGCATATCATTGTCAAATTTCCCTTTCTGTACATTTCGCCATGAACAATAAGAACAACAAAGGATAGACACAAATTATTCTAATCAATCTTATTTATGAGTTAAGTGCTGCCATTATTATCTTTCTCCTAGAATTTTCTTTTATTCTCTCTCTGTTCTTCACCTTCATTTCTAAAGTTGATCTGACAAGCTGAGATGCATTTGAAAACAGAAAAACTTGGCATCATAACTGTTTTCAATGATAATACATCATCCTGAAAACTTCATAAAGATGAGACATTGCTTTACTAGTCTCTGCCGCATAATTTTTTCATCGCTTGACATCAGAATATTTATGTTTGCTTGTCAAATGTCTATTACAAATATACCCTTCACTAAACTCTGACTGTTTACTTTAAAGGTTTTGAAACCAAGATACCTGATCAAGACTAAAAGTAGAGCATGGTGAGAAGAAAAAGATAAAATAATACTGTAGTTTTGTGACCACAGAATTCTAAAACATTCATGGATGAAATGGACAGACCTTGTAGTATGGCAAATAATAATATTTTGATCCTGTGGAAATTAAAATATGCATTCAATCAGAATGAACACTTTCAGGAGAAAGCTGAATGTGCATTTTGTTATGAAATAAGGGGAAAAGTTCCCTCTGCCCTGGCAATAGGGAACAAAAAAACCAATGTTATTTGGCATACCCTCACCCCACCTCCCATCTGGCTGTGCTAATAATTTAATAAGTTACTTTGAGCAGGCCCCTGTAACTCTGCTGGCCACATCCATTCAAGGGAGAGATTTCAAAATTCTTTTCCATTTCTGGTAATCCATGATTCATTGAATGTTTCCAATCATATTTACCCTGTAGATGTTTTTGAGAATTGAAGAAAAATATAGTTGTTTTATTTTCCCCTGTGGAAAGAAGGCTTTGCAGAATTTTTAAATGTTTTGCAAAATCCCATCTTTTTATTACTGAAGATTTCTATATCTTCTCTTATCTTCAAATATATATATGTATATATACATATATGTTAAACATATAAATGCTGTATACACCAAGACAATATAAATTTCTTGAGTAGAGAAGCTGATTCATTTTTTTTTACTTCTTGACTGCAGTAGACAACATGATGGCTGAAGCATTGGGGGCCATCTTTTTTATTAGTTGATTCAGACCCCTTAGGCCAAATATAATATCAAGTTGTATACAGTGTCTTCTTTTAGCTTGATTCAAAAGTTGAAAACAGAAAAATTCAAAAAATTCTTGAATCAGTCTAAGCAATTCTTTGAAAACATGTCTAAATACCAGGTAACTGAATTTAGAGAATAGATTTTATATAGAGTACATGAGAAAACTTTTTGATGGCAAGATCCACCAACCATTAGCAAAAGATGCCCATTTGCCTTGTTAAAGATCTGGGCTGATAATCAACATCAGGGCATTTAGTCCTAGATCCCTTGAAGTATGAGACACAAAAATAAACAAAGAACATTTTATGTAAATATACATGATCCAAAATGAATGAAGTTAATTACTATGATTAAAAATGTAATAGATTTTTGTTTAATAACTTTGCCAAGTTATCATAAGTTTTCTTCAAGGAAAAAATATAATGTCTGATCAACTCAACTGATAATATTTTGAAAATATTATTCCAGTTCAAGGGAAAATTCACAATAAAAATAAATGAGATATAGAAGGTCTAGAGTAAAACTTGCAATGGGGAAGAAGACTGAAAAAATGAAATGATATTCTTGGGTAGCAAGATAGATATAGCCTGGTTTAATGATCTGACTTCCATTTGGAGAAAAGGTTATAATGTAATTTCCTTCACCACCACTGGTATATTGTTTTCTGTAAAATGTTTTCAGCAGGGTGTGCATATGCAAACAAGAAGCAAAAGAAAACAGTTTTGGCTTTCCTCTCATTTTCACAGAGGTGGACATAAAAGATTTCTTGAGAGAAGTCTTCTGCAATTTTTCACTACTGTGGAAAATATTGTCTCCACAACAACTTTAGAGACAGCCAAAAAAAGCTATGGACAGCAGGGAAAATGGAGGCAAGTTCTTGAAATTTAAAAAAGGTACTATACACAGTGGAGAATAAATTCATTTCATTCAATATAAAATGTTCTTTTTGCATTTATTTGAGGGAAGAGGTATCACAGAATAATGTCCTGGGAAGTCAAAGAAATTGAAAAAAAAATATGTCCGTTGTAAGCAGGTAACCACAAGAATTGTCATCTGTTTTTTTTGTTCTTTTATTAGCCTTTTCATATTTAGCTATATCAAAATACAAATTTCCACAAAAACATATATCTGTTTAGAGTGATGAAGTTGAATATAGGTGTATAGAGGGAAAGAACATATGCTTCTGCGATGGCAAGAAAATAAATACTTTCATATCAACAAAATGGCAAAATTCTACACTAATTTTTCACAATATTTGGCAGAAATATATCCATATATGAATACACACACACACATATATATAAAATCTTCCTCAAACATTATTGGTTCAAAATTATTTTTTCCATCAGGAATAAGGATATCTTTTGATAGTAACTATTCTTTTAGGAAAATTGGATACTTTTTGAAGCAATAAATGAATATCATTGAAAATAGATGAATCCATGATATTATAAAATACTTCTTAATTCATATGAAGTTTAGTCGCTTCTTTATCAGTATTTTTAGTAAAGCTTTTTTAAAAAAAAGGATATTTTTATTTCCCATTTTTCTTGCTCATTTTGATGTCAGTTTATAAAATCCAGTGGGATACTGGTTGATATTGCATGTACACAATCTAGATGATATGAATATTTTAAAGTTCTATATGGAGGGGGTGGAGCCAAGATGGCAGAGTAGAAGCATGACCTTCCGTGGCTCCGGCTTCCACCTTCCCCAATCCATGTAAAAAAGGGGACTCTAAACAAACCTTGGAGCTGCAGAACCCGCAAAATGAAACAGAGAAGCTAACCTCCTGCTGAGAACAGCCGGGCAGGAATCGAGAGCAGCCCTCTTGGGAACTGAGCCCCACACCTAGGATTTAGCCCCAGGGTGGGTCTGACCAGACACTTGCCAGAGGGACTCCAGATCAGCAGCAGCAGTAGCAGTTTCCATATTTATCAACACATAGTTTCAAAGGACAAAGTGAGAGGCCAGTGCAGTCTGGGCTTTGGGACCAGTAAGTGGGAATGCTTTGCTTTATTCCCTGGAGCAAGAAGCCACAGAGATGCCGGCACAGCCAGACAGCACCATCTGGCAGCTTCAGCTCCTGGCCTGCAGAGTGTTGGGGGATTAAGCACCAGTCTGAAGGGTAATCGCTCTTGCTTTAACCTGCATAGATCTGGATTGCAGTCTAGGGTGGAGGTCCTGGGGTGTGTTTCCAGCTTTTCAGAGCCTGTGGAGACCTCAGAGAGGGCACCCATCTAATACCTATGGCAGCTGAGAAAACCCCAGCATTTGGGATGAAAGCTCTCCTGTCTGGTGGCAGCGTCCTACTGTGGCAAAAAGCCCAGGGGCCGAGTGACTGAGGGGCCACATGACCAGGCAAAGGAAACAAAGTAGACAGAAGATTCCAACATTACCCTCCTATTTTGGGGACAAAAAGGAGCAAAGCATGGAACAGGAGAAAAACAGTGAAGTCAGATCTCCTGCACCAAAAGCTTCAAAGGAAAATAAGAGCTGGTTACAGACCAGAGAGGACCTTAAGAAGCAGATAACAGAAGTAGAGGAAAAATTGGGAAGAGAAATGAGAACAATGCAAGAAAATTATGAAATGACAGTCAACAGCCTGACTGAGGAAAATAATGCTTTAAAAAACAGACTGACTCAAATGGCAAATGATGCTCAAAAAGGCAATGAGGAGAAGAATGCCTTAAAAAGCCGAATTTGCCAGATGGAAAATGAATCTCAAAAGCTCAATGAGGAGAATCACTGCTACAGAATTAGATTGGAGCAAATTGAAGCTAATGACTTTATGAGAAATGAAGATGCTGTTAAACTGATATAAACAAATGAAAGAATAGAAGGCAATGTGAAATATCTCATGAGAAAAACCACTGACCTGGAAAATAGATCCAGGAGAGATAATTTTAAAAATATTGGACTACCTAAAAGCCATGACCAAAGTAAGAAACTAGAAATCATCCCCCAGGAAGTCCTCAAAGAAAACTACCTTAATGTTTTAGTACCAGAAGGCAAAATAGAGGTTGAAAGAATCCACTGATCACCTTCTGAAAAAGATCCCAAAAGAAAACTCCTAGGAATATTATAGCCAGGTTCTGGAATTCCCAGAAGAAGAAGAGAACATTACAACCAGCCAGGAAGAAACAATTTGAATATTGTGGAAGCACAATCAGAATAACTCAGGATCTGGCAGCTTCTACACTAAGGGATTGAAGCGCTTGGAATATGTTATTCTGGAGGTCAAAGGAGCTGGGATTAAAATCATGAGTCACCTACCCAGCAAAACTGAGTATTATGTTTCAGGGGAAACTATGGTCATTCAGTGGAATAGAGGACTTTCAAGCATTCTTGCTGAAAAAACAGAGTTGAACAGAAAATTTGACATTCAAATACAAGAAGCATGAGAAGGTAAGCAGGGAAAAGAAAACATAAGGAACTTATGTAAGTTTAACTATTAACATTTCTACATGGAAAAACAATAATTGTAACTTATGAAGCTTTTCTCAGTAGTTGAAGGGATTAGCTATATATATATATATATATATATATTTGTCTATATATATACACATATATATTTGTCTACATATATACACATATATATTTGTCTACATATATATATATACACATATATTTGTCTATATATACACATATATATTTGTCTATATATGAGAGTATATGGGCATATGAATACATATGTGAATGTGTGTATATATGTTTGCAGGTATACATAAATAGAGGGCACAGAACCAATTTAACAGGAAGGGATGATACTTAAAAGGTGAAATTAAGAGGTGAGAGGAATAATGAGAGGAGAAGGGGAGAGACAGATTGGGGTAAACTATCTCATACAGAAGAGGCAAGGGAAAATGGTTACAATGGAGGGGAAGGTTAGGAAGGCACAAGGGAATGTGTCAAACTTATTCCCATTGAATCTCGCTTGAAGAAGGGGTGAAATACACACTAAATAGGTATCTCACCCTCCAGGAGAATGGAGGGGGGGAAGGCGATGAGAGTAGGGATGATCGAAGGTAGGGCAGGCTGGGGGGGGGGGGATGGAAGTTGCAAGCACCCACTTTTGAAAATGGATAGGATCAAACTAAAGAATAGAACAAGTGGGAAGTGGGGTAGGAGGGAGGGAAATATAGTCAGTCTTTTACAATATATCTACTATGTTATTGTTTTGCATTAGCCACCCATGTACAACCAATACTGAACTGCTTATCTTCCCAGTTAGGGTGGGTGACAAGGAATAAAGGGAATGAATCTGGAATTGAAAGTTTTAAATAAAATATTCAAATATACATATATATATATATGTGTGTGTGTGTGTGTGTGTGTGTGTGTGTGTATACTATTATTAATACCATCTTACATGTAATTGGGAAATACGATATACAGGCACTGAGGCCTAGAGATCTGCTGGAAAAGTTGAAAGGGGTATGGGAGAAAATATGGGAGAGAGCAGTTTGGAGGAGGGGATATCCTGTGGGACTGCTATTTTGGGGCGGTGGGTAGGGGAAAAATGGGGAGAAAATTTGTAACTAAAAATCTGGCTGAAACGAATGATGTAAATCAGAAGTTAATAAAACATTAGAAAAATAAATAAAGTTATATATTGAAAATAATGTTAAATATATTCTGACATTAGTCATATTGTGAAAGAAATGTAGAACAAAAAGAAAAATCCCTGAGAAAGAAAAAAGGTGAAAAATAATTTGCTTTGATCTGCATTCAAACCCACAGTTGTTTCTCTGTATGGGATAGCATTCTCCATCCCAAGTCTTTTGAATTGTCTTGTATTATTGTATTTCTGAGAAGAGCTAAGTCTCTCACAGCTATCATTTGCACTTTTTCTATTACTGTGTACTGTGTTCTCCTGATTTTGCTTACTCACTCTGCTTCATTTCATGTAAGTCTTTCCCGTTTTTTGTGAAATACATCTGCTCACCATTTCTTAATGCACAAGAGAATTTCATCAAATTGATACCACAGCTTAATCAGCCATTCCCCAATCAATGCAAATATCATCAAATTCCCATTTTTTTTACAACACAAAAAAGATTCTATTAATATTTTTATTGGCGGTGCTTTTACCCTTTTTTTAATGATCTCTTTGGGATGTAGATGTAGTAGTTGTATTGCAGGATTAAAGGTTTGCACAATTTTATAGCCCTTTGGATTTAATTCTGATTTGCTCTCCAAAATAATTGGATCAGTTTACAGCTCCACCAACAATGCATTAGTATTATGAAGATTGTTATTATAAACATTTTCAATAATAACAAGGTCATGATCATTCATTCTGGAGTCCTCAAAACACACATAAGTTCCTTTAGGTGCGCTTGTCAATGTATCCTGAAGTTTGTTTTAAAATTATGTTTTAATCTTCTTTTAATTTTATATAGTCACAGTTACACCTGAAAGTGCCTTCTGAAGTAAACTACCTTAATTCCTTCATTCTATATGTGATTAAATTAAGACTTTGGACTAGTGGGTTTTACCATGTTAAATAGAATAAAATTTCAAATTCATGTCTTTTAAAATTAAGTTTAATAGCCTTTTCATTACACCAAGTTATAGTTCAATCACTATATTTTAAAGGTATTAGTTATTTAAAGTTATTTCTATCATATATTACCATTTTAACCTCAATGAACTGAGTGCATCTAGTTACTATATTTGTATTCCTTTCCCAGTATTTTCCAAAGCATACTTAATAATACAATCAGACAAGGAAAGTATTTTCCATTTCTTAAAATAAATAAGGAAAAAGTATGTGAATCTTCATCTTTGGTTAAGAAAATGTCAAAGTGAAAAGAGACACTGAAAAATTTTCTGCAGTTGAATACCTTGTCACCTTGTTAAATTGATTTCTATTAGCAGATTTGCATACTATATTGATAAGATTAAAAATGTCAAAAGCTTCATCAGATAGAGCAAAGAGGGTAGCCATGTAACTAGGTATTCATTCATGCTGAGATCTTGGACTTTTATTTGGTTGCAAAAATACATGTTAAGGGGTCAGCAAATGATTTTTGAAGCAGCAATTGTACTTATAATCTTCAATATAAGGGAAATAGAATTTCTTAAAATTACATTTTATTCCTAATTTTTGAATGATGAAAAATAAAATGAGTTTAGAGTAAAGAATTAAGATAAAAATACAGCAGTTTCATTCTAGCTTCAAAATAAGGGGAAATATTCAGATTATTTATGGTGTATACATAAACAAGACGAAAATAACATATTCATTGATAAAATTAAGAAATTAATTTCTGGCCCCATCTGCCTAGTCATTCCCCTCTTCACACAGCTCTGCTTTCCTCAGTATCACTGCTCAAATGGAGGACTCAATGGAAATGGAGATGAGTCCCCTCCGGCCTCAGAATTTCCTCTTTGGCTGTGAACTAAAGGCTGACAAAGATTATCATTTTAAAGTAGAAAATTATGAAAATGAGCACCACTTGTCATTGAGGACTGTGAGTTTAGGGGCTGGTGCAAAGGACGAATTGCATATTGTTGAAGCAGAAGCACTGAACTATGAAGGCAATCCGATTAAAATAATGCTGGCATTTTTGAAAATTTCTGTTCTGCCTACAATTTCACTAGGTGCCTTTGAGATTACACCACCAGTAGTTTTGCGGTTGAAATGTGGTTCAGGGCCTGTACATGTGAGTGGCCAGCACCTAGTAGCACTGGAGGAAGATGCATAATCAGATGATTAAGAGGAAGACAATATGAAACTATTAAATATGTCTGGCAAACGATCTGCTCCTGGATTTGGTAGCAAGGTTCCAAAGAAAAAGGTCAAACTGTCTGAAGAAGATGAAGATGATGATGAAAGCTTTGAAGATGAAGAAAGTGAAGAAAAGACCCTTCCAGTGAAGAAATCTGTTCATGATGCTGCAGCAAAAAATGCACAAAAATCAAACCAGAATGGAAAACATTCGAAGCCATCCACACCAAAATCAAAAGGTCCAGAATCCTTTACAAAGCAAGACTGACAAGACTCCCAAAGGACCCACTTCTCTTGAAGATATTAAAGCGAAAATGCAGGCAAGCATTGAAAAAGGTGGTTCCCTCCCAAAACTGGAAGGCAAATTCATCAACTATGTAAAGAATTGCTTTCGGATGTCTGATCAGGAGGCTATTCAAGATCTCTGGCTGTGGAGGAAATCTCTTTAAGAAAATAAGTTTGAACAGTTTTTTTTTTTTATTTTTCCATCTTATTTCTGTAACAGCTGATATCTGGCTGTCCTTTTTATAATGCAGAGTTATAATTTTCCCTACCGTATTTGATAAATATCATCCAGATTATTTAGCCAAGGATGTATTGTCTAAAATGCCTGTTTAGTTTTCAAAGATGGAACTCCACCCTTTGCTTCATTTAAGTATGTATGGAATGTTATGATAGGACATAGTAGCAGTGCTGGTCAGACAAATGGAAATTATGGGGAGACAAAGTATACATGTGAAATAAATTCAGTACTTTAATAAAGAAAAAAAAAAGAAATTAATTTCTGTGTAGCCAGCATGGTGCAGTGGAAGGTAAACTGAATTGGTTTGGGGAAGAACTGGGTTCCAGTTACAGTTCTCCCTTATATGTGTGACTTTGGGAGTCTTACTGAGCTTCTTTCATTCTCAATTTCCCCTCATGTAAAATGAATGGTTGGTGCTATATAGCCCAAAATGCTAATTCCAACTCCAAATTTGAGACTACATCAATTGATATTTATTCAGGAAAGAGAATTTTCATTTTACCAAGTAAAATAAACATATTAAACATTTTATGTGGCATTATTGATAACAATAGTTAATAGGTTACACCAACTGTTCATATAGCAGTTAAAAAATCATAAAACTTTTAACATATCATTTCATTTAATCTTAATAACGACCTGTTAGGCTTATGCCACCATTCACATTTTACAGAAGAAGAAAATAAAGGTATGAGATGTTAATTAATTTCTCCAAGGCAATATAGCCAATAAGTATATGAGGTAGGATTCAAATTCATGTTTTCCAGAGTCCAACTCAGGGTTCTAGCCTCTTTACCACACAAAGGAGCTTATCTAAAAATGTGAGAATTGGTGTTTAGATAGCTCTAATTAATTAGAAGAATATTTACTTTTTCTTTAAATTTAATGAAAAACTTCTACATTTAATGGAGGTTTTCATCCTGAATGTTAAAAACAAACAAACAATAAACATGAAATAGCTTTATTAGATGTCCTAGTGTACCCAGGAGCCTCGAAGCCTGAATATCCAATGTCATGCATTCTTTTCTTCATTTCCAGACTAGATAAGGTCTGATAATTAGTTTTGTTTTTAATTTTTTTGGTTTTTATTAATTTATTTGGTTAGTTTTAGTGTACAGGATTCAATTCTAAAATTCTCTGAGTTTCAAATTTTCTCCCCCTTCACCCCGATGGTGGCATAAAATCAAGTATAGTATCTGCAAATTGTTTCACATTATACATTAGTCAGGTTACAAAGAAGGATTGTATCAGATGGAAGGAACAATGGGAAACAGGAAACAAAACCAAAGAAGAAAAAAACATACAGCAGGTAGTTTGCTTCAATCTGCATTCAAACTGTTTTCTTTCTAGTTCTTTCTCTGAATGTAGACATCTCTCTCCATCATGAGTCTTTTGGAGTAGACTTAAAATCCTGCATTACTGAGAAGTGTCCAGTCTATCAAAGTTAGTCATCACACATAAGTTGTGTCTGTAATTGTGTACAAATTTCTCCTTGTTCTGCTCTTCCTACTCAGCATCATTTCATATAAACTTTTCCAGGTAAATATGAAGTCTGTCTGCTCCTAACTTCTTATACCACAATAGTATTCCATTACATTCATATATCACAACTTATTTAGCCATTCCCCAATTGATGCACATCTCCTTAATTTCCAATTCTTAGCCACCACAAAAATAGCTGCTATAAATATTTTGGTACATATCCCATTTCTATGATCTCTTTGGGATACAAACATAGAACAGGTATTGCTGAGTCAAAGGGCATGAAATTATTTAAGCCCTTTGGACATAGCTTCAGATTGCTCTCCAGAATGTTCACAACTCCAGCAACAATGCATTAGTGTTCCAATTTAACCACATCTTCTCCAGAATTTGTCATCTTAGCCAATCTGACCAGTGAGATATGGTAACTCAGAGCTGTTTTGATTTGCATTTCTCTAATCAATAGTGATTAAGATTTTTTCATATGCCTATAGATATCTTAATTCCTTTTTTTTTTAAAAAGCAATCGGGGTTAAGTAACTTGCTCAAGCTTACACGGCCAGCTATTTCTGTGTGTGGTGCTAAGTATCAGAGCTCAGATTTGATCCCAGGCCATCCTGACTCTGGGGCCGGTGCTCTTACTCACTGAGCCACCTGGCCGCCCCTATCTTAATTTCTTCCTATGAAAACTGCTTGTTCATATCCTTTGACCATTTAACAATTGGGGAATGACTTGTATTCTTATAAATTTGACTCAATTAACTATATATTTTAGAAATAAAGCCATTATCAGAGATGTTGGTTTTAATTTTTTTCCCCAACTTTCCACATCCCTCCTAATCTTGGTTACATTGGCTTTGTTTGTACAGAAGTTTTTCAATTTAATGTAATCAAAATTGTCCATTTCACATTTTATAATGCTTTCTAATTCTTGTTTGATCATAAAGTCTTCCCATCTCCATAAATCGGAAAGGTAAATTACTCCTTACTTTCCAAAATCGCTTACAGTATCACATTTATACCTAGAGCATGCACCCATTTAGACTTGATTTTCATATATGGTGTTAGATAATGGCCTATGCTCAGTTTCTGGCATTCTGTATTCCAGTTTTCCTAGAATTTTTTGTCAAATAGAGAGGTCTTATCCCCAAAACTGTGGTCTTTGTGTTTATCAAACAGTAGATTAATATAATCATTGACTTCTGAGTATTGTGTTCCCTGTCTATGCCATTGATCCACTATTCTATTCCTCATCCAGTATCAAGTAGTTTTGATCAATGCTGCTTTATAGTATAGATTAAAATCTGGTATAGCTAGATCACCTTCCATAGCATTTCTTTTCATTAATTCCATTGATATTCTAGAACTTTTGTTCTTCCAAGTGAATTTTGTTACTATTTTTTTCTAGTCCATAAAGCAATTTTTTTTTTTTTTGGTAAATTGATTGGTATGCCACTAAGTATGTAATTTAATTTAGGTAAAATTTTCACTTTTATTATATTAGCTCAACCCAGCAATGAGCAATTGATGTTTTCCCAGTTAGTTAGTGTAATGGAAATGCAAATTTAAAGATCTTCCCTGCCCCTAGGCTAAAGTGCACCTGGACACTGGGGTGGGAAGCTTGTTTTTCAGTTGATACTTTTTGATTGGCCAGTGGGTCAATAAGGTTGTTACATTCTCTGAGCCAGGAGAAGGCTATATAAGCCCTGATGTGTAGCTTTGTTTTGGGACTCACTTTGAGAAGTATTCTGTGATTTCATCTGAATTCTGGGAAGCTGTTGTTGAGAGTCCCCTGGCTTTGAAAAACCCAGAATGTGGAAACCCAAATGTTGACTGGGTATGGATGTAATGGTTGGACAGTTTGGAAATCTGTCTACTTGATGTTTCTGTCTTGATAATTATGCCTGTATACTTTGAGATTCAGGGTGCTGACCTTTTCTCCTGAACAAGGTAAACGATATATGTCTGACTGATTAAAGTAAGCTTGTTAACCCATTTTGAGTTGCTTTCCTTTAACAAAGCAGATCCAAGAACCTGTGTGAGCAGGCACCTTGGGGACACTGGGGTGCTTGCTGCAACAGTTAGATGTGACTTCATTTGTGTGAAAATTGTTTTGTATTTGTGTTCATATAGGTCCTGGGTTTGTTTTGGCAGGTAGATTCCCAAATATTTTATAATGTCTACAATAACTTTAAATGGAATTTTTCTTTCTGTCTCTTGCTCTTGAATTTCATTAGAAAAATACAGGAACACCGAGGATTTATGTGGGTTTATTTTATATCCTGAAATTTTGCCAAATTTATTTATTGTCTCAATTAGTTTTTTACTTGACTCTCCACAATTCTCTAAGTATAGCATCATATCATCTGCAAAGAGTGATAGCTTAGTCTTTTCTATGCCTAGTTTGATTCTTTTGATTTCTTTTTCTTCTCTAATTGCTACTGCTAACCTTTCTAGTACCAGATTAAATAAGAGGCGTGATAATGGACACCCTTGTTTCTCACCTTATCTTCTTGGAAATGCTTCTAACTTATCCCTATTACATATAATACTTATTGATGGCTTTGAATAGATGCTTCCTATTATTTTAAGGAAGGCTCCATTTATTCCTCTACTTTCTAGTGTTTTTAATAAGAATGTATGTTGTATTTTTTCAAAAACCTTTTGTAATTTTATTGAGATAATGTTTTCTGCTAATTTTATTGTTGATATGATTAATTATACTGATGTTTTTCCTAATATTGAACCATATTTGCATTCCTGGCATAAATCTTAGCTTCTCAAAGGGTATTGTTTTGGGGAAAAGTTGATGTAGTCTTTTTGCTCATATTTTATTTAAAATTTTTGCCTATATATTCGTAAGGGAAATTGGTCTATAATTTTCTTTCTCTGTTTTGTCTCTTCATGACTTAGGTATCAGTACCATATTTGTGTCATAAAAATAATTTGGTAGGACTCCTTCTTCACTAGTTTTCCCAAATAGTTTGTAGAGTATTGGAACCAATAATTTTTTAAATGTTTGATAGAATTCACTAGTATATGTTTCTGGCCCTGGAGATTTTTTTCCAAGGGAGTTCGCTGATGATTTGTTCAATTTATTTTTCTGAGATAGGGTTATTTAAATAATGTACTTCCTCTTCAGGTATTCTGGGCAACTTATATTTTTTTCTAAATATTCATCCATTTCACTGATTGTCAAATTTATGTGCATATAATTGGGAAAAATAATTCCTAGTTATTTTTTAATTTCCTCTTTACTGGAGGTAAATTTACCATTTCATTTTTGATACTCATAATTTGGTTTTCTTCTTTCTTTTTTATCATATTGACTAAGGGTCTATTAATTTCATTTTTTTCATAAAACCACTTCTTAGTTTTATTTATTAATTCAATAATTTGTTTAATTTCAATTTTATTAATCTCTCCTTTTGTTTTCATTATTTCTAATTTAGTCTTAATTTGGGGATTTTAAATTTGTTCTTTTTCTATCTTATTCAATTGCATACCCAATTCATTGACCTCCCTTTTCTCTAATTTATTCATTTATGCAATCAGGGACATAAAACTTCCCCTTAGAACTAACTTTGCTGCATCCCACAAATTTTTGGTGTTTTCTAATTATTGTAATTCTCTTGAATGAAGTTGCTGATTGCTTCTATAATTTCTTGTTTGATCTTCTCATTCTTTAGAATAAAATTATTAAGTTTCCAAAAAGTTTTTAGTCTATCTTTCCATGGTCCTTTATTTCATATGATTTTTATTGCATCATGGTCTAAGAATGATGCATTTAAAATTTCTGCCTTTCTGCACTGAATTGTGAGGTTTTTATGACTTAGAACATGGTCGATTTTTGTATATGTGTCATGTACCACTGAGAGGAAGGTATATTCTTTATTAACTCCATTCAGTTTTCTCCAGAGATCTATCATATCTAGACTCTCTACAATTCTATTCACCTCTCTACCTCATTTATTGTTTATTTTGAGGTTAGATTTATCAAGTTTAGAGAGGGAGAGATTAAGATCTGCTGCTATTACAGTTTTGCTATCTATTTCTTCCTCTAATTCCCTTAACTTCTCCTCTAGGAAATTGGATGCTATACCACTTGGTGCATATAGGTTAAGTAATGATATAGCTTCATTCTTTATGGTGCCTTTCAGTAGGATATAGTTTCCATGCTTATCTATTTTAATTAGATCTATTTTTGCTTTTGCTTTATCTGAGATAAGGATTGCTACCCCTACTTTTATTTTACTTTAGCTGAAGTATAATATATTCTACTCCAGTCTTTTTCCTTTGCCCTATGTGTATCCCCTTCTTTCACATTAGTTTCTTTTATACAGCATATTGTGGGATATGGTTTTTAATCCATTCTTCTATCTGTCTCCATTTTATGGGATAATTCATCCCATTCACATTCACAGTAATGATTACTCACTATCTCTTTTGCTGCATACTGTTCTGTCCCCTGTTTATATTTTTGTTTCTTCCTTCTCCCTTCCCCTCCTTAAGGGTTTTTACTTTTGACCATGCCCTACCTCAGTGTTGGCTCCCTCTGACCCCCTTCTTTAACTATCCTTTCCTCTTGTTACTATTTTTCTCCCTTATAACCCACATTCTTATCCTCCCTTTACCCCTCCAACGGTTTATAGGGTACAATGTATTTTCATACTTGTCAGAATATATTATTCCCTCTTTGACCCCAAACCATTGAGGGTAAATTTCATACAGTACTCCTCTCCCTCCCTCGATTCCCTCAATTATAAAGAGATTTTTGTATCTTTTCACATTAGAATCTTAAACTTAATTAACTATGTTGATCCTTCTTTGACCAGAAACAATGAGAATAATGTTGAAATTATGTTCATCACACTCTCTCCTTGTCCTTTACTATAGTATGTCTTTATGCCTCTTTGTATGGCATAATTTAACTTTTTCTGCCCCATCCTTTCCTTTTATCCCATTACTATCACTTTGAACCCTTTAATGTTTTTTTTATCATCATGTTAGTTAATTTATACCCACACCCTCTATCTATGTATATCCCTTTTAAAGTTCATGATAATCATATAAATTTCAATATTGATAAGTATCAGATTCTCATATGGGGATGAAAATGGTTTGTTCTTATTGCATGCAAAGTTATGTGCATGTGTATGTGAGTGTGTGTGTGTGTGCATGTGTGTATGTGTGAATGTGTTTTTTCCTTGTTTACCTTTTTGTCTTTCTTGAGTGTTGCAATAGGAGATCACATTTTCCATTGAGCTTTGGCTTTTTTATCAGGAAAATCTGGAAGTCCTTTATTTCCTTAAATGACCATCTCCTTGGGTGAAAGATTATGCTCAGTTTTGCTAGTTTGTTGATCCTTGGTTGCAGTCCTAGCACTTTTGCCTTACAAAATAGCAAATTCCAATTCCTCTGATCTTTTAATGTAGAAGCTGCTAAGTCCTGTGTAATACTGACTGTAGTTCCATGATATTTGAATTGTTTCTTTTTGACTGCTTGCAGTATTTTCTCCTTCAACCTGCATTTCTAGAATTTGGCTACTATATTTCTTGGAGATTTCATTTTGGGGTCTCTTTCAGGAGGAGTCTGGTGAAGCTTTTCAATAACTGTTTTACCTTCTGATGCTAGGACTTCAGGACAGTTTTCTTTGACAATCTCTTAGAGGATGTTGTCCAGGCTGCTTGTTTTCATCATGGCTTTCCAGTAAACCAATAATTCTTAGGTTATTTACCCTGGATGTGCTCTCCAGATTAGATGTTTTTCCAGTGAGATATTTTACATTTTCTCCTACTTTTTTAGTCTTCTTGTTGCACTTGATTGACTCGGTGCATCATACAGTATTGAGCTTTGATTTGACTGATTCTAATTTTTAGTGAATTATTTTCTTCAATTAGTTTATGAAGGTCCTTTTTTAGGGAGGAATTTTCTCCAATTAGGTCACAAATGTTACTTTTTTAAGGATTTGTTTTCTTCAGTGAAATTTTTTTCTAATTGGTCATTGTAGATTTAAATTTATCTTCTACCTCTCTAATTTGGGTTTTAAATTTTTTCTTGAGCTCCTCTAAGAATGCTTTTTGGGCATGAGACTAGTTCGTATTTCCTTCTGTGGTCTCTGATGTGATTATATAGTCCATGTTGTCCTCTCTATTTGGTTTTCGTTGCATGCTAAAATAAGTTCTTAGTGATTTTCTTGCCTTCCCCTTCTCCTTCTCAGCTTCCTTCTTTCCCATTGCAGTTTCCTATTTCCTAATTTCTCAGGCTGGGTGCTAAGGGCCTGGTTGTTGACTTTGTGTGCTGTAGCATCTGTTTGTCTAGACTATGGCCAATGCCACGATTCTCAGTGTTTCCACTGAGTTACCCTGAAACTCACCTGAGGGGGAGGGGTGTACAGTCTGCTTCAGATTTCTTCCTCTATGCGCCTGGGCTACAGCTCAGGTAGGCTCAGAGGTGGTGGCTGGTCATGCTGGTGTCTTCAGATTCCCCTGGTAGAGCTGAGGTCCACATGTGCTTCTGTTGTTGGTGCTTCCTGGCTCCAACCCTGGGCTTTGGGAGCTATTGCTGGTCAGGTGAGGTGGGGCTTTTTAGGACAACCCCCGCTGCCCTTCACTTCAGACTTCTTACTGCCTCAGTTACACCCTTTCTCTGTGGCTCTTAAACCTGGGGCTATTTTTGATGTTTCAGGATTTTACTCTGGGTAGGACATTTATCTTTTGGTTTTCTAGGTCAGGGAGGGGGAATTGGATCAGCTAGTATTTATTTGCCATCCTGGCCTCTGGAAAATGAGGCAGGTGATTTTTAAACTTTTGGGTTGTGCGGCCTGGGCTTTCTCTTACCCAGTTCCAATGCTGGTGATACAGTTGCAAATTGCCAGTAGGGTGGGTGAGTCTGATGGCCGGGGCTCCTTCTTTCTCTGCTGTAGTCCACTCTCCAATCCAGGCTGGTGCAGCCCCCACATGCTTCATGCTCCCCCTTCCCAGACTCAATTAGGGACTTTCCTGGGCTGGATTCTGCCATCCAACATCGCCCAGTGGGTTTTGACACTCTAAAATCCATTTTTAGAGTTTAGTGAGGGGATTCACAGAGGAGCTTAGAAAAGTTACTGCTTCTGGTCTGCCATCTTGGCTCCAATACTAGGTCTGATAATTCTTTTTTTCAAATGGTCACATCATATTGAATTACAATGTGTGAAACACAATTAGATGAAAGAAATTTTCAGGACAGCCATCCTTCCCACTGTACTTGAAGCTGCATGAGGAGAGAATCATGACCTATTTAAGCCTTAAATCTCCCAAAAGCTTTGTAGAGTGATGTGAACACATTAGAGGTCTAATATGTAATATAGTATGAATAAATGTCATATGTGTCTCCACTGTTAGTAAAAGAAATTGAAAAAAATGTTACCGCTTAAAGATTTAAAATTTTCCTAATTTGTAGAATAATTTTTTAGTGTGTGTGTGTGTGTGTGTGTGTGTGATTGAATAAAAGTCATTGCATTCCCATCGTTTCATCTCAAACAAGGTACAAAAAAAAGAAATATATTAGATCATAGGAACTTTATGTCCTCTATATCCTTTATGTCCTCTATATCCAGTAGTACATGTCTTCGAGTATTCTAGTCTAATAGAGGACAATGGAACTAAATGAGTCTTCTAAAATGTGCAAGTCAAAATGAGGATTCTCAGTTATGTGCCCTTAACTTTTTTGTTATCTTGATTTATTAACAAATTTAAAATTGGTAATCATTAATATAGTATCATTTCTCCTCCTTTTGACTTAATGCACAGCTTTATTTTTGGCTTTTAATTATATCTAAACTCTTGTCAAATATTTCTGCTTCATACATTTAGAAGATGTGTTTTATGAACGTATTATAAAGTCTCCATTTGAAGAAAAAGTGAGATTTTGAAGGAGAGCAAATAAAAGCACTCATGAAGTTTATTTGAGAAGCAAACAATGAAACATTTAGCATCCTCTCTATAGTATATGTTTACTTTAATACATGAGGACTTTCCAGTTTTCAAGTAGAGAATGGTCAGAGAAAGGCTTCCAGATCTGATGATTGTTCAGCATGTTTTCTTAAATTTTGCTCTATTTACTAAATGAGGATTGAAATCTTCTTAAATTTGATGACTTTTTTTTAAATGTTTGGATTCATCAATAAAAATATTTTCTGAAATTTCCTGAAATTAGTATTATGTAGAAACTTTGAGATTACTATATCAAATATCTGATCTATCCAATCCAAGATTTTGTAACTGAATACATGGGCATGTACCATGTACCACGTACCATGAACTGTATAAAATGGAAAGGTATAATTCTTTTCCCTGTTTCCAATTTCTAAGAATAACTATCACAAAAATCATTTAAATATCAATTTATGCTTATGTTAATAATTGGGAATCTCCCCCCACTTTATCTGTAATATTTTATTTAAAAGAATCTCAACAAACTTATTGAAAGAGGTCTGCTTTATTTTTATCCATTAAAACTGATTATCTCCTTTATGACAATATTGATGACATATAAGGGGAGAGGAAAAATAAGTGTTGGAAATGGTAAGAAATGAAGACATCATAAGTAAAAAAAATAAAATAAAATCAGAAAAAAAATTTAAAATTCCAGCTTAACATTTACAGAATGCTAGAACTTTTTCTTAGTGATGATTAGGAGAAGGCTGGCATAGCCAACTAGACAAAACTCACCTCTTGCCCAAAGCAGTGGTACAAAGGAAAGTGCTCCAGCAGAAATGTCACTGATCTTAAAATGAAAAAAGATACATTTCAATTATTTACTTTTATTACTAGCCCAATTTCTTCCTTTATAAAATGGATGCAATAATACTTGCAGCTTTCAAGATCTTTGGAAAACTCAAATTAAATGATGCATGAGAATCATTTGGTAAGCACAAAACAATTTTTTAAAAATACCATTTATTTTGTCCTTAGTATTCCTGCACTGTGGGGGCATTTCTCTTAGTTTTTGAAAATAAATCTTCCAAATTTCATATGGTCTATCCTAGCCTAGTATTTCATTGTAGGACATGTGAGCTAAGGGATCAGAAGCGATCTGTGAATGATAGCAGAAGAACAACAACTTCAAGTTTGTAGTACACTTATGCCATTATTCAATCTTTCAAATAGAAACAATCAGATAAGATTGAAAAGTTGATTATGAAACTCCTGGCAAAGTAAAGACATTTCACCTTCTACACTTACGATTAAGAGACTACATAGAAAAACAGAATCTGCGAATACATTTTTTTAATTTTTTTTAGTTCTTCTAAATTTTTAAGCAAACCAAATATATTTGTAGTGAGACCCAATCTGCACATGCACAGGTGGGTTTGGGTTTTTTTTTCTCCTCCCAATTTTCTTGTACACTGGCAGGGTAATTCCCCAGAGCTCTTCGGGCATCTTTTTTACTCCTTAAGATTATGATACCTCACAGGAGTTGTGGGTTTTTGCACAAATACTGTAGCTTCAAGCAACAATTTGTTTTCTTCTGAAATAAATTACCAGTGGCAGTTAGTATGTCTTCAGTATCATTGGTAGCAATGATTTACACTACATTATCTTTAACTAGTTGATAGCTCCTCAATATCATTGATAATAAAATGATGTCAGTTACAAAGAGATAGTCACTTAAAAATACAACCAGTACTAAAATGCAAAGCCCTCTCAACCCTGAATAGTGGCACACTTTCCACCCTCACCCACAAAAGCTCAGTCACTGGAAAGAGTGAATTAAATGTAACAATTCTGCAATAAAGATTTCTATGACTAAATTTAATTCTGAGTTTTTCATAGCCAATAAATGAGTTATTTCCAAGCAATGGTTTATACACTGAAATATCATTTCACTAGAGTGTTAGGTCAAGCAGGTCACTCCTCAAAGTTGCTCCTTCCTGGGGTTGGCCTCTGGTAACTCAACTCTTCTAAGCTTTTAAGATTTCAAAAGTCATTGTTAAAAAGTGAAAAAAGAAACTAAGAAAAAAGAAACAATCCCATCTCATACAGGGGTTTCTCTAAAACCCCAGGTACCCACAATATAGTGCTTGGAGAGGAAAGACACATCAGGTGACCCTCTGGAGCCAGGAGTGTAGCAGTCATATCTAGTGGTGAATAGAAAAGAAAAAGTAATCTATTAGTTCCTTTTGAATGTGGACTCAAATCTGACTACTCAGTGAATTATAACAATGATGCTCATTTTTAGTAGACAAACACAAAAGGTCAAGAATACCTGTGTTTAATTGGCATGTAGGTAAAGCCTTTGCATTGTGAGTAATCATGAACTTCCAACACCAGGTTAATCAAGCATCCAAGAACGTTGGGGAAAGGCAGAATGGTTTGTACATTCTCAAAGGATTAGTTATCTGATGGCCAGGCTCCTTATTAGAAATTAATTACTTATGGATACAAAGATATTCATTTTTTAAACTTTATAGATTTCCTAAATAATTTAGATATGCTGATTCTTAGAGATAATGTTTTAAATCAATCAAAATATTAAATTTAGAGAGGAAATAAATAGCATTAATAAAAAGAACTAGAACTCAAAGGACCAGTGTCCTAGGACTCTCATTTTAAAAGAAGTTTAAAATGATAGTCAATAAAAAAAAAATCTGTACAAATGCAAAATGTACCTAGAAACAATCATTATACTAATAAGTTTAGGCAAAAGCAGGATTCTTAATTATTTTTGATGCTTTATGACAGTATTTGTAAATCTAATCCAACTATTGATTTACCCGCAATTCTTGATGTCCTAAAATCTCATTAAAAGCTGAGAATCCTGAGCATGGAAATGAAATAATTCTAACCCTGAGAGACTGGAGGTAGAGCACAAGCAACATGATTGCATCTTTCTCTGTTTCCTTAAACATCGAACTCTATTATGCATCCATAACTCTAAAATATACACTGAGAAGACAAGTAATTCAAGATAGATTATACATGGATAGTTATACAAAACACTTCCATGATAGTTATATTGTGAAAAACTAACTATATTTCCCTACTTCCTATCCCACCTCCCACTTTATTCCGTTTTCTCCTTTGACCCTGTCCCTCCACAAAAGGGTTTGCTTCTGACTACTCCCTCCCTCATTCTGCCTTCCCCTTTATCTAACCACCTCTTATACCCTTCGCTCCTACTTTTCTGTAGACTAAGAAATCCAAAACTGTGTGTCTATGTTATTCCTTCCTAAAGTCAAATCCAATGAGGGTAAAGTTGATTCATTCCCTTTTACCTTCCCCCTCTTCCCTTTCACTGTAACAATTCTTTTTTCCTTGCCTCTTTTATATGTGATGATTTACCCTGTTCTCTCACTCTCTTCTCCAATATGTTCCTCTCTCACCCTTTAATTTTACTTTTTACATAAAATCCTTTCATAGTCAACTCATCCTGTGCCCCCTATCTATATCTATCTCTACATCGACATATTCATATTTTTTTTTATTTTTAAGCAGTTGGGGTTAAGTAACTTGCTCAAGGTTACACGGCCAGTTATTTCTGGGTGGGTGCTAAGTGTCTGAGCCGGTGGAGCCTGGGATTCGATCTTCAGGTCGTCCCAACACTGGAGCCAGTGCTCTTACTCGCTGAGCCACCTGGCCGCCCCTAAGCAATTGGGGTTAAGTAACTTGCTCAAGGTTACACGGCCAGGTGTTTCTGGGTGGGTGCTAAGTGTCTGAGCCCAGGATTCGATCTCCAGGTCTTCTCAACACTGGAGCCAGTGCTCTTACTCGCTGTGCTACCTGGCCGCCCCTCCTGGATCTATTTCCAGGTCAGTGATTTTTTAAATGAGATATTAAACATAGTCTTCTTGTTGTTTTTGTTTTTGTTTTTAAATTATTTCTGTTCTGTTTTATAATGTCTTGACTTTTCATGAAGTCATTTGCTTCCATTTCATCCTTTCTAAACTTTTCTCAATATGATGGTAGTTGAAGGGAATATAAATGCGTGTGTATATATGTGTGTTTTTAAATATATTGGGATACACACACATTATATATTTGTATATATGTATATAGACATACATGTCTATATAAAAGGGTAAATGTGCATATGAATACATATATGAGTGTGTATATATGTGTACAAGTATACAAAGAAAGAGGGCACAGGGTCAAATGAATAAGAAGGGATATTTAAAAGGTAAAACTGAGGGGCATAGTCAAGATGGTGGAGTAGAAACAGTACCTCTGCATAACTCCAGCTTCCACATTCCCCAATTTATGTAAAAGGGAACTCTGAACAAACTTTGGAGGTCCAGATCCCACAAAGTGACACAAAGAAGCTAACCTCCTGCTGAGGACAGCCTGGCAGGCCAGAAGGAATTGGCCAGTGCACAACTCTGGGAGCTAATCCTGGGCCCGAGTGAGGTGGAGGTTTTAGCCGCAAGGTGGGCCTGACCAACTGCTGGCTAGAGGTATTTCAGATCACCAGAATCTGTGGCCATTTCCAGATTTATCAACACATAGATGTGAAAGTACAAAGTTAGAGGTCAGTGCAGTGTAGAATTTTGAACCAGTATCTGGGAGTATGTCGGCTTCTGTCCCCATGGTGAGAAGCCTCTGAGACACTGCTACAGAGCTGGTGCCACGTTGCAGTTTCAGCTCCTGGCCTGGAAACTGTAGGGGGACCAAGGGAGCAGTCTGAGGAGTAATCATTGTTGCTTTACCCTCCTTCGATCTCTATTGCAGTCTAGGGTAGAGGTCCTGGGGCGTGTGACCAGTGTGCCAGAGCATGTGGAGGCTTCGCAGAGGGTACCCAACTAATACCTCTGGCTGCTAAGAAAACAGCAGAGTTTGGGACAAAAGTTCCCCTGTCTGCTGGCAGAGTACTACTGTGAAAAAAGGCCAGGGTTCTAGTGACTGAGGACCAACATGACCAGGCAAAGAAAAAAAGGCAAACAGAAGAATCCAACATTAGACTACTATTTTGGGGACCAAAAGTATCAAAGCATGGAACAGGAGGAAGAGAGTGAAGTCAGAAATCCTCCACCAAAAGCTTCAAAGGAAAATAAGAGCTGGTTGCAAACCATAGAGGATTTTAAGAAGCAGATAAGAGAAGCGGAGGAAACATTGAGAAGAGAAATGAGAATGATGCAAGAAAATTATGAAATGAGAATCAAGAGGCTGCCTGAGGAAAATAACACTTTAAAAAACAGACTGACTCAAATGGCAAAAGAGGCTCAAAAAGTCAATGAGGAGAAGAATGCCTTAAAAAGCTGAATTTGCCAGATGGAAAAAGAATCTCAAAAGCTCACTGAGGAGAATCATTCCCTCAGATTTAGAATGGACCAAAGGGAAGCTAGTGCCATTAAGAGAAATCAGGATGCTGTTAAACAGATCCAAACAAATGAAAGAATAGAAGGCAATGTGAAATATCTCATGGGAAAAACCACTGACCTGGAAAATACCTCCAGGAGAGATAATTTAAAAATTATTGGACTATCTGAAAGCAATGATCAAAAAAAAGAACCTAGAAATCATCCTTCCAGAAATTCTCAATGAATACTTCCTTAATGCTTTAGAACCAGAGGCAAAATGGAGGTTGAAAGAATCTACGTATCACCTCCTAAAAATGATCCCAAGAAGAAAACTCCTAGAAATATTACAGCCAGGTTCCAGAGTTCCCATATCAAGGAGAAAATATTACAATTACCCTGGAAGAAACAATTTGAATATTGTGGAAACACAATCAGGATAAGACAGGATCTGGCAGCTTCTATAACAAGGGATCAAAGAACTTGGAATATGATATTCCAGAGGTCAAAGGAGATGGGATTAAAATCAAGAATCACTTACCCAACAAAACTTAGTAATTTCTTTCAGGATAAAATATGGTCATTCAATGGAATAGAGGATTTTCAAGAATTCTTGATGAAAAACCTGAGTTGAATAGAAAATTTGACATTTAGATACAAGAAGCAAGAGAAGCTTGAGAAGGTAAACAGGGAAAAGAAATCAGAACGCACTTATCAAAGTAGAACTATTAACATTCCTACATTGGAAAAAAATGATAACTTTTACTGAAGAAAATTTTCTCAGTATGAAAATAGTTGAAGGTAATACATACATACATACATACATATATACACACACATACATACATATATATTTGGCAATATCAGAGGGTATACAGGAGTATGAATATATATGTGAATGTGTGTATATACGTGTGTTACAGGTATACATAGACAGAGGGCACAGGTCCAATTTAATAGGAAGGGATGATACTTAAAAGGTGAAATTAAGAGTTGAGAAAGGAATGTAATAAGAGGAGATAGAGAGAGAGAGAGAGAATGGGGTAAACTATCTCACTTAGAAAAAGCAAGGGGAAATGTTTACAATGGAGGGGAAGAATAGGAAGGCAAAAGCTAATGGGTTAGCCTTTTTCTCATTGATTTTGGCTAAGGGAGGGAATGAAATACACACTAAATACGGTAACTCACCATACAGGAGAGTAGGGGGGAGGGGATGAGAGTAGGGATGATGGAATGGAGGGTAGGCTGGGGGGGAGGGAAGTTGGAAGCACTGACTTTTGAAAAGGGATGGATCAAAGTAGAGAATAGAAAAAGTGGGAAGTGGGATAGGAGGGAGGGAAATATAGTCAATCTTTTACAACATATATACTATGTTAATGTTTTGCATTAGCGACACATGTACAAACTATACTGAACTGCTTATCTTCCCTGTAAGAGTGGGTGACTAGGAAGGAAGGGAATGAATCAGGAATACAAAGTTTTAAAATCAAATGTTAAAATTATATATACTATTATTAATACTATTTTAACTGTAATTGGGAAATAAGATATACAGGCACTGGGGCATAGAGATCCACCATGCCATGCTGGAAAATCTGAAGGGGGTATGGGAGAAGATATGGGAGATAACAGATTGGAGGAGGGGATATCCTGTGGGATTGCTATTTTGGGGTGGTGGGTAAGGGAAAAACAGGGAGAAAATTTGCAACTCAAAATGTGGTAGAAATGAATGATTCAAATCAGAAGTTAATAAAGCATTTGAAAAATGGAAAAAAAGGTAAAATTGAGAGGTGAGAGAAGAATAAAATGAGAGGAGATGGGGAGAGACAGAATGAGGTAAATTATCTCATATAGAAGAGGAAAGGGAAAACTGTTAAAATCGAGGTGTAGAATAGGAATACAAAAGGGAATGTGTCAACCTTACTCTCATTGAATTTGGCTTATTAGAGGAAATGACATACACACTAAATTGGGTGTCTTGGCCTACAGGACAGTAGGGGGTGAGGGGATTAGATGGGGGATGATGGAGGGGAAAACAATTGGGGGGGAGGGTATTTAGAAGCACAAAATTTTGAAAAGGGATAGCGTCAATGCAGAGAATAGAACAAGCTGGGGGCAGGATGGGATGGAGGGAAACATAGCCAGTCTTTCACAATATGTTCACTATGGAAATGTTTGGCATAGTATAGAAGCAAGCACCCTAGCATACCCACGGTGGCTGCTAGCATAGGTTCTAAAGGAAAGCAAATGAAGGTGTGGGTGTTCCTGAAGAACAAGTCTCCCACCACAGGCTCCAGGTCACCACTTTCAGCCCATTAAGGCACAGACCACATTTTCAAATGAGGAAAGGTTCTCAGAGTTACCTAAGCCTATCAAAGGGCCTCAAAAGACAGGGAAGACCTTGAGATTCCCATTCCCACAACATTCTGTCCCAAGATCCTTCATGCCCATTACATAGGCAACTTACATCTGAAGTAGCATTAATTTCTCTTGCATACAACATAATCCTCACTAAATAGATACCCACATTTGCAAGATACAAAACATAAAAACTCATTAACAAATTCACCACAGGGCCTTAAACAAACTCAAAGTACATAGCATTATAATCCCCTCAATCCAAAACAGATATGCCCAAATAAAATTTTCTTGGTGGGTTTCCTTCTCCCCAAGTCCCATTCTTAACACTGCTCCAGCCCCTGCTTCCAAGTCCTGAGGGGTGACAGGGAAACAAAATCAACAGGGTGGCATCCTTGGAGGTCCATGGTACTTCATCCCACCTACCATAGACACAAGTCCATCCTCCTCTGGCACCCAAACTGTGGGATGCAGCACGAAAACACATTCAGTGTTCCTGCCTTCCTGCACAGTCCTTATCTTGTCCTGTGGCTGAATTCCAAACTCCTGGGTTCCTCGTCCTCCTGCAGGAGGCAGCAGCTACTGGTTTCTGCCCCAATCCCAATGCAGGCGGCTCACCATTCCTGCTCTCCCCTCAGTGAAATCACCATGCAGTCTTTTCTGCGCTCCTGTTCCATGGCTCCACAGAGTCACAGCTGCCACAACTATGAAACAATTATCCCAGACCCCATACTTTTGTTTTAGTTTGCAGATCCCTCTGACTTTTCCATTTGTAGCAGTAAGCACTAGCATAACCAGGGAGGCTGCTAGCATGGGTTCTAAAGGAAAGCAACTCAAAATTGGTTAACAATCTTACTTTAATCAAAAATATTTCATTTACCTAGTTCAGGGGAAAAAGTCAAGACCCTGAACTTCAGAGAATACAAACAGAAGTTACAAGCAGACAGAGAAAAAGATCTGCAGACAGGACTTCCCACTGTCTGACCATTACATCTATACCTAGTCAGTTACCAGAGAAGGAAGCACCAACATTTGGGTTTTCAAGGCTGGGGGTCTCAATGCTTGCCCAGAATCGAATCTGAACATATCACACAACTCTTCCCAAAGTGAGTCCCAAAGCAAAACCTCAAATCAGGGTATATATATAGCCTTCTGCTAAGTCACGTAGCATCACAACAATTATGACGCACTGCCCAATCACAAAGTAACAAGGTGTGGGTGTTCCTGAAGATCAATCCTCCCACCACAGGATTCAGGTGGCCACATTCAGCCCGTTTGTGGGCAGAGCATATTCTCAAATCAGGGAACATTCTCAGAGTCACCTAAGCCTATGAGAGGGCCTAGGGTCAGGGAAGATCTTCAAATTCCCATTCCCATAACATATAGTTACACATGTCTAACCTTTAGTAAATTGTTTATCTTCCCATTAAGGGTGGGTGACAAGAGAGGAAGGGAAAGAATCTGGATATCAAAGTTTTAAAATCAAATGTTTAAAATTATTATTATTATTATTATTATTATTATTATTATTGCCATTTTACATGCAACTGGGAAATAAGATATACAGGCACTGGGGTATTGAGATCCATCTTGCCTTATTGAAAAGTCAGAGGGGTGTTTGGGGATGATATACGTAAGAGCAGATTAGGGGAGTGGGTATAAAGTGGGATTGCTGTTTTGGGGTGGTAGGTAGGGGAAAGAAAGGGAGAAAATGTGGAACTCAAAATCTTGTGGAAATGAATGATGTAAACTAAAAATAAACATAAAATTTAATTTGAAAAAATAAATAAAATAAAAATAGAATGAATTCACTACCAAAAAAAAAATCAAGATCATTGCCCCACAATATTGGAGACTCCATCTTGGCATCTCTTTCCATCTTTCAGCAAATTGTAGCTCAGCAAGAAGGACTATGGTGAATCTGGCCCTCTATTGTCCACCAAAAATGCTTCTAAATTAACTGTTAGTGGTTTTAGGGAATTTAATTGTTTTTCTTGTCAAAAGGTGTGACATGATGATTGTCTCAAAAGAGAGATAAGGTTATTTTGGGTTTGTTTTTTGTTTGGAATGGGGGGTTGGTGCTTGACTCAGAATTTATAAGCTGGAGAGGTGAAGGGGAAGAGCATTCTAAGCATGTTGGAGGCGAACATCCTCTAAGTTGCACAATGAATCTTTAGCATGCTGATGATACATATGTTAATTTTCATTCCAAATATTGTACAAAGCATTGTTACCAAGTTACAAAGCTCTGGATAGGGCTATCCTCTGCTATAGCAAAGGGTAATGCAATAAAGATCCCTGAGAGGTGGGGGGGAAGGGGAAAGGTATTACTATTGTTTTAAATGAAAATTTTGTAAACCTTTAAAAAAAACTCTTTGTATCTCGCACCTTAATACTTGTTCTATTTTTAATTGTTAGTCATAATGAATCACCCTCTAAATTTCTTCTGTACCCCCAACATAGATGTGAATAAAGACTTTTATAATCTCCCTGCATATTTTATGAGGTTGGTGCCGGTACTTGGGGGAGGGAGGGACCTTTACCTGTACATTGACTTAAGTCCAGTTGAAATATAAGTCTACATGTTAAAGAAAAAAAGAGAAAATTTTAAAATTGTCATCCAATTGATATTCCTTTATATTGAAATTTAGCAGCTGAAGTGAGCTTAGATAATGTTCTAATAAAAAAGGACAGTAGGAAGTATTTAAAGGGAGGTCATGGACTGAACGAGGTGAAGGTCTTTTTTCTCTGTTAAACTGAAAAATTTCAAATCATAGTTTTATCACAAAATCCTGAGTGAAGTAAAACTTGAACAAGATGCTTAATTGGGTTTCAGTATCATCTTTCTAAAACTTATGCCCATTTTGATAAAAGGTACAGGATTGTTCCAATTATTGCTAGAAAGTAATTGCAAAGAGTGACACAAAATAGTTGATTTGTGGGTAGCTTTGTTGTTCTATCATAGTCTGTTATGGATCCTGGCTCATAAGTGTGGTTTAATACAAAATTATTTCATACTGGAGTAAATTACTGTCAAAATACTAAATTGGAAAAAAATACTGCGTTGTACCTTGAATTAATCAAAACATGTCTGAAATCCTTTAGAATTGTGAATCAAAATGAAATTTGCTAAACTATAAAAAAATAATAGAAAGCATAAAACATCTGCTTTGTAAGTAAGTGTTTAAGCACTTTATTTGACTAGAAATTAAAATTAAAAGCTTGAACTAGGAGGAAAAAGCCTGAAAGAGTATTTTTTTTTTAAATAAAACCTACCAGATTCTACACTTCATGGAATTAAAGCAAAATGGATAGTTTATTTCATCCAATTGTAAACAATTTTTCTTTGCTGGATTCATGAAGATGGATTTAAAATAGTATTTACTAACACCATCAAGAAGTATTATATAAATTAGAAGCATTTCCAGTAACATCAAGGGTGAAACAAGAATATTTATTTTCACCATACATGGTACTAGAAACATTACCTTTCGCAAGGACAAGAAAAAGAATTGGATGGAATTAGAATAGGCAAAGAAGAAACAAAACTAACACTCTTTGCAGATGATATGATGATATACTTAGACAATCCTAGAGAATCAAGTTAAAATTACTTGAAATAAGAAACTACTTTAGCAAACTTGTAGGCTATAATATAAGCCTATGTAAATTATCAGAAATTCTGCACATTAACTACAAAACCCAACAGCAAGAGATATAAAGAGAAATTCAATTTTAAGTTATTGTAGATGTTATAAAATATTTAGGAATTTGCCTGCCAAAATATACAAAGGAACTATATGAACAAAATTACAAAATGCTATTGACACAAATAAAGTCAGATCTACATATTTGGAAAACCATCAGTTGCTCATGAGCAGGCTGAGTAAATACAATAAAAATGACAATTCTACCTAAATTAACTTACTTATTCAGTGCCACACCAATGAAACTACCAAAAATATTTTATAGAGCTCAAAAAAACCTTTAATAAAAAAATTCATCTGGGAGAACAAAAGGTCCAGAAAATCAAAGGAACTGTTGAAAAAAAAAATCAGGGGAAGGTGGCCTAGCCATATCAGATTGAAAACTGCATTATAAAGCAACAATCATAAGGCTACTTGGTAGTGGCTAGGAAATAGAGTAGTGGATTAGTTGATTAGATTAGGTACTTGGAACACAGAAGTAAATGACAATAGTAATCTACTAGTTGAGAAACTGAAAGACTCCAGTTTCTGCGATAAAATTTCACTATTTGACAAAAAAAAAATTGTTGGGAAAATAGTATGGCAGAAATTAGGTATAGACCAATATCTTACAATGTATAAGAAAAAAAAAGTTAAAAAAAAGATACACAATTTAGACATTAATGCTGATATTATAAGCAACCTGGGAGAACAAGGAATAGCTTACCTTTCAGATTTATGGAGAATGGAAGAATTTATTACCAAAGATAGATAATATTATGAAATATAAAATGGATAATTTTCATTACATCAACTTGAACACATTTTTGCACAAACAAAGCCAATGCAGCCAAGATTCAGAGAAAAGCAGAAAATGGGGAAATATTTTTTTTTTACAACCAGTGCCTCTTATAAAGGCCTTTTTTTCTAAAATATATAGAGAACTGAGTCAAAATTATAAGAATGCAAGTCATTTACCAATTGACAAATAGACAAAGGATAGGAATAGTCAGTTTTCAGAAAAAGAAATTAAAACCATCTATAATCATATGAAAAAATGTTATAAATCAGTATTTTTTCTTCAAGCAATTGGGGTTAAGTAACTTGCTCAAGGTTTGTAAGGGTTATGGGATTTGAAGATCTTCCATGCCTGTCCCATTGGACTTGCTGATGTGACAGGAAAGGGTGGAGTGGGAGGAGGTGGAAGCCGAGCTGGAGTTACTGCAGTGGCTGGTGGTGGCGGCGACAGTGGCAGCAGCAGAAGCAGCGGTAGTGGTAGTGCCCAGGTGGAAGTGGAGGCTCCAAACCCTTTTTGGAGCCAGCCAGAATTTCTGCTAAGGACTCCTGCTGAGGACTGCCAGGGGCGGGAGCTGCTGGGAGCATGCTGCCTGGACCCTGAGTAGTTGCTGTGAGTGGGGAAAGGAAGACCTTTGCCTGAGGTAGCCTGTTCTGTTTCTACTTTATATACCTGTGCCAATTTCATAACTACTCTGATGGCTTTGACTTTCTGGTTTTAGGACTCAGTCATTTGGTGCTTTAATAAAAGTTCTAGCTTCACCCCCCATATAGCAAGCCTGATATATTTTGTGATTTATAACCACATCAGCATATTTTAATTGCCATAGGCATTATAAGTATTGCATTGCTGATATAAGGTTACAATGCCAGTTTTTTTTTTTTAATTTTTGTGGATGGGTGTTAAGTATCTGAGGCCAGAGAGATCCCTGGTTCTCCCTACTCCAGGGCCAGTGCTCTTACTCACTGTGCCATCTAGACTATAAATCAGTATTGATTGGAGAAATGTAAATCAAAATGACCTTGACATACCACATCATGCCTATCAGATTGGCTTACATGACAAAATAAGAAAATGATAAATTTTAGAGAAGATGTAGGAAAATTGGAATACTAATGCATTGTGGGTGTAGTTATGAACTGAACTAAACATTCTGGGGTGCAATTTGCAACTATGCCCAAAGTGCTATAAAAATGTGCATACCCAGTAATACAACTTCTACATCTATATCCCCAAGAGATAAGACAAATGGGGAAAAAGATCCACATATACAAAAATATTTATTGCACCTCTTTTTGTGGTATCCAAGAATTGGAAATTGAAGGCAAACCCATCGGTTGGAGAATTGCTTAACAAATTCTTGTATATGAATGAAATGGAATACTATTGTGGTATAAGAAATGATGAGTAGACAGACTTCAGAAAAAAACTGGAAAGTCTTCTCTGAACTGATATTGAGTGAAGTTAGCAGAACCAAGAGAACATTATACACACTAGCAACCACATTGTTCAGCTAAATTTGATATTTGTAGACTTATCTCTTTTTAGCAATGCAAGGATGCAAAACAATTTGAAAAGACTTGTGATGGAAAATGTTGTCAACATGCAGAAAATGAACTATGGAGTCTTAATATGGATCAAAGGATATTATTTGCTTTCTCCCCATCTTTTTTGTTTCTTCTTTCTCATGATTTCTCCCATTACTTTTTATTCTTTTTTACAAAAATAATCTGAAAATAAGTATGATATGAATGTAAATGTAGAGCCTGTACAAAACTGTAAAATATCTTGGGTTGGGAAAAGGATGGGGAGAAAATTTGGACCTCAAAAATCTTATGGAAGTGATTGCTGAAAAATAAAAAATAAATAATTTTCAAAAATAATTTAGATCATCAATAAAATGCATTATTTCATAATCTTGACCACGGCAAATTTTTAGCTTGTAAAGATTTAGGATATAGGCTTTATGATCTCCTTTTTTTAAAAATATTATCATTTGCATTTGAGTCTAAAATAAAATTAAAAAAAATAATCATTTGGTATTCAATCTTGTGGCTGATAAAAATTAGACTATAAAACTAGATTATGTTGTGGGTTCTGTACAAAGGAAAGAAGACTACATTTAGAGTCTAAGAAATTGTATCTGTATACTTACTAAAATTCTTTCAAGTTGATTTTTCATGACCATATCAATTAATCCTCTTGGGCCTCAATTTCCTCATTCATATAATTAGGGGAGGGTTTAAATGTGTGCCTCTAAGCTTCATTCTAGGTCATAATCCCACCCAAATTTTGCTGCTTTTCTTTCGATATCGCCTTCCTTCATTTCATTATAAGTCCCTTGAGGACTGAGATTAGCTTTCTTTTTCTCAATTATATCCCTAGTTTAGCCCAATGCCTGGAACATCCTAAGTACATTCTAAATATGTATTGCATTAATGATGTGTCGCTGTGAGGTGCTTTGAAGAACAATACATTTTTGTGTTGTGCTAGGATCAGCAGTTTCCTGAAGAAGCTTCCTTGAAACAGATTTTGCTTCCTTGCCCTGAACAAACTGATTGATACTAGCTTTGCAAATGCAGCTTCTTGATCTGTGTGTATTTAAAAGGTCTCAGTCCTGTGTAGTTGGCAACTTTCAGCTTTGGTGGCTGCCTAACAAGAGTCACAAATTCATGTCTGATGGAGACAAGAAGAACTGAGGCTAGAGAAGGTAAGAGCCATTGTATCCTGTAGAAAATCCTTGCTGTGCTAGTGTAAATTAATCCTTTTGTTAAATATTTAGTACCTTGTGAGTGCCTAATCTTGTTCTAAACTTAAACCTGAAAAAAATGGAGTGAAAATTTTTAAGTATATATACAACCATTGTAAAATTAAGATATGCAATTATAAAACTCCTCTATGTTCACCTCCATGCAGTAACAGGGGATGAGGATCTCTATAATTTACCTTTCTTAGTACAAATAAGACAATTTTAGGAAAAGTTCTCAACTTTTTTTTTTCTAAAGCAAGTGGGGTTAAGTAACTTGCTCAAGGTTACACAGCCAGTTATTTCTCGGTATGGTGCTAAGTATCTGAACCCGGATTCTATCCCCAGTTCATCCCAACACTGGGGCCAGTGCTGTTACTCAGTGAGCCACCTGGCCACCCCTAAGCAATTGGGGTTAAATAACTTGTTCAAAGTTACATGGCCAGGTGTTTCTGGGTGGGTGCTAAGTGTCTGAGCCCAGATTTGATCACCAGGTCATACCGACACTGGGGCCAGTGCTCTTACTCGCTTGCTACCTGGACACCCGTAGTTCTCAACTTTTATCATGAATGGACAGTCATATGTAAGTCCTGTGTCTAAGTCCTATTATTCCTTTATCCCAGGTCTGACATAAGGACAAACAAAATACTGAGATACTCTGGCAAATTGAGATATCAAAAGCCAGTGGCAGAGTGGTATACTAGGAAGTCACTGGCCCCTCCACTGAAAAAAATAAGTAAATCAATTAATAAATGTGTAAATGAATGAATGAACGAAATGTCCATAAGGCCACTGACTGATTAATTGTGAATCTATGCCTATGCATTCTCTTTATATTACAAGCAACTGTACATTACCAGTTGCCAGGAATCAGTTCACATCAGAAGGCATTCCTTTGTTATGTGGCAGCTAGTGAGTCCCTGATTCTTATGTTGTTTTCAATAAAATGTAGACTTGTGTCATGAATTAAAATCTTTCTTAAACAGTTTCTATCAATGTCTGAAATTTTAAATATTTGAACCTCTACTTTGCCACATTTCATCCAGAGTTGTTTTTTTTTAAGTTCAACATGTTTCTTTACTTACAATCATCATTAAAAAAAAAATAGTATATGATTTGAATTGAAGTAATTTTGTTGAATTCTAGACATTCATATGTTGAAGTAGTTGAATATATGATGACTTATGTTTCACAAAACCCAAGATTTGTTTCAATTATTCCATAAATGACATGAACTTTGATGTCATTTAGCCTTTATAAAACACAATTAACTCATCTATACAATTAAAAAAAAAGTTGGACTGAATGATTTCTTTAATTCCTTTTTGCTCAAATATTCTACAAATAAAGTTCTATGACCATAGAAAGATGTCTTGGGGGAGCAGAGTCAAGATGGCAGAGTAGAAGCATGACCTCCTAGCAGCTCTGACATCCATCTTCCCCAATCAATGTAAAAAGGGGACCCTGAACAAACTTTGGAGCCACAGAACGCACAAAATGACATAGAGAAGCTAACCTCCCACTGAGGACTGCCCATCAGGCTGGCAATAAGCAACTAGTAAAGCATTCTGGGAACCAAGCCCAACCCCATGCCAAAGCTTTAGCCCCAGGATGGGCCTGACCAGCTGCCAGCAGAAAGGACTCCAGATCAGTGTAATGGGAATGTAAATTTGTAAGATCTTCCCTGCCCCTAGGCTAAAGTGCACCTGGAGGCTGGGGTGGGAGGCTGGTTTTTCAGTAGATACTTCTTGATTGGCCAGTGAGTCAATAAGGTTGTTACATTCTCTGAGCCAGGAGAAGGCTATATAAGCCCTGATGTGTAGCTTTGTTTTGGGGCTCACTTGGAGAAGTGTTCTGTGATTTGATCAGATGAAACTCTGGAAAGCCATTGTCCAGAGCCCCCCAGCTTTGAAACCCAGATTTTGTTTGGTATGGATGTAATGGTTGGACAGTTTGGAAATCTGTCTACTTGATCTGTTTTTGTCTTGATAATTCTGTCTGTATACTTTGAAGTTTGGGGTGCTGACCTTTTTCCCCTGAACTAGGTGAACGATACATATCTGACTGATTAAAGTAAGCTTGTTATCCCATTTTGAGTTGCTTTCCTTTAACAAAGCAGATCCAAGAACCTGTGCTGGCATCAAACCCTGAGGACGCTTGGGGTGCTTGCTGCTACAATCAGTAACAGCTGTGGCTGTGTCCAGAATTTTAAACACATACATGCAAAGAACAAAGTGAGTTGTCAGTGAAGTCTGGACTCTGGGAGCCAGTAAGTAGGCCTGCAATGGTTTTTGCCCCAGGGTGAGAAGCTGCTGAGACACCCAGCATCACCAGCCAGCACCACCTGGCAGCTTTAGCTCCTGGCCTACAGAGTGTAGGGGGACCAAGTGACCAGTCTGAGGGGTAATCACACTTGCTTTAACCTGCTTGGATCTGGATTGCAGTCTGGGTGGAGGTGCTGGGGTGTGTGTCCAGCTTGCCAGAACATGTGGAGGCCTAAGAGAGGAGACCCATCTAATACCTCCAGCATCTGAGAAAACCCCAGCGTTTGGGATGAAACCTCCCCTGTCTGGTGGCAGAGTCCTACTCTGGCAAAAATCCTTCAAAATCTGCCCCTGTTCTCAATGGAGCAGTAAACAATTATTTTCTATTCAATCTATTCTGACTTTGAATCTTTGGCTATTTGCTGTTCTCTCTCAAGGAAATTTAAATTTTTCCCATTATCCCAAGTCACCTGGCTGTGAAATCTTATCTAATACCTCTGAAAGAGGTCTCTATTTCATCAATTAATAGAGTCAGAATTAGGTGCTTATGAGCAGGAGTAGCTTTCTTCACTATGATATTTCTATGAGAAAATGCTAATGGAACATCATGAAATACATATGCATCCCCAACCATGATAGCAGTTTTCATTACTTGCTCCTTTAACTTTCTCATACAGTCTCTAAGTGAGTAAAAGGGTATGTCTCCACTAGTCACATAGAATTAGTGGGATACATTTTATTTCATCCATTGACAGCTAAAGCTAAAATACTGGTCATATTATTATGTCCTTGAATATGGTATTCCCCAAAAGCCTGGTGGACAAAAGAATTCTGACAAATACCTATAAATTTCGAGCAACTCAAGATCTCTACCCATATAATCTTCCAGCCCCTTCATCACTTATCCTCAACATCTTTGACACTAATAGTTCTCCCATACAGTAAATGAATCTGCTTAATACATCAGTAACTTCCTGCTGAGTGAAATCCTCAATTATCTTCCTGAACTGTGTTTGGCCTCCATGATCCTCCTGCTTTCTTCTCAGTATGGGACAAACTTCTGTCCTTGTCCAAGTGTTATCATTTAACACTGAATCAATCAGCACCCATGCACTCTCCTGGCAGTTTTTGCTGGGACAACTAGGCGCAGTCTGTATCAGGGCAGCAAGCACGTTCTTCTGATTACTTTTTCTCTTCTTTTTTCTGAGCAAAACCCAGAAAACCAACCTTCTCTTCTACCACCTAAGACACTCCAGCTTGCTCTTCTAAAGGAAAGGTCAAAAATTATAACACAGTCAATTTCTCATCATAATCAGCTAACTTCACTGATTTTTTTTCTTATGGGAACATATCTCTGCTCTTACACATAATAGGGTAACCTGTTACTAAAACCTAACTTTTTCTACACACTGATTCCAGTTTTCTCCCTAATTTTTCTGTTATTTCTTAAACACATGTTTCTAAATCTCTAGGTTCTCCATTCTGTAACCTCAATTCCCAGTAGTCACAGAGCCCTGTACTTTTATTTCACAACCTTGCTATGGAGGAATAAGGTAAATCCTCCCATCCTGGGATGTCCATTTCTTCTTCTAAATCCCTTCTGCCTCCAAATGGGTTTGATATTTTGTGATCCCATTCACATTGCCAAATGAAATGCCAACACAATATTCACAGCACTAGTAGTGACTGGAAATATGTCAGCATAGTGCTCAATAACACAATATAATAGAATCTCCATATGGAAGACAGAATCAGGCAGAGCCAAGATGGTGGGGTAAATGCAGGAACTTCCTTGAGCACCCACCCACTCCATTGACCTTGAATACTCATAAAATGACTGAAATCAAGATTTATAGATACAGAAACCACAAAGTGACAGAGAGAAAAAAAATCTCACACTGAAGGCAGCCTGACAGGCAGATGAAAAAGCCTATCACAGCAGACTAGGAGCACAGCATAGTCCCACATGGGCCATGCCAGCACAAACTAGTGAAACAGACTAACTGAGGCAGGAAAATAAATGACTAGCAGTTGTGGTGCAGACTTTTCAACCCATAAACATGAAAGAGACAGTAAAAGGTCAGTGGGGAATCTCTGTAGGAACTGGGTAAGAGAAGAATGCAGTGCAGCCCCTGAACTTGGGGTGACAGAGGTGGTGGAGTCTGCAGCTGCTGCCTAAGCAGATGATTCCTGGGCTCCAGGCCGACAGATTGTGGGGTGACCAATCAGATGTGAAAAGGATAATTGCACGACTCTTGTTGCAGGATTCTCTTCCTTTCCCTTGCTTGGATCTGAGTCACTGTCTTCGGTGGTGGTCATGGAGGGAGGAATGCTAGCATGTCAGAGCTTTTTGAGGTTGTGGAGAGGCAGTCCTCCTCAGTTCTGTGGCAGGTGCTTAGAAGAAGTTCTGACAAAATTTGTTCAAGACCCCAGAAATTTGGCACAAAGCAGTCTCCACACTGGAAGCACATTTGTAGTGTGGCAAAGGACTCAAAAGGCAAATAATTGACAGGCAAGATGACCAAACAGAGGAAGCAGAAAAAAAAAACTATATAGTCATTCTTGGTACAAAGATGATCAAACATAGAAACAAAAGAAGACAATACAGTCAAAACTCCTGCATCAAAAGCCTCCAGAGAAATATGAACTGTTCACAGATGATGGACGAGATCAAGAAAGATTTTTGAAAATCAACTAAGAGAATTAGAGGAAAAACTGGAAAGGGAAATGAGAATTATGAAAAAAAATTATGAAACAAGTCAACAACCTGTTAAGGAGATAAAAAAAGAAATACTGAAGAAAATAACACATTAAAAATAGACTAATTCAAATGGCAGAAGAGGTCCAAGAAGCCAATGATGAGAATAATAACTTAAAGAGTATAATTTGGCAATGGAAAAGGAACTTCCCAACCTCCATGAAGAAAAGAATTCCTTCAGAAGTATATGGGAGAAAATGGAAGCTAATGACTATGAGGAATAAAGATGGTATAAAACAGATTCAAACAAATAAAAAAAATAGAGGGCAATGTGAAATATCTAATTGTTACACCTACTGACATGGAAAATAGATCTAGGAGAGATAATTTAAAATTAATGGACTACCTGGAAGCCATGAGGGAAAAAAAAAAAACTAAACATGATATTTCAAGAAATTTTTAAGGAAAACTGCCTTGATCTCCCAGAACCAGAGGCCAAAATAGAAAATGAATTTACCAATCACCTCTTGAAAAAGATACCAAAAAGAAAACTCCTAGGAATATTGTAGCCAAATTCCAGATTTCCCAAGTCCAAGGACATTATTACAAGCAGTTAGGGAGAAGCTATTTGAGTAATGTGAAAACAATCAGGATAACACAAGATCTAGCAGCTACTCCAGGAAGGAATGAAAGGGCTGGGAATATGATATTCCAGTCATCAAAGGATTTGGATTAAAATGAAGAATCACCTCCCTAGCTAAACTGAGTATAATATTTGAGGGAAAAATATGGATATTCAATGAAATATAGGACTTTCAAGTATTCTTGATGAAAAGACCAGAGATGAAACAAAAACTTGACTTTCAAATACAAATATCAAGAGAAACACTAAAATGTTAACAGGATAGAGAAATCATAAGGAATTTATTAAAGTTGAATTTTTTACATCCATACATGGAAAGATGACATTTGTGACACATGAGACTTTTCTCAGCATGATGGTAGTTGAAGGGAGTATACATGTATATAATTATGTGTGTAAATATATATACATATATATGTATGTATGTGTGAATGTATGCATGTATAGGTGGATGCATGTGTCCATACAGAGACATATGTGTGTATACATGCATAAACAGACAGAATAGGATGAGTGCACAGGATGAGTTGAATGTGAAGGGATGATATCTAAAAATGATATTAAGAATAGAGAAAGGATTATGTTGGGAGAAGTTGAGGGGGGGGATAGAATGGGGTAGAAAATCTCACATAAAGAAGGCAGGAGAAGGCTATATCAATGGAGGGGAAGAGCAGGAAGGTGAAAAGGAATGAGTCAACCTTACTGTTATTAGATTTGGCTTAAGGAGGGAATAACATACTCATTCAATTGGGTACCATATCCTATAAGAGTGTAGGGGGGAGGGGGATAAGATGGATAGGGGATGATAGAAGGAAGGACAGATTAGGGTAGAGGGTAGTCAGAAGCAAACTCTTTTGAAAATGTACAGGGTCAAAGGAGAAAATAGAATAAATGGGGGATGAGATAGGATGGAGGGAAATATTGCTTGTCTTTCACAATATAAATACTATAGTAAAGTTTTTGCATAACTACACATATATAACCTATATTTAATTGCTTTTCTTCCCATTGAAGGTGGAAAGGAGGGGAAATTTGGAGAATCTGGAACTCAAAGTTTTAAAAACAAATGTTAAAAAACATTTTTCCGTGCAACCAGGAAATAAGATATGCAGGAAATGGAGTATTGAAATCCATCTTGCCTGGGATGGGAATGGGGGAAATAAGAGAAGGCAGGTTGGGGGAAGGTGTTTTCAGTACATTTCCCTTCTTGGGGTGGGGGGTATGGGAGATATTATGAGAAATTTTGTAACTTAAATTGTTGTGAAAATGAATGTTGAAAACTAAAAATAAATTTAAAGGAAAAAAATAGAAGACAGAAGCAAAATATTTATTCAAACACCAGAAATCCAAATCCCAATACTAGAATACTGAATCCATGAGAGTAGCAAAGAAGTCAATACACCATAACAACACAAAGAACAAAAGTATCCTTTAACCTTCTCAAGCCTAGCTGTCTGCCTGGGTGAATCCTCTCTCTCCCACCATCTGGAATTTTTGGCTCCCAGCTTCCTGTGGTTCTGCTCTACCATTCAGCAAACTCCTTCCACTACAGACTCCATTTGATTGCATTCAGCCTATTAGGGGACAAGGAAGGTCTTCAAATTCCCTTAGACTTATTAAAGGGAAGGGAAGATCTTTAAATTCCCATTACCATTACAATCCCATAGTCATCTAGAGGAAAAATCATTGTGAAGAGAAAATATGCCTTCATCATTCTTGCCACCAAGGTGATCAACTGCCACAAAAAAAAATAGGTACAGGAGCTCTGGCCATGGCAGAATCTCCTTTATAGATCCACATTCTTGCTTCTAGGTCAACTCTAACAGCCATGTTGAGGGACACAAATTCAGTAGAAAGGAAATCAGACATCTCAACAGGCCACAAAAATGTGAAATGGAGCCAGAAATGAAGATTAGGTGAAGAAGAAAGGCATCCTGAAGAAAAGATGGCAGGCAGCATTCATAGGAAAAGTGACCTTGCCCACAATATCTGTGTTATAAAAATCCCAATACTTTCAACTCAAGTGCCTTGGGAATAACAATGCTTCTACCTAACTGCCCTCATATTTCCTTGGAAGCAACCTTTATGGAGATATAGTCTGCCAATTGTTTCTACAAGTATTAGAGTCAAAAGTAAAACCTATAGGCCCTGCAGTCAGGTGAACCTGTGTTCAAATCTGGCCTCAGACACTCAATACAAAAACTAGCCGTGTTACCTTGGGCAAGTTACTCAACCCCAACTGCCCTCCAAAAAGAGAATAAAAAGCAAAATTGGGGTGGCTAGGTGGCACAGTGAGTAGAGTTGGGCTGGCCTCAGAGTCAGGAGGACCTGAGTTCAGTTCCGGCCTCAGACACTTAACACCCACACAAAAAAACTAGCCATGTAAACTTGGGCAAGTTACTTAACCCTAACTGCCCTCCAAAAAAGGCAAAAAAAAGTAAAACCTATAAAAAATTTTCTTTTCTTGCCATCAAAACAATCGGCATTGTCAAAAGGTTCATGATGAGTCACTGATAGGATTTTATCACTAAAAACTACAGTGAAAAAATAACCTATAGCTGCTTTTGAGTTCTGTTTAAGGATCATGGGATTTTCTTCCTTCTGAAAAAAAAAACAGCTGAAACTTTAATATGAATTGTCTCTCCCATTAAAATGGGAGTTCTTTGACAGCAGGGACTATGACACCTTATAACTGTATTCTCAGGGCTTAGCACAGTGCAAGTAATTAATGAATAGTTTATTCATACATTCATGCATTTATGGGTATGCACACAATCCTCTTTTGGCAATTGTATTTATATAAAATTTATATATATATATATATATATATATATATATATATATATATATTATATGTGTGTGTATACATACATGTAATACTTAAAAGGTAAATACATAAAATACTTAAAATGATGTAAAATCTTATTGATTTTGCAGTGCACTCCCATATGACAGAACTCAACCCATTTATGCTTTCAATATTATACAACTCTATTTCTGCATCCTAAATAAGTTCATTCTAATGACTTCAGAAAAATACTGGAGTTCTTCACTGTAAGGACTACAGTGAAGCACACTGTCTACCTGTTAACTCCCATTATTTTTAAATTTTTTCACCAGCCCCTATTTTATCAGGATCAAAAAATTCCTGGATATTTACTTTTATTCTTCAGAGTTCCTTCACAGGCTTTATGTGGCATGTTGAGAGGTGACTAAAGTAGGTGCCCTCTATATAAGTTGTGTGAGGATAAAATTTTAGAATGTACAAATCCATCACTCTCATTTATTGTCACCTCTGAGGACCTTAGTTTCATCATCTGTTATGTAACATATCTGAACTAATATGCCTTACAGATTATATCCTGTGATCCAAATTTTTGTTTCCCATTCAAGCAAGATAAATTTAGGACTAATAAATTTAGAGACATTACAAGACCTCAAAGTTTTCAGACAAAATTTCTTTTTCTGATGGCCTTGCATTTTTCTGGTATTTTCTCTATAGCAAAGCCACCAATTCCTTAATACCTTCAGGCTATTAAAGTGTCTACATGAATCAGCAGGCATACAGTGTTATATAAGACAGCCTAAAACAAGTTAACTGCCCAAGGGTAGGAAGGACATATTTGTATATTAAACTACTAATCATTTCACAGAATTGCCATTTTTAAATGGGCACATCTGCTTATAAAATGACAGTAAGGACTTGCTGTTAAAGGGAAAATGTCAACTGGATATTTATCTGGCATATTTGCAACTAGGACAAAAAGAATTGGGGAGAGGGTGATATATATAAGTAACATAATTCTGTACCATATAATATATAACATATTATACACATGAATGCATAAATACATGTATGCAAATATATATAAATGTCTGTGTGTATATATATATAGATATACTATCATAGAGATTATTTATTTGTATTTTTAATCTTCTTGATGTATATATACATATACACATATTGATCTTAATGACAACACTTATATTGTGGCACTATTACTATAAACATATTAAGAAGAAAGAAAAGGAACATATTGAAATATTTCCCATTCACTTCAAAGAAAAATAAATATTATTTCAATACATGAATTAACCAACATTAAAATATTAAGATTAACAAAGAAACTTGAGAAATTTTGGTAATATAACATATTTAACCTTTAGGTAGAGGTGACTAAAGTAGTCACATTGACATATATCATCATCATCACCAACACCAACAACAGCAACTACTACTATTACTAATGCTACTGCTAGTACTTTGTTGAAGAGTTTTTTTCAATCATATCCAACACTTCTAAACCTCATTTTGCGTTTTCTTGGTAAAGGTACTAGAACAGTATGCCCTTTCTTTCTATAGTTGAGGAAACTGAGGCAAAGAATGTTGAGTGACTTGAGTCATTTGCTCATGATCATACATGATCTTGTAAGTGTCAGAGGTCTGATTTGAACTCATGAAAATGAGTATTTCTGTATCCAGGGCTGGTGCTCTATCCGTTGTACTGCCTAGTTGTCCAACTACTACCACCACATATAAATATAAATATTAATATATATTTTTTTCTTTACACTTTGTAAGGTATTTTCCATTATCTTCATAAACATCTTGGGTAAAAGATACCATTATTGTGGAAAAAATCATTATCAAACAAAGTAATTGAGATAATATTTATATTTAACTTCCTGTGCACAAATTGTTCCTCTCAATAAAATCCTCGTGAAAATTCTCTTGGGCAAGAAGAGGTAAAATGGCTGACAGTGATTCAGCATTTTTTCCTAGCTCACATAACACACACTTCACCTACATCATCCCCGAAAATGTACCAAAACAAATTCTGATCCTGAAAGACAAGACAGCTCTTCTGGGGGTGGAGTCAAGATGGCGGAGTAGAAGCAGGACCTCTAAGTGGCTCTAACTTCCACCTTCCACAATCAATGCAAAAAGGGGAGTTTAAACAAACTTGGAGCTACAGAAACCACAAAATGACACAGAGAAGCTAAACTCCCACTGAGGAAAACCCACCAGGGCAGCAGGAATCAGCCAGAATAGCACTCTGGGAGCTGAGCCCAGACCCTCATGAGTCAGAGGTTTTAGCCCGGGGGGGCATGACCAGCCACCGGTCAGAGGGATATCAGATAACCAACAGATATGGCGATCCAGAATTTTCAACACATAGATGCGATGGACAAAGTGAATGGTCAGACCAGTCTCGACTTTGGAACCCAGTAAATGGGAGTGCATTGGCTTTTGCCCCTGGGGAAAGAAGCCTCTGAGATGCCCAACACAGACAGCCAGCAAGACGTGCAGCTTCATCCCCTGGCCTGCAAGAGTGTAGGGGGACAAAACTACCAGTCTGAGGGGTAATTGCTCTTGCTTTAACCTGCTCAGATCTGGATTGCAATTTAGGGTAGAGGTCCTGTGGTGTGTACCCAGGTTTCCAGAGCATATCAAGGGGTCAGAGAGGGCACCCAACTAATACCTCCAGCAGCTGATTAAACCCCAGCATTTCAGACAAAAGTTCCCCTGTCTGGTGGCAGAGTTCTACTATGGCAAAAAGTTCAGGGGTCAAGTGATGGAGGGGCGACATGAGCAGGCAAAGGAAACAAAGCAAACAGAAGATTCCAACATTAGACTCCTATTTGGGGGACAAAAAGGGGCAAAGCATGGAACAGGAGGAAAACAGTGAACTCAGAACTCCTGCACCAAAAGCTTCAAAGGGAAATATGAACTGGTTACAGGCCACAGAGGACCTTAAGAAGCAGATAAGAGAAGTGGAGGAAAAAATGGGAAGAGAATTGAGAACGATGCAAGAAAATTACGAAATGAGAGTCAACAGCCTGACTGAGTAAAATTACACCTTAAAAAATAGACTAACTCAAATGGCAAAAGAGGCTCACAAAGTCAATGAGGAGAAGAATGCCTTAAAAAGCTAAATTTGCCAGATGGAAAAAGAAACTCAAAAGCTCCACGAGGAGAATACTTGCTTCAGAATTAGATTGGAGCAAAAGGAAGCTAATGACTTTATGAGAAATCAAGATGCTGTTAAACTGATACAAACAAATGAAAGAATAGAAGGCAATGTGAAATATCTCATGGGAAAAAAAAACCCACTGACCTGGAAAATAGATACAGGAGAGATCATTTAAAAATTATTAGTCTATATGAAAGCCATGATCAAATTAAGAACCTAGAAATCATCCTTCAGGAATTTCTCAAGGAAAACTGCCCTGATATTTTAGAACCAGAGGGTAAAATAGAGCTTGAAAGAATCCACTGATCACCTCCTGAAAAAGATGCCAAAAACAAAACTTCTAGAAATATTATAAGCAGGTTCCAAAGTTCCCAGATGAAGGAGAGAATATTACAAGCAGGCAAGAAGAAACAATTTGAATATTTTGGAAATACAATCAGGATAACCCAGGATCTGGCAGCTTCTACACTGAGGGATCTAAGGGCTTGGAATACAATATTCTGGAGGTCAAAGGAGCTGGGATTAAAACCAAGAATTACCTACTTAGCAAAACTGAGTATCATGTTTAAGGGGAAAATATGGTCATTCAGTGGAATAGAGGACTTTCAAGCATTTTTGATGAAAAACCCAGAGTTGAATAGAAAATTTGACATTTAGATACAAGAAGCATGAGAAGATTAACAGGGAAAACAAATCATAAGGAACTTGTCAAAGTTGAACTATTAACATTCCCACAAGGAAAAAAGAATAATTTTTACTAATGAAACTTTTGTCATTATGAAAATAGTTGAAGGAAATAGAAATATATATATATGAGGGGATATGGGGATATGAATACATATGTGAATGTGTGTATATATGTTTATAGGAATACATAGATAGATGGCACAGAACCAATTTAACAAGAAGGGATGATAATTAAAAGGTGAAATTAAAACATGAGAGAGGAATATGAGAGGAGATCGGGAGAGACCGAATGGGGTAAACTATATCATATAGAAGAGGCAAGGGGAAATGGTAACAATGGAGGGGAAGAATAGAAAGGCAAAAGAGAATGGGTCATCCTCATTTTCATTGAATTTGGCTTGGGGAGGAAATGAAATACACACTAAATAGGTTATCTCACCTAACAGAAGAGTAGGGGGGAAGGGGATGAGAGGGAGGATGATGGAAGGAAGGGCAGGCTGAGGGGGGGGAGGGAAGTTGGAAGCATCCATTTTGGAAAAGGGACCAGACCAAAGTGGAAAATAGAACAAGTGGGAGTTGGCATAGGAGTGAGGGAAATATAGTGAGTCTTTTACAATATATCTACTATGTTATTGTTTTGCATTAGCTACACATGTACAACCTATACTGAACTGCTTATCCTTCCATTAAGGGTGGATGATAAGGGAGGAAGGGAATGAATCTGGTATTCACGGTTTTCAAATTATATATATATATACACACATATATATGCATGTATGTATATTCTATTCTTAATGCTATTTCACATGTAATTGGGAAATAAGACATACAAGCACTGGGGCATAGAGATCCACCATGCCCTACTGCTAAAGTCAAAAGGCATATGGGAAAAGATATGAGAGGAAGCAAATTGGAGGAGGGTATATCCTGTGGGACTGCTATTTTGAGGCGGTGGATAGGGGAAAAACAGGGAGAAAATTTGTAACCCAAAATCTGGCATAAATGAATGATTTAAATCAGAAGTTAATAAAGCATTTGAAAAATGAAAATAAATAAATAAATAAATGAATGAAAGAAAAGACAAAATCAGTCCTTTTTCTAGCCCCTGGCAACTTATGATCCAAGAAAGTTCTGTGCACACTGATATGGTGGCTGGCCAGAATCACAGGATAGCTTTCTTAGAATCGTGGAATACCATATTAGTAAGCGTAATGGCAGTTCAAAGAATTGTAGGAAGAGTACTAAGACTGGATATACAATTCTTTGTGAATGTGGTGACAAAGAACTTGAAACTAGAGGTTGCTGTCAGATGTGGAATGGTTGAATAAGTTATGATTTATGAATGTGAGAGAATACTATTTTACTGTAAGAAATTATGAAAATGATGGTTCCTGAAAAAAAAACCCATAAATCTTTCTGAATTGATGTAAATTGGAGGGAATCCTATCAGAGGAAGAATCTGTTAACTGCAGCAACATTATAAAGATTTATTTTGAAGGATTTATTAATTCTTAGCCACTACAATTCCAAAGAATTCAACATGCAACATGCTAACCACCTTCAGTTAGAAGACTTATGGAACCAGAATGAATGTTGAAGCAATTTTTTTTCCTTTTTCTGTTTTATAATTTTTTATGTAGGAATATGCATAAGGTGTTAGAGATCTAAGACTCTTGATTTTAAGAATAGCCTTTCATCTATCTTTGATGCTGTATGGATTCTTTCATATATTATATTAAGATAATTTTAAAATTCAACATTTAATAATTCTATGGTTCTGAAAATCTTAAAATAAAATGAAAAAGTAAGTACAAGTTTAAAATCAACTTATTTTTAAAAGCAAAAAGAGAAATATTTTTTACATCATGCACTCAGATAAGTGAATTTTGTATTTGAAAAGATCAAAAGTCATCCTTTGTTATTTGTTCAAATGTTAGGTTTTAACAAAATATTTTCAATATCTGTTCACAATGAATAGTTATTTATTTTTCAATATTGTTATTTTAAATAAAATAAATTAACAAGAATAAGCATTTAATTATATAATAAACAACAAAAAGATTTATTTTAAATTGTAAACTTCCATTACATACTGTTTTAAGAATACTTTAAGTTGACATTAGTTTTAAAAATGCCCCGCTTTATTATGACTTCTTTTGAACTGCATTTTATTTTTCTCCTTTGTATTCTCCTCATTACCTTTTTGAGCCTCTTTTGCCATTTAAGTTAGTTTATTTTTAAGGTGTTATTTTCTTCAGTCAGGTTGTTGGCTCTCATTTCATAATTTTCTTACATCATTCTCATTTCTCTTCCTAATTTTTTTTCTCCATTTCTCTTATTTGGTTTTTAAAATCTTTTTTCATCTCCTCTATGGCCTGTAACCACCTTGTATTTTTCTTGGAAGCTTTTGGTGCAGGAGTTATGACTTCACTGTCTTCCTCCTATCCCATGCTTTGATCCTTTTTGTCCTCAAAATGGGAGTCTAATGTTTCATTCTTCTGTTAACTTTGCTTCCCTCAATAACTCATGTTGCCACTCAGTCAATTGACCTTTGGGCTCTTTTCCACACTGGGACTCTGCTACCAGAAAGGGTAGCTTCATTGCAAAAGATGGGTTTTTCTCAGCTGCCAAAGGTGGGGTACCCTCTATGAAGCCTCCACACATTCTGGCAAGCTGGTCACACACCCCAGGACCTCCACCCTTGACTGAAATCCAGATCCAATCAGGCTAAAGAAAAAGCCATTACCCCTCAGACTGGTTGCTTGTTCTGCCTAGAGTTGGCAGGCCAGGAGCTGATGCTGCCACATGGTGGTGGCTGCATGGCTGAAGTGCTTCAGTGGCTTCTCCCTCCAGGGGATAAAGGTCAACACACTCCCAAACTATCAGATCCCAAAGTCCACACTTCACTGACCTCTCACTGTGTCCTTAGCATCTATGGGTTGATAATTCTGGAAATTTCCACAGCTGCTGGAGATCTGAAGTCCCTCCAGCTGGCAGTTGGTCAGGCCTGCCCTGGGGCTAAAACCTCTGTCTTGTGTAGGGCTGGTGTCAGCTCCCAGAGCGCTGTGCTGGCTGCTCCCTGCTGGCCTTCTAGGCTGTCCTCAGCAGGAGCTTAGTTTCTCTGTGTAATTTTGTGGATTCTGCAGCTCCAACATTTCTTCAGAGTCACCTTTTACATGAAGTAGAGTTGGTAGAAGCTGGAGACCAGAGGATGTCCTGTTTTGACTCCAACATCTAGACTCTGCCCCGCTATCTAGGATCTTTCAATGTGCAATTCTTTGCCACAAAAAGAGATAGTTAATATACAAAACCCATTCCTATGAAAAGCCAAAGTCTTATAAAAGGAAATGTTGAAAACTAAAAACTAATTAATTTAAACAAAGAAAAAAGCTATTTAAATGTTCTAAATATATAGATCCTTTTTCCTTTTTTACTTAATCACTTTAGGATAGATGTATTCTTGTAGAGTCATTTGCTAGGTGAAATGTTATGCACAGTTGTAATGCCAAGCAAAGGCAACTTCCCAACATTCAAAATACCAGCATAGGTGCTCTCCATTTTATTCAGTGAAAAATTAAGAACAGAGAAAATCAAAATATAGCACCATTCAAAGTACAGCATTTGCCAAGTGTAATTCAATCAAGTAGTACCCCACCCCTGGACATTATAATTCATTTAGTCAACCACAAAGCCCCTCTTCTCAAATGGAGATTAGTTTCCAATCATAAGCAAAGTACATTCATTTGTACAATTACAGAGCACAAAAAGTCTAAAGTTCCCCACCCTTGGATTACAACTGAATAGGCCATCTACCCCAGAGTTACAACAAGCTTAAGCTCAGCATTTAATACCCAAAGAGAGGTCTTTTCTTCATCTTGACCCAAGGCAACTTCTCAGAAATATTTGTTCCTGGGGAGACGAATCTTAGCAAGGCCACACAAAATTGCCAGTGTCTTCATTAATTCATTCTCTGTCTGCAGAGCAGTCTCAGGAGCTCTGAACCAACAGCAAGGTTCCAAAGCCTCTGCAACAACAGCACTGTCTTTCACACGTGGACAAATCTAGCAAAACAACATCAAAACAGACAAAGTACTAGCATAACAGCCATGTCTCCTCAGTATTTGGCAGCTGTGGGTGGCAGGTCTCAAAAGTCCTGGGCAATTCAAACTGGCCCTCAGAAATCCTCTCAGTCTCTCTCTGCCTCCAACATGCTGCTTCCAAAAAGTTCTTCTGCCTCTCTCTTTTCTTGTGTCTCTCTAAATTTTTGTCACCAGCTTATCCCAGTTCAGCCCTCTCTTTTCACGTCAACAAGTCCATCGCACAAGTGGGATTCACAAGCTCTGGGTTTTAACACAATCAAACCAAAAACCAAGCCAATACAGGGAGAATTTTAAATTAAGTTACTATTACCCAGTTTTATAACCTTTTGAGCATAACTCCAAAGTATTCTCTAGAATGGTTGCACCATTTCACAACTTCAACAATGGTCCATGTGTCCCTATTTTTCCATATCCCCTTCAGTATTTTTCATTTTCCTTTTCTATCTTTTTAGCCAATTTGATAGTTGTGAGGTACCTCAAAGTTGATAAGGAGTTCCCTTCTTAATAATGATATAGAAAAGGTTTTGCATCACTACTGAAAGCTTTGATTTCTTCTGAATTGTCCTATTCATATTCATTGATCTTTGTTAAGCTTGAGAATTACTATGTTTTTTTTTATAAATTGAGCTCAGTTCTTAATATATTTAAGAAATGAGCCCTTTATCTGAAACTTACTCTAAAATATCTTTTCTAGTTTCCTGATTTCCTTCTAATTTTTTCCATAATGGTTTTGTTTGTTCAAGAATATTTTAATATAATGTGGTTGAAATTTTACTTACCAGGATGCTCATAATTCCTTGTTTTGCCATAAATTCTTCTCTTATTCATATATCTGAAAGGTACATTTTCCCATGATCCTCTAATTTGCTTATGATATCATACTTTTTGACTAAATCATGTATCCATTTTGACTTTGTCATAGGATACAGTATGAGAAGTTGATTTATGCTGAGTTCCTGTAAAATATCTTTGTAATTTTCAACAAAATTTTGTCAAATTAGTGACTTCTTTTCCTGAAAGCTTTGATCTTTGAATTTATCAATTTAATATTGGGTATTATATACCTAATATATTCCACTGGTTTCCAATCTATTTCTTTACTAGTGCTAGACAGATGATTAATAATTTTAATATAATTTGAAATTCAGTAGCATTAGTTATTCTTCCTTTATTTTTAATTGATTTTCTTAATACTTGTACCTTTTTAATATTCCAGGAGAACTTTGATATTATTTTTTCTATACCTATAAAACATTTCTTTAGTAGTTTCATTGGTATGGCACTTAATATATAAATTCAACTTCTACAAGATCAATTATTATTTTCAATTGCTTAGATCTAAGAAGAGAGAGACAGAGAGACAGAGACAGAGACTAGAAATCATCCTTCAAGAAATTCTAAAAAAAAATTGCCCTGATATTCTAGAACCAGAAGTCAAAACAGAAATTGAAAGAATTCAGCAGTCACCTCTTGAGAAAGATCCCAAAAATAAAACTCCTAAGAATATCATAGCCAGATTCCAGAGCTACCAGGTCAAGAAGAAAATATTACAAGCTGTAAGGAAGGATTTGAGGAGTGTAAAAACACAATCAGGATAACACAAGACCTGGAAGTAAATATATATATGCAATTGCATTTAACTTGCTCAAGCTTACATGGCCAGTTGTGTGTGTGTGTGTGTGTGTGTGTGTGTGTGTGTGTGTGTGTGTTAAGTATCTGAGGCCAGAACCGATCCCTGGTCCTCCCAACTCCGGGGCCAGCACAGTTACTCAGTGTACCACATAGCTGTCCCTGGAATTTTATATATTAAGGGCTTGAAGGGATTGGAATATGATGATCTGGAGGTCAAAGGAGCTACGATTAAAACCAAAAATCTCCTACCCAGCAAAACTGAGTATAATGCTTCGTGGGAAAATAAGGTCATTCAATGAAATAGATGACTTAATGTGGTCAGAGCAGTTGGTGGGCTAGTGATTGGTGAGAATAATGAGACAGGTGTTTATTCAATCATCTAATTCTTACATGACCATTTCATACAGAGCCAATGGTACAAGGAGACACAGAGTTTACATGCGCCCCAGTAGAATGGAGACAAAGTACAAGGACTCTACTTGGATCTTGTTTATATTTACCCTTGGTTAAGTTTAACTATTTATTTGGGCAATATCACAGGACCACGAACAGAGGCAGAAACAAAAAAGATTATACGTCCTCCTGCTTATCGGCCCTGAAAGCTTTCAGATGATTGTATAGGGAAGAGGAACATTCTGTTTGAGGGGCTGGAAAATCCCCGAAAATTCTCCACAAGGACTTTCAAGTATTCTTTTTTTTTATTTTTTAAATTTACTTTTTAGTTTTCAACATTCATTTCTACAATATTGTGAGTTATAAATTTTCTCCCCATTTTTACTCTACCCACCACCCCACAACAAAAATCTTGCTGAATATCCCCTCCCCCAATTTTCTCTCACCCATATCTTCCCCCATGCCCTTCAGACCTTGCAGTAGGGTATGGTAAATCTTGTTGTCCCAGTGCCTATATATATATATTATTTGACAGTTACATCTAAAATAATAATCATTATTATTATTATTTTAATATTTGATTTTAAAACTTTGAATTCCACACTTTTTCCCTACCTCCCTCATCACTCACCCTTACTGGGAAGATAAGCAAGTCAATATAGGTTGTACAAGTGTACCTATGCAAAACATTTCCATAGTGGATATATTATAAAAGACTGACTATATTTCCCTCCATCCTATCCCACTCCCCACTTGTTCTTTTCTCTACTATGATCCTGTCCCTTTTGAAAAGTGTTTCCTTCCAACTTCTCTTCCCCCAGCCTGTCCTCCCTTCCAACATAACCCCTCTTATCCCCTTCCCTCCTACCATCCTGCAGGTGATATAAGCTATTTAGTGCATATGCCATTCCTTCCCTAAGCCAAATTCTATGAGAATAAGGTTGGTTCATTCCTTTTTGCCTTCATCTTTTTCCCCTCCATTATAACAGCTTCCCCTTGCCTCTTTTACATGAGATAATTTACCCCATTGTTTTTCTCCCCATCTCCTCTCATTATATTCCTCTCTCACCTCTTAATTTCACCTTTTAAGAATCATCCTTTCCTATCCAATTGGTCGCGTGCACTCAGTCTATGTCTATCTGTATACATATATACACACACTCACATATGTATTCATATGCCCTCATGTATGTATACATATGTATGTATGTATATACATATACACATTTATTTTCCCTTCAACTATTCTTATACTGAGAAATGTTTCATAAGTTACAATTATCATTTTTCCAAGTAGGAATGTAAATATTTCAACTTTGATGAGTTCCTTATGATTTCTTTTCCTTGTTTAACTTCTTGTGCTTACTTCTTGTATCTGAATGTCAAATTTTCTATTCATCTCTGTTTTTTTTTTTTCAACAAGAATCCTTGGAAGTCCTCTATTTCATTGAATGACTATATTTTCCCCTGAAACATGATACTCAGTTTTTCTGGGTAAGTGATTCTTGGTTTTAATCCCAGATGCTTTGCCCTCCAGAATATCATATCCCAATCCCTTTGATCTCTCAGTGCAGAAGCTGCCAGATGGGGGGGCGGGGGGAAATGGGAGTCAAGGTAGCAGAGTAAGAGCAAGACCTCTGAGCAGCTCTGGCTTCCACCTTCCCCAATCAATATAAAAAGGGGATTCTGAACAAATTTTAGAGGTGCAGAACCCAAGAAATGACACAGAGAAGGTAACCTCCTGGTGAGGACAGTCCAGCAGGCTTGCAGAAATCAGCCAGTGCAACATTCTAGGAGCTGAGCCCAGGGCCACGTGAGCTGGAGGTCTGAGACCCAGGGCTGACCAGCCACCGGCCAGAGGGATTACAGATCAGTAGAACCAGGGGCCGTTTCCAGAATTACCAACACATAGATGTAAAGGACGAAGTGAGAGGTCAGTGCAGTCTAGACTTTAGGACCCAATAAGTGGGAGTGCATTGGCTTTTGCCCCTAGGGTAGGAAGCCACTGAGACACCCAGCAGAGCCAGCCAGCACCACATGGTAGCTTGAGTTCCGGGACTGCAGAGTGTAGGGAGACCAAGAAACCATTCTGAGGGGTAATCACTCTTGCTTTAATCTGCTTGGATCTGGATTGCAGTCTAGGGTAGAGGTTCTGGGGTGTGTATCCAGCTTGCCAGAGCATGTGGAGGCCTCAGAGAGGGCACCAATCTAATACCTCCGGCAGTTGAGAAAACCCAAGCATTTGGGAGGAAAACTCCCCTGTCTGGTGGCAGAGTCCTTCTGTGTCAAAAAGCCCAGAGGTCAAGTGATTGAGGGGTGACATGACCAGGCAGAGGAAGAAAAACAAACAGAAGCTTCAAACATTAGACTCCTATTTGGGGGACAAAAGGGAGCAAAGCAAGTAACAGGAGGAAAACAGTAAAGTCAGAACTCCTGCAAAAAATCTTCAAAGGAAAATACAAGCTGGTTACAGGCCATAGAGGACCTTAAGAAGCAGATAAGAGAAATGGAAGAAAAATTGGGAAGAGAAATCAGAATGATGCAAGAAAATTATGAAATGACAGTGAACAGCCTGACTGAGGAAAATCACAGCATAAAAAATAGAGTAACTCAATTGGCAAAAGAGGCTCAAAAAGGCAAAAATCAAATTTGCCAAATGGAAAACGAATCTCAGAAATTCAATGAGGAGAATCATTGCTTCAGTATTACATTGGAGAAAATGGAAGCTAATGACTTTATGAGAATTCAAGATGCTGTTAAACTGATACAAACAAATGAAAGAATAGAAGGCAATGTGAAATATATCATGATAAAAACCACTAACCTGGAAAATATATCCAAGAGAAATAATTTAAAAATTATTGAAATACATGAAAGTCAGGATCAAAGTAAGAACCTAGAAATCATCCACCAGGAAGTCCTCACAGAAAATTGCCTTGATGTTTTAGAACCAGAGGGCCAAATAGAGGTTGAAAGAATCCGCCACTCGCCTCCTGAAAAAGATCCCAAAAAGAAAACTTCCAGGAATATTATAGCCAAGTTCCAGAGTTCCCAGATGAAGGAGAGAATATTACAAGCAGCCAGGAAGAAACAATTTGAATATTGTGGAAATACAATCAGGATAACCCAGGATCTGGCAGCTTCTACACTGAGGGATCAAAGTGCTTGGAATATGATATTCCCAAGGTCAAAGGAGCTGGGGTTAAAAACAAGAATCACCTACCAGGAAAATTGAGTATCATGTTTCAGGGGAAAATGTGGTCATTCAGTGGATTAGTGGACTTTCAAGCATTCTTGATGAAAAAAACAGAGGTGAATAGAAAATTTCACATTCAGACACAAGAAGCAAAAGAAGCATGAGAAGGTAAACAGGGAAAAGAAATCATAAGGATCTTATCAAAGTTGATGTATTAACATTCCTACATGGATAAAGAGTAATTGTAACTGTTGAAGCATTTCTCGATATGAAAAGGGAATAGAAATATGTATATAGGTAGATAGATAGATAGATAGATAGATAGATAGATAGATAGATAGATAGGTAGATAGATATAGACATATATGTCTATATATGAGGGTATATGTGTGTATGAATACATATGTGAATGTGTGTATATATGTTTACAGGAATACATAGATAGAGGACCAATTTAACAGAAAGGGATGATACTGAAAAGGTAAAATTAAGAGTGGAGAGAGGTATCTAATTAGAGGAGATCAAGAGAGACAGAATGGGGTAAACTATCTCATAGAGAAGCAGCAAGGGAAAATGGTTTCAATGGAGGGAAAGAATAGGAAGGCAAAAAGGAATGGATAAACCTTATTCTCATTGAATTTGGCATGGGGAGGGAATGAAATACATGCTAAATGGGGTATCTCACCCTACAGGAAAGTAGGGAGGAAGGGGATGAAAGGGGGGATGATGGAAGAGATTGCAGGCTGGAGGGGAAGGGAAGTTGGAAGCACCCACTTTTGAAAAGGGATGGGATCAAAGGAGAGAATAGAACAAGTGGGAAGTGGGATAGGAGGGAGGGAAACATAGTCAGTCTTTTACAATAAATCTACTGTGTTATTGTTTTGCATTAGCTACACATGTACAACATATACTGAACTCCTTATCTTCCCAGTAAGTGTGGGTGACAAGGGAGAAAGGGAATGAATCTGGAATTCAAAGTTTTAAAATCAAATGTTTAAATATATCTAGATAGATAGAGATACATAGATATATATATATAGATAGATAGATATGTATATATATATATACATGTGTGTGTATGTACTGTCATTATTAACACTATTTTACATGTATTTGGGAAATAAGATATACAGGCACTGGGGAATAGAGATGCACTATGCCATACTGGAAAAGTCAAAAGGGGTGTGGGAGAAGATATGGGAGAGAGCAGATTGGAGGAGGGGATATCCTGTGGGACTGTTATTTTGGGGCGATGGGTAGGGGGAAAATGGAGAGAAAATTTGTAACTCAACATCTGGTGGAAATGAATGATGTAAATCAGAAGTTAATAATGCATTTGAATAATGGAAAATAAAAAGAAGCTGCCAGATCCTGTGTTACCCTGATTGTTTTTCCAGAGTATTTAAATTGTTTCTTCCTGTCTGTTTGTAATATTTTCTCCCTGATCTAGGAACTCTAGAATCTGGCTATAATTATCCAAGGAGTTTTCTTTTGGGGATCTTTTTCAGGATGTGATCTGTGGATTCTATCAACCTCTATTTATCCCTTTGGTTCTAAAAGATCAGGAAAATTTTCCTTGAGAGTTTCTTGAAGGCTAATTTATAAGTTCTTTTTTTGATCGTGGCTTTCAGGTAGTTCAATAAGTTTTAAACTGTCTCTCCTGGATCTATTTTCCAAGTCAGTGGTTTTTCCAGTGAGATATTTAACATTGTCTTTTATTTTTTTTCATTTGTTTGGATCTGTTTAATAGTCTCATGATTTCTCACAAATAACTACTTTCCATTTTCTCCAATCTAATTTTGAAGGAATGATTCTCTTCAGTGAACTTTTGAGAGTCTTTTTTTTTCATCTGGCAAATTCGGCTTTTTAAGGGCATTCCTGTCCTCATTGGCTTTTTAATCTCTTTTGCCATTTGTGTTAGTCTATTTTTTAGGGTTTATTTTCTTCAGCCAGGTTGTTGACTCTCATTTCATAATTTTCTTGCATCATTCTCATTTTTCTTCCCTTTTTTTCTCTACTTTTCTTATTCGGCTTTCAAAATCCTTCTTAACATCCTCTATGGCTTGTAATCAGCTTATTTTTTTCTCTTTTCTTTGGAGCTTCTGGTGCAGGCATTCTGACTTTGTTTTCTTCTCCCTGTTTCATGCCTTCATCCTGCTTTTTTTTTTCCCCAAAAAATGTAATCCAAATTTTGACCACTGCGTCTGCATTTTTGCTCTCGCTTGCTCAAGTTGCCACTTAATTACTTGACTTTTGAACATTTTGCCACTGTAGAACCCTGCTACCTGGCAGCGGGGGGGGGAGGTTTTAGGAGGGCACCCTTTCTACAGCCCGGGCCACACACCCCAGGACCACTACCCAAGACTGTGATCCAGATCCAAGCAAGCTAAAGCAAGAGCAATTACCCTCTAAAAGGTAGCTTTGTCCACCTACAATCTGCAGCCCAGGAGCTCCTAAGGCAATCACATGGAGGCAGCTATCCATCTGCTGCACCTCTGCCTGCTTCTCACCATCCAGACCACACTCTTACATCACCCCCTGTTCCAACAGAGTCCCATATTGACCTTTCACTTTGTCTTTCATGTTTATGGTTGAGAAGTCTGAAAACCACAACAGCTGCTGGTAATTCACTCTCCTGAAGTCTGCTCTTGGTACCTCTGGTCTGAGCCACCCTGGGATCAGAACAATGTGTTCATGTAGGACTGTGCTTGGCTCCCAGCTTAGTGTGACAGACACTTCCTGACTGACTGCTGGGCTTCCTTCAGTGGGAGATGTGTTTCTCTGTGTCACTTTGTTGGTTCTGTGGCTCTGAAGTTTGTTCCAAGTAAGTTTTTCACATGTGTTGGAAGTGACTGGAGCAGTATCTCACAATAAGTTTGTGTTTCTACTCTGCCACATTAGCTCTGCTGCCTCTCCAATCATCCTTAACTCAATCATTCTTAAGGGATACTATGTACAAAGTACAAAGTTCTTCCACCCCTAGGTCATAGTAAATCACGATCTTCTCAGTCAGCACTAAGTCTCCAAGAAGAGGTCTTTTCATCTTGGCTTGAGGCTGGCTCCCAAATTCCATGGTTCCTCTTTCATAGGTCCAGCTCTTGCCTGACTCTACCCAAGTATCACTGTAGCAGCAAGCACCCCAGTGTCCCCAGGGTGTCTGCTAACACAGGTTCTTGGATCTGCTTTGATAAAGGAAAGCAACTCAAAAGAGGTTAACAAGCTTATTTTAATCAGTCAAACATATATCGTTTATCTCATTCAGGGGAAAAAGGTCAGCACCCCGAACTTCAGAATACAGGCAGAATTATCAAGACAGAAACAGACCAAGTAGACAGCTTCCCAAACTGTCCAACCATTACATCCATACCAAATCAACATCTGGGTTTCAACATCCGGGTTTTTCAAAGTGGAGGGGGGCTCTCAACAACGGCTTCCCAGAATCCAGATCAAATCACAGAACACTTCTCAAAGTGAGTCCCAAAACAGAGCTACACATCAGGGCTTATATAGCCTTCTCCTGGCTCAGAGAATGTAACAACCTTATTGACTCACTGGCCAATCAAGAAGTGTCTACTGAAAAACAAGCCTCCCACCCCAGGCTCCAGGTGCACTTTAGCCTAGGGGCAGGGAAGATCTTTAAAATTTACATTCCCATTACCATCACCTGGATTCACAGGCAGGCAGGTCTCAACTCCTCATCCAGCTGCCTTTCCATATTGAAGTTCACAGTATCCAGTCCTCCTCAAATCCTTTGCAGTTCCTGTTTCTTGGAAGAAAAAGTTTAACAGAGCCAAAACAACACTCACACACATTTCTGGTACCATCATCAGTTCACTATCTGACAGTCAAATCAACACAGAAACACAAACCAAGTCTGACAATTCAGCACAGATTGGCAGTATAATCCCATGACCTCTGAAAAACTCCTTCAGAACTTCTGTAAACAGACAAGAAAATTATATTTCAGGACTTCCAGTAATGTCCCATGTCTTCTATATAAAATATTACAAACAGAAATCAACGCTGACAGAACAAACAGTGTGATGTCCACCACAAGTGTTCCCTTCTCACTTCTGCTCTTTCTGAGCTCATGCTTCTGCTTTTATATGGTCATTAGCTTCTCCCAGTTTCACCCACCTCTTAAGTCATTCCTGTTCCTGTATTTGGCAAATCCCTCCCACTGTTGCTTTCACAAGTTCTGTTTCTTAACAAAGACTTGATATAATCATGTGAAAGGCTCAACTTAACAAGGTGCTAAGTACCTTTTGCTTGCTATTACATATACCTGAGGGATTCTGGGAACATGAAAAATTACTTTTAAAAGTAACTCCAACAATCAAGTCAGACATAAATTAAATGATGAAAATTTCCTTCTTTATGGTGTTAGTACAGTAATACTATTATATTTTGTTCCCTAATTAAAAAAAACATAATCTTCAGGAAACACAATTTTTCAAATAACTCCCATAAGTTTCTATGAGAATTTCTCAAGAATATGATAGTAACATCATTGTGCATTGTTTAACCTCAGAATTTGTAAACCCTGATACAGTACCTTTTGTTTTGCCCAGTGTTCTACCAATTACTATGGAATGTACCAAAGAAGAATATAATAAGTTAATTTTGCTGGAACTTGCCACCATCTTTAAATGGGAAGGGCCTCTCTAGATTTTGTTAATTTTTTCTGAAAAAAAAAAATATTCCTAACCAAAATACTTCCAGATTAAATTAAAAACAGTGTTCTAGTAGAGGCTTAGAAGTTCCTTCCATTTAAATCCAGGAGCTTTTCCTCAGGCTTTCAAAATTTCAATAATTATCCATAAGTGAAAAAAAAAGTGATACCAAGAATTAAAAATTGGTGTTTACAAACATTTTCCCTTGCTTTCATGTATGTTCCTCATTGTGCTTATGAAATATATTGGAAAACAGACAAATGGTTTACACTTGATGACATTCTAAACTTTCCACAACAAATTCCCTCCAAATAACCTATGGTCTTCATTAGAATTTTGTGTATTTACAGGGTAATCATAGGAAGTGTAGAATCAACAAGGAGCAACTTGCTTGGAAAGTGTTGCCTCATCTGATTTCTCTATGTATTTAAAATAATCTTAATCTCAGCCAGATCAATTATTGTATTTTGGTCATCAAATATTCCTAGATTGAAAGTGGAATATGAAGCCAAAGTGGAGTGACTTCATATATTGCAAGAACAACAGAAATCTTCAGATATCACCAATCAAATATATGCTTCTGAAGATAGGAAAATCCCTAATGCTGTAGTCAGATTGACAAAATCTTTAAAAATATTGGAACAGACCTTCTAACTGCTTTTTAATCTGACAATGAAGAGAATGGCGTACAAAATATGCAGAAAGAGTATCATTATGACTTGAAGAAATGAAAAACTTAACAAAATAATAGTCACAATCTCCTCTATCAATATTGAGTTCTCATCTAAAATCTTCTTTCATCTGGATTTGAGGCTGGCTTCCAATCATCCTGAAGCTAGTCATCCTTAAGGCACAGTGGAAAGTACAAAATCTATCCACCCCTAGATCACAGTAAGTTGCAATATCATCAGTCGCTACTGAGTACCCAAGTAAAGGTCATTTCATCTTAATTTGAGGCTGACATCCAAACTCCATGTCTCTTCTTGCACTATCCCAGGTGTTCCCTGTATTCACCAAACTACTACCTGGATTCAGAGGTAGGCAGCTCTCTTCTACTGTTCCATATTGTAGCCAACAGGGACTGCTCCACCCCAAGCTCTCCAAAGTTTCTGTTTCTAGGAAAACAAAGTTTTACTGAGAAACAACAATATTTATACACATTAAGCTTAACAGTGTTACAACATTATTCACACACATTGTCAGCACTATCATCTCAATTCACTTTCTGTCTGAGAAATCAACACAATTCTATAGATTGTATGCTTGTCTGACAAGTTACCATAGGCAACAAAGTACTTCCAACTGACAAAGTAACATAATTCAACAGTGCTTCTGTCTGACACAGTAATACCAACACGGAACAAGAGACAGAATAATAGACAAGAGTGTTAACATCACCAATATGCTCTCTCTCTCTCTCTCTCTCTCTCTCAATTCTTCTTGCTTCCAGCTCATGCTTGAGCTTTTATGTCCTGGGTTACTTGGTTACTTCCTTCTCCACCCTTCCTCTTTAAGCAAGTTTCTCCCTCCATGGGCTCCATGTGATGATGTTAGACCTATTAACGGCAGGGAAGGTCTCAAAACTCACTTAGGTCTACATGTCTACCGTTTTCAACAAAAGCTTGATATGATCAAAGGTGAGGCTCAAAAGCACTTGAATAACTGCAACAAGGAGCTAAGTATTACTTTGCTTGCCATTACAGGCTCATCAAACAGACAAAGGACAATTGATAAATAAAAGGTGTGTTTTTGACCATTCTTTCTCTTAGGACACACCAAATTTCAACTGCTACCAAATTCTCTTCAGTTTCATCCATGCATTATATATTTTTCTACACTTCTTGATGATATAAGAAAAAAATTGATGAACGGCCAAAATGCTAAAATAAGCATTGAGACACTAATATTCAGCCTGCCACCCAACACAAACAGATATCACTTCACTGACCCAAGCACATGACAGCAGCCTAGATAAACCTGTGGGGGTGATCCAATTAATCAAAGCTGCATTTCAGAGGACTTCAGCTGGAGGGTCAAAGTAGATCCCATCTACACCTATTGATACATCTTCTTAGACAATCTGTTTGGGCCTCAGAAGACAAAGTCAGCATAAGTCATTTATATGAATAAAATTTAATATAATTTTTATAAACTAATGGTTTAATCAATTTTTAAGTCCTCCAACATTCTAAGAAAAATGAAGTTTAGTAAGGAAACAATTGAACATTGTAGGAAAACCTGCCTTTTAACCTTTTCTTTAACCCACAAAACTTTGCACAGCTAGTCAACATGACTAGTAGTAGGTAACAATAATTTTTGAAAGCATTTTTACTCTCAGGAATCTTGTGTTTGTTTTTTGAAGAACTTATTGCATTTTAATTTTTGGTAATTTGATTTGCATCTTGGTATGCTTGACTTTGAAGAATTTGACTTACAAGAAAGAATCATAGAGTTTTTGTGGAGGAAAACAAAAGTGTCCTTGTCAGTATTATACTGATGCAGAATCCTGTCATTTGTTTATACTGAATGCAGTTTGATTCCTTTCGCCCTACTTTCTCCCATGTCTTCCCCTCCCTTTCTCAGTGATCACAAGACATGACCTTAACCAGACCCATTCAGAGCTGAAAACAGTGATACTAGTGGTTCATCTCTTTCTGCAAAATTTGGTAAGATAAATGAGTAATAAAAATGATTTGATGACAATTAGAGGTTTTATATGCCCAGGGCTGCCAGGGTCCATAAGGCACAGCTTTTAAGTCTGAATTTTAACTTGTTCTTAACCCAGTTGCTTGATTGATTCCTGAGTCAATATTTCTCTAAGATAAGCAACTGTAGGTATATAGAAAGGATCAAGACATTTGCTTTTTCCAATCTTTATACATTTGTTCTTTTCTAGACAAGTTTCAGAAATTATTGCAAAATTTCATTCATCTTATTTTCATTGGTTCAAGTTGTAAAAGCCTCATGAACTATCATCAGTTCAAGAATAATGATTATAAAACATCATACAGTATGATATATTTCATGGCATAGAGATGTTTTTTTTTCAGGGTTTCCTGGGGACTGTTTAGGATCATCTGACTCTTTTTTCCTGTTCCCAGCTGAGCAGAGGCACCCAGTTGGGTGGACACTGTCACTTCGCATATGTCTCTGGTATGGAAGCATTTGACCTGACTTCTTGCCTTCTTATCATGTCTGAATTGAAACTTGTGAGACTGCATTTTCCAAGACATATTTATAGCAATCCAAGGGTTTTTGGTGAATAAATTTTGAAGTTTATTTATAGATAGTTATCCCTTCTACATCAAAACTTACCCTATCCCAATTGATGGGTTGGCATAAGAACTAATGAAGGAATTTTGTAGAATTTTGTGGAAGCCACAGATGACACATGAAGGTCAGCAGGTGATACAGGGTCTATGACCAAATAATTACCTAAATTTTACAATAAGTTACTGTAAATATCCTAAAAAATAAAAAGAAAAAAAATAGATTTCTTCCCTGAGACTAAGTGGGGAGGAGGGCAAAAATTTTAAATGGATTTTCTGGATCACAAGAGTACTTTTTCACTAACCCCAGTGATGTGAAAAGTATAACAATGGATACCTACATATACACACACTCACACAATATACACACATACATATACACATGAATATATCTATACATACATACATACATATTTATACATATATATGTATAAATAATATAGCGGTACAGGTAAGAAAACTGAGTGTATAGTCCTTCTTATCTAGAATTCCATTTGAACAAAGCTATCTATTCTTTAGTAGAGACTGTTTTTTGTTTCTTTTTTTTCTTATTTTTTTTTGCTTTTTGGAGGGCAATTGCAGTTAAGTGACTTGCCCAAGGTCACATGATGTAATGCCAACAAAGGCAACTTTCCAAGGTTCAAAATACCAGCATAGGTGCTCTCCATTTTATTCAGTGACAAATTAAGAACTGATAGAATCAAAATTTAACATTATTCAAAATACAGCATTTACTAAGTGTGATTCAATAATCTCCAAGTACTACCACACCCCTGCACATTACCTTGATTTAATCAGTCACAAAGTCCCTCTTCTAAATACTACTCCACCCCTAGGCTGTACATTCATTTAGTCCATCACAAAGCCCCTCTTCTCAAATGGAGCTTAGTTTCCAATTATAAGTAAAGTACATTCATTTGTTCAATCACAGAGCACAAAAAGGTCAAAAAGTCCCCACCCCTGGATCACAATTGAGTCTACCCCAGAGTTACAACAAGCTTAAACACAGCACTTAATACCCAAATGGAGGTCTCTTCTTGATCTTGACATGAGGCAAGTTCTCAGCAATCTTTGTTCCTGGGAAGACAAAGCTTAGCAAGGCCACAAGATACATTGCCAGTCTCTTCATTAATTCATTCTCTGTCTGCAGAAAAGTCCTAGGACCCCAGAAAACATTAGCAAAACCCTCTCCCAGGATTTCTGTAAAGATACAACAAGAAAATCCTTCTTCAGGGCTTCTGAACCAACAGCAAGGTTCCAAATCTTCTGCAACAATAGCCCTGTCCTTCACCAGTGGACAGATCTGGCAAAACAACATCAAAACAGACAGACAAAGGACCAGCCTGACAGCCATGTCTCCTCAGTCCTTGGCAGCTCTGGGTGGCAGCTCTCAAAAGTCCTGGGCAATTCAAAGTGGCCCCCAGCAATTCTCTCGGTCTCTCCCTTCCTCCAAAGGTGCTGCTTCCAAAAAGGTCTTCTGCTTCTCTCTTGTGTCTCTCCATATTTATGCCACCAGCTCATCCCAGTTCAGCCCTCTCTTTTCATGTCAACAAGTCCATCCCAAAAGTGGGATTAACAAGCTCTGGGTTTTTAACAAAATCAAAACAAAAACCAAGCCAATACTACATGGGGATCTTTAAATTTCATTACTATTACACATGGCTAGTTTTTGTGTTAAGTGTCTAAGTCCAGATTTGAACTCAGGTACTCCTGATTCCAGGCCAAGTGCTCTATTCACTGTGCCACCTAATGGGCCCCAGAAACTTTTTTTTTCATAATAACATAGAGTAAAATAGCTCCTGCCATATTTTTTCCTTTGCCTCCAATTTAGTTGTATTAATTTTGTGGGAGTTCCCAAGTTTATTTGAAAGAAGGCAAAAATAAATATTAAACAGCTCCTCTTGGTCTTTTGAAGTTCATGCCAACTGTTGGCTAGGTAACTTGCAGGTTAGACAAACTGCCAAAGTCCAGGAGTTTCAACATTTCTTTGGTATCACGATCCACTTTAATGATTTCCTGATCCAACAGCAGAGATGTCAGGGACATAGTTATCCCTCCTTTCTCTTTTTTCTTCCTCTTATTTGATGGGGATAGCTGCCACAGGAATTCTCTGGATCTTCTTCATCCGATGAGTAACATATCCTGTGATCTTGTTGTGGAGCTTCTTGTTGGGGATGATGGCAGTCTCCTTACAAATGAGCTTGTGGGTGTGGAAGTCATTGCCTGGACAGATGTAGTACATTTTAATGATAACATGTACCTCCTTATTCACAGTCTTGGTCTGGATGCCACCCATGTTGATTCTAGTGGGTGAATGGTCTGTATTAATATTTTTTTTAAAGATTATCTTTTGAGGCAGCTAGGTGGGACAGTGGATAGAGCACCAGCCCTGGAGTCAGGAAGACCTGAGTTCAGATAAGGCTTCAGACCCTTCACACAATTACTAGCCATGTGACTTTTTGCAAGTCAATTAACCCCAATTAATTTCTAAAAAAAAGCAAAAAAAAAGATTATCTGTCAAAAAACAAAAACAAAAGAATCAATCTTTGGTTAAGCTTAATTTCTTTTTTTTATTTCTGAAGAGAGTTATTTACTTAAAGGTACAGATTTTTAAATACATATCTTGAGAAAGAAACAAACACCTGAGGCAAACCCTTCAAACTTATGAGAACTCAAATCATCTTAAAATTTAACTCACTTCAGATCCATATTGTTGGAGACAGGAGCACTAGCAATTGTTGTGGTAATTGAATAAAGTGATAGGTCCTCACATACTTTATTCTAGCTTAAAGTGATAAGGGGAATATATGGGAAGCAGACAGTTGGAGTTATGGGGTTATACCACAAACAAGGTCAAGGAAGGATGTATTTGGATAAAAGAGAAAAGAAAAATAAAACCTGGAGTGCAAAGTCAATATGGTGAAGTAGAAACAGGACTTCCATGGGGCTCCCACTCTCACCTCCTCCAATTCATGTAAAAGAGGACTCTGAACAAACTTTGGAGATACATAACTCACAACATTATGCAGAGAAGCTAACCTCCTGATGAGGAAAGCCTGGTAGGTTGGCAAGAATCAGCCAACACAGTGCCCTGGGAGCCAAGCCCAGCCTCATAAGAGCCTGAGGTTTTAGCCCCAGGGCAGGCCTGACCAACCACCTGATGGAGGGACTTCAGATCACCAGCAGCTGTGTCAATTTCCAGAATTTTCAACACATAGATGCTAAGGACAAAGTGAGAGGTCAGTGCAGTGTGGACTTTGGGATCCAGTACTTGGGAGTGTGTCAGCTTTGGCATCTGGGGTAAGAAGTGGTAGTAATAATTTAGTAGTGTGTAGCAGCAGCAGTAATAGTGTTGGTAGCAATGTAGTAGTAGTAGTTGATGTTGTTGCTATAATTGCAATATTTGTAGTCATAGTAATGGCAGCATTAGCAGTGATATCATTGATTTAATTAGTGCCTTATTTTCTCACTTTTTTTAAGCAGAAAACAGATAGAAAGTGTCCTGGGAATAGTAACTATCCCATTATTTTTCTTTTAAAGTTAATATTTTTCACATTACCTTCCAGGTAGATAAATCATCTGCTTCTTGAAATTGAATAAAATATTCAAGCTTATCATTATCATAATCATAAATACCATGATCTGTCTTAATGATGATGATAGTGGTAATGGTGGTTGTGGTGGGGATGCAGATAATATCAGTACAGGAAAAAATTCCATATCACTAAGAAGCAATTTAATCTAAAATGTTTTATTTTGCTTTTCTTCTTGTAAGATTTTTTTATCCCTTAGCTAAATCATTCACCTTAGTGTTGTCCTTGTACATTAAGAGATTTAAATATTGTGTTGATTAGATTTCCTCCTTAACTTGGATATTATATGCAGTTCTTTTTAGAAAGAAAAAAAAACAGGAACATTTATATACCTCAATAGGGACACTATTGCTTTAAGCTGTCTCCTTTAACAACAACAAATTTTGAATAAATGATATTGTTGTGTGGGTTTTAAAAAGGAAAGAGTCTTTTATGCAGATATACAATATTTTAGATTTCTCAAAGACCTTTAGTTTAGTTTACATATTTGCAGTACATGAATAAGCCAAAAGGCAGAATTGTAAAAAGAACTTTACAAAAATACAGGAAAAAATGTTATGGCACATTTGATGTGGTTTATTTGACAATTACAAATTGAATACAACATTGTTCATTAGATACCTGAGAGATTGTAGGTACTTTATTTTTGTTCCTCAAATGATGTATTATTTCTCATATTAAAATGATTTTTAATAACACACACAAGTATCTGCATGTTTTATATGGTACATGAAAACATGGTTATCACATATTTTAGGAGTATTTTAAGTTGTTTTCTTTTAGTAGTAAATATATGACCATTTCCATTAAGACATGGAAGATGACACTTGAAAATGAGAAGCTGCTAATTTGCTTTGCTTGAAACATATGATTTAAAGATGGCAGAGTAGAAACAGGACTTCCATGGGCTCTGGCATCCACCTCCTCCAATTCATGTAAAAAATGCCTCTGGACAACCTTTGGAGCTACAGAACCCACAAAATGACACAGAGAAGCTAACCTCTTGCGGAAGACAGCCCAGCAGGCCGGCAAGAAGGAGGTGACTCTAGCCCTGCACAAGCCCATGGTTTTAGGCTCAGGGTGGCCACAACCAGCCACTGGCTGGAGGGACTTCAGATCACCAGTAGGTGGGGTGGTTTCCAGAATAATCAACACAGATTCTGAGGACAAAGTGAGAGGTCAGCGCAGTGTGGACTTTGTGAACTGGTAGTTCAGGAGTGCAGTCTGGTCTTTAAACCTGGAGGGAGAAACTACTGATGCTCTGCTGCCATGCAGCCACCAAAACATGGTAGCTTCAGCTCCTGACTTGCAGATTGTAGGGGCATCAAATGATCAGTCTTAAGGGTAATCACTCTTGTTTCAATCTTCTTGGATCTGGATCATTGTTGAGGGTGGAGTTCTTTCAGTGTCTGACTAGCTTGCCAGAGCATATAGAGGCTCAGAGAGGAAACCTAAGTAAGAGTTCCAGCAGCTATGAACACCCCAGCAATTTTGGACAAAGCTCCCCTGGCTGGTAGCAGAGTCTTACTATGGCAAAAGTTTCAAAAGTCAAGTAATTGAGTGGCAACATGAGCAAACAAGGGAAGAAGAACAAGCAGAGCAATACAACTTTACACTATTATTTTCGGGACAAAAATGATAAAAGCATGGAACAGGACGAAGATGAAGTCAGAACTCCTGCACCCAAAGATTTCAAGAAAAATACAGGCTGGTTACAGATCTTAGAAGACTTTACGATTTATTTTGAAAACCAAATAAGAGAAGTGGAGTAAAATTTGGAAAGGTAAATGAGAATGATGAAAGAAAATCATGCAATGAGGGTCAACAACTTGACTGAAAAAAATAACACTTTAAAATATTCTAACTCATACGGAAAAAAGAGACTCAAAAAGCCAATGAGGAGAAGAATGTCATTAAAAGCCGAGTTTGCCAGATGGAAAAAGAATATAAAAAGGTCACTGAAGAGAATCATTTCTTCAGAATTAGATTGGAGCAAATGGAAGATGGTCACATTATGAGAAATCAAGATATTATTAAACAGATCCAAAGAAATGAAAAAATAAAAGTCAATGTGAAATATGTCACTGGAGAACCACTGACCTGGAAAATAGATGTAGGAGATATAATTAAAAATTATTGGAATACCTGAAAGCCATGATTAAAAAAAGAATCTAGAAATAATCCTCCAAGAAATTCTCAAGGAAAATTGCCCTGATGCTTTAGAACCAGAGGGCAAAATAGAGGTGGAAAGAATTCACTGAAAATCTCCTGAAAAACATCTCAAAAACAAAACTCTTAAGAATATTTTAACCAGGTTCCAGAATTCCCAGATCAAGGAGAAAATATTACAAGGAGCCAGGAAGAAAAAATTTCAATATTGTGGAAACACAACCATGATAATAAAGGTTCTGGCAGTTTCTACACTGAGGGATCAAAGGGCTTTGAATATAATATTATGGAGATCAAAGGAGCTGGGATTAAAACCAAAAATCTCCTACCCAGTAAAACTGAGTATCATATTTCAGGGGAAAATATGGAAATTCAAGAGAATAGAGAACTTTCAAGCATTCTTGATGAAAAAAACAGAGTTGAATATAAAATTTGATATTCAGGTATAAGAAGCAAGAGAAGAACGAGAAGGTTAACAGGGAAAAGAATTCATGAAGAATTATCAAATTTGAGCTGTTTACATTCCTACATGGAAAAATAATAATTTCAACTTGTGAAACTTTCCCAGGATAAGAATATTTGAAGGGAATAGAAATGTGTATACACACATATGTATACACACACATATATCTATATAGGAGGGTATATGGATAGATGCATACATATGTGAGTGGATGTATATATGTTTACATGTATACATAGACAGAGCCAAGACCAATTGAATAGAAAGAGATGATACTTAAAAGCTGAAATTAAGAGGTGAGAGAGGAATATAATGAGAGGAGAAGGGGAGAGACAGAATGGAGTAAACTATCTTATACAGAAGAAGCAAAGGAAAATGTTTATGATGGAGGGGAAGAACAGGAAGGCAAACAGGAATGGGTCAACTTTATTCTCATTGAATTTTGCTTAGGAAGGGAGTAACATACTGTAATGGAAATGCAAATTTAAAGATCTTCCCTGCCCTTAGGCCCTTTGATAGGCTTAAAAGACTCTGAGAACCTTCCTTGATTTGAAAATATACTCTGCCTCCTAATAGGCTGAACTTGGTCACATGGAGCCTGTGGTAGGAGGCTTGGTTTTCAGGAATGCCCACACCTTGGTGCTGTGTGATTGGGCAGTGGGTCAAGGGGGTGGTTACATTCTCTGACCCAGGAGAAGGCTATATAATCCCTGATGTGAGGCTTTGATTTGGGGCTCAATTTGAGAAGTGTTCTATGAATTGATCAGATGAGACTCTGGGAAGCCGTTTTTGAGAGCCCTCTGGCTTTGAAAAAACCAGATGTTGATTTAGTATGGATGTAATGGTTGAACAGTTTGGAAACCTGTCTACTTCATCTGTTTCTCTGTCTTGATAATTCTGTCTGTATACTCTGAAGTTCGGGGTGCTGCCTTTTTTCCCCTGAACTAGGTAAATGATACATATTTGACTGATTAAAGTAAGCTTGTTCACCCATTTTGAGTTGCTTTCCTTTAACAAAGCAGATCTAAGAACTTGTGTTGGCAGCCACCCTGGGGATGCTGGGGTGTTTGCTGCAACACATACATGCATTGTATGGCACTAAATATATAATTTTATTTAGGTAAAATTGTCATTTTTATTATATTTGCTCTACCCAGCCACGAACAATTGGTGTTTTGCCAATTAGTTAGATCTGATATATTTTTGTGAAAAGTGTTATGTAATTGTGTTCATATAGGTAGATACCAAATATTTTATAATGTCTGCAGTCACTTTAAGTGGGATTTGTCTTTCTATCTCTTATTGTTGAATTTCATTAGAAATATACAGGAATACCAAGGATTTCTGTGGATTTATTTTATATCCTGCAAATTTGCCAAATTTATTTATCTCAAGTAATTTTTTACTTGATCCACTAGGATTCTCTAAACATATCATAATATCATCTAAAAAGAGTGATAGCTTAGTCTCTTCTTTGCCTAATTGGATTCCTTTGATGTCTTTTTCTTCTCTAATTGCTACTGCTTACATTTCAAGTACCAGATTGAACAAGAGGGGTGATAGTGGACACAGTGATCTTGTTGGAAATGTTTCTAACTTATCCCCATCACATATGATACATGCTGATGGCTTTAAATAGATGCTACATATTATTTTAAGGAAGGCTCCATTTATTCATATACTTTCTCATGTTTTTAATATGAACAGATGTTGTACTTTGTCAAAAGTCTTTTCTGAATCTATTGAGATAATCATGTGGTTTCTGCTAGTTTTATTGTTGATATTATTAATTATACTGATGGTTTTCTAATATGAAACCATCCTTGCATTCATAGAATAAAACTTCCCTGATCAAAGTGTATTATTCTTGTGATAAGTTGCTATAATCTTTTTCTAATATTTTATTTAAAATTTTCACATCTATATTCATGAGGGAAATTGGTCTATAATTTTCTTTCTCACTTTTATCTTTTCCTGATTTAGTTATCAGTAGCATATTCGTGTCATAAAAGTAATTTGATAGAACTCCTTCACTAATTTTCCCAAATAGTTTGTAGAATATTGGAATCAATTGTTCTTTAAATTTTTGATAGAATTAACTACTAAATCCATAATCCATCTGGCCCTCTAGATTTTTTCCTAGGGATTTCACTGATGAATTTTCGATTTCTTTTTCTGAGATTTTTTTTTAAGTAATTTACTTCCTCTTCAGTTAACCTTGGCAACTTATACTTTTTTTTTGTAAATGCTCATCCATTTCACTAAAATTATCAAATTTATGTGCATGCAATTGGGGAAAATAATTCCTAATCATTGTTTTAATTGCCTCTTCATTGTATGTAGATTCACAATTTTCATTTTAGATACTCATAATTTTGTTTTCTTCTATCTTTTTTTGTCATATTTACTAAGGGTCTATTAATTTTATTGTATTTTTTCATAAAACCAACTCAGTTTTATTTATTAATTCAATAGTTTTCTTAATTTAAATTTATTAATCTCTCTTTAGTTTTTGTTATTTCAAATTTATTATTTAATTGGGAGTTTTCAATTTGTTTTTTTTCTGGCTTTTTCAATTGCATTTCCAAATCATCGATTTCCATTTTCTCTAATATATTCATGTATGCACTCAGGGACATAAAACTTCCCCTAAGAACTGTCTTTGCTGCATCCCACAAATTTTAGCATATTGTCTCATTGTTATCATTCTCTTGAATGAAGTTAGATTGTTTCTATAATTTCTTGTTTGACCCACTCATTCTTTAGGATTAAATTGTTTAATTACAATTAGTTTTTAGTCTGTCTTTCCATGGCCCTTTATTGCATATGATTTTTATTGCATCATTATCTGAGAAGGATGCATTTAATATTTCTGCATTTTTGTACTCAATTGAGAGGTTTTATGCTCAAGTTCATGGTTGATTTTTGAGTATGTGCCATGAACTGCTGAGAAGGTATATTCCTTTTTATCTTCATTCCATTTTCTCCAGAGATCTATCATATCTAGTCTCTCTAAAATTCTATTCACCTAATTAATTTCTTTCTTGCTTATTTTGAGGTTAGATTTATCAAGTTCTAAGAGAGGGAGATTAAGGTCCCCACTATGGTAGTTTTGCTATCTATTTCTTCCTCTAATACACTTAAGTTTTCCTTTAGGAATATGGATGCTATACCACTTGGTGCATATATGTTAAGTAATGATATTACTTCATTCTCAATGGTGCCTTTTAGCAGGTTATAGTTAGCTTCCTTATCTCTTTAAATGAGATCTATTTTTATTTTTGCTTTATCTGAGATAAGGATTGCTACACCTGCTTTTTTATTTTAGCGGAGACATAATATATTCTACTCCACCCTTTTACCTTTATCCTGTGTGTATCCCTTTGTTTCAAATGTGTTTCTTGTAGAGTGTCTTGTAGGATTATGGTTTTAATCCATTCTGCTATCTCCCTCTGTTTTATGGGTGAGTTCATCTCATTTACATTCACAGTCATGATGACTATCTGTCTCTTTCCCTCTATCCTATTTCCTCTCCTGCTTATGTTTTTGTTTCTTACTTCTCACTCCCCTCCTTAGCGGTTTTCCTTTTGCACGCCACCTCCCTCAGTGTGCCCTCCCTGTGACCCCCCCTTCTTTACCTACCCTCTCTCCCCTTACTATTATTTCCCTCCCTTCTCATCCCCCCTTACCATCCTTCTGCCTATAGGACACAATATATTTCTATGCTTATCAGGGTTATTGCCCCCTCGACCCCAAACCAGTGAGAGTAAATTTCATACAGTGCTTCTCTCTCTCTCTCTCTCCTTTCCCTCTCTTTACTAAGTTATTGTGTTTTTTCATGTTAGAATCTAAAATTTAACCGATTATGTTGGTCCCTCTTTAAACCAGAACCAGTGAGAATAATGTTCAAATGATGTTTTTCTCCCTCTTTCCTTTCCCTCTACTATAATATGATTTTATGCCTCTTTGTATGGCATAATTTATTTTTTCTGCCCCATCCTTTCCTTCTATCCCATTATAGTCCCTTTGAACACCTTAATAAGTTTTTTTCGTATCATAAGATTGCTACATTTATACCCACACCCTCTATCTATGTATATCCCTTTAAAAGGTCATGATGATCATATAAATTTCGATATTGACAGTTTTCAGTTTTTTATATAGGGATGTAAACGATTTGCTCTTAATTCATCCCAAGTAATATGAATGTGTGCATGAGTGTGTATGTGTGCATGAATGTATGTGTAAGTGTATGTTTTCCTTGTTTACCTTTTTGTCTTTCTTGAGTCTTGCAATTGGAGATCAAATTTTTCATTGCGCTATGGCTTTTTTATCAGGAAAATATGGAAGTCCCTTATTTCATTAACTGACCATCTCCTTACCTGAAAGATTATGCTCAGTTTTTCCAGGTAGTTAATACTTGGTTGCAGTCCTAGCTCTTTTGCCTTATGAAATATCAAATTCCAATCCCTCAGATCTTTTAATGAAAAAGCTGTTATGTCCTGTGTAATCCTGACGGTAGTTCCATGATATTTGAATAGTCTCTTTTTGGCTGTTTGCAATATTTTCTCCTTAAACTCGTAATTTTGGAATTTGGCCACTATATTTCTTAGAGTTTTCAATTTGGAATCTCTTTCAGGAGAAGACCAGTGAATTCTTTACATAACTATTTTACCTCCTGATTGATTCTAGGCCTTCAGGACAGTTTTCATTGACAATTTCTTGGAGGATGTTGTCCAGGCTGCTTTTTTCAACATAGTTTTCCTGTAGACCAATACTTCTTAAATTATCTTTCCTGGATCTATTCTCCAGGTCTGTTGTTTTTCCAGTGAGATATTTTACACTTTCTTCCAATTTTTCAATATTCATGTTTTGTTTGATTTACCCTTGGTGCATCACAGAGTCCTGAGCTTCAATTTGACTGATTCTAATTTTTAGTGAATTATTTTTTTTTTTTGGTTAGTTTTTGAAGGTCATTTTTTATGGAGGTATTTTCTCCAATTAGTTCACAAATTTTCCTTTTTAAGGATTTATTTTTCTTCAATGAGACTTTTTTTCCCAATTTGTTCACTGTATATTTAAATTTATCTTCTACCTCCCTAATTTGGCTTTTAAAATCTTTCTTGAGCTCCTCCAAGAATGCTTTGGGCTTGAGACCAGTTCATATTTCCATCTGTGGTCTCAAGTGTGGACACATAGAATATGGTGTCTCCTGAAAGTCATTTTTCTAGTTAAGAATAATAGTATTCTATTGTCTTTGGACTTGCCTTTGCAAGTTGCTTCTGGCCCATTGTTATTGCCTATTTGCTGTCCTTTAAAGTATGTTTCTGCTGCTGGGGTACAAAGGGCTCTGAACCAAGCTTCTCAGGTTGGGAGCTAGGTTCCTGGTTGTTGGCTTTGTGTGCTGTAACTGCCTGGTTGTTTGCTTTGTGTGCTGTAGCCTCTGGGTGTCTAATTTTGGCCAAGGTCAGGACTCAGTGTTTCCCCTGAGTTACCCCGAAGCTCACTGTGAAATCTGTGGGGGCAAAAGTGGTCTGGCAGCTTCAGATTTATGCCTCTATGTCCCTGGGCAACAGCTCAGGCAGGCTTTTGCTGGTCAGGTGAGGGTAATGCTTGTTGGGCCCCCTCCCACCCTTCTCTTCAGACTCCTCACTGCCTCAGTTCCATCATTTCTCAGTGACTCCTAAGTCTGAGGCTATTTCCAGTATTTCATTATTTTACTCTCTGTGGGACATTTATCTCTGGGTTTTCTATGTCAGAGAGGGGGAATTGAAGCAACTAGAGCTTACTTTGCTATCTTGGCCACTGGACAATCAGGCAGGTGATTTTTAAATTCCCAGGCTATGGGCTGATAGCCCCAAGAGAAGCTACTTTCTCTGCTATGGTCCCTGAGCTTTCTCTTACCCAGCTCCAAAGGAGTCTCAAGTCCTGTGGTGAAATGCTGGTGAGACTGCTGTGAATTGCCCTTAGGGTGTGTGAGTCTGCTGGCTGGGGCTCCTTCTCACTCCCCTGTAGCCCACTCTCTAGTCCGAGCTGCTGTGGACCCCACATGCTCCACACTCCCCCTTTCCAACCTAAGTGGGCACTTTTCTGGTCTGGATTCTGACACACTCCATGTCCCAGTGAATTTTGTCATTCCAAAATCCATTCAGATTCACTTTTTAAAGTTTAGTGACTGGATTCCCATAGGAGCTTTGAAAAGTTACTGCTTATGTTCCACCATCTTGGCTACATGTAATCTTTATTATTATTATTTTTTTAATCTTTGTGCTATTCGTCTCCTCATATGGTCTTAACTTTTTAGACTTCTGTTTGTAATGGATTATTAAGGAAATCTATACCTTCCACTATCATCATTCCTTACTAATTTTTTAAAAATTCTCTTCCAGCTCTTTTCAGTGACTCAAATATCCCATGGCTGATCCCAAAACTATAGTTGAAATATGTTGTAATCAATCAATCAATAAACATTTATCGAGTTCATATTATGTGCCAGGTACTATACAAAGTGATAGAGACAGAAAAATAGAGGCAAAAAACCAATTGTGCCTTCAAAATCTGTATCAAAGGAGATAATGTTCAAACAAATATATTAAAAAATCAAACTGAAGAGGTTACCTACTAAGAGAGTGAGGGTTGCTCTGGATACCCCAAAATACCAACATGCCATGTATTGCTGAATGAATTTAACTCAAGTATTTTCAACCAAAGAAAAGTAAAATTTCTTTAAAAGTTCACTTGCATTAGGCACAGAGTAAATCTGTGCTAGGTCATTCTATGACACTCGCACTATTCTATGGTGCTCTCTATTCTATGGTGCTCTCACAAACATGAAGACAATATAGGGTCTTATATACAGAAGGTTGTGGGAAGAATCTAGGGATGCTCTAGGGAAAGAGTTTGGGGAGGGTCTTCAGAAGGAGATAATGAGGTCAACAAGTGATTAAGGGTGGGAAGTAGCTGGAGGCTAGGCCAGTTAAAGGCTGTATTGATATTTTGATATGCTCAGGGGTGGGAAGTAGATGAACAATGGAGGGCTAGGCTAGTAGTTAACAATTAGTAACTAGTCTTTAGGTCTGGGCCCAGCAACAATGTGAGGCTTATTGCCTCATGCAAATGCATCATCAAATGAGACAATTTAATCAAATTTCCAAGGGAGATTCCTCCAGCCTGTACTTCAAGGACTCAAGGAGAATTCAAGGGAGCTCCCAGAGCCCATACCTCATCAAAACTGTGTATGGGAAAAAAAATAGAAATATTTAAAAGAGAGAACGGGACAGAATTAATAGGATTTCAGGGTGGCTGCCAGTAAAAGAAATGTTAAAAAAAAGTAAAATGTTTATTCTTCACTAAAGTGCTACTCCAGCCCTATTCAATAAACGTTAGTGGGTACCAGCTAGCTGTAAGATCAAATATCAAATCATTCATTTTTAGAAGTTGTCCCCATCCTATCATTCCATTCCCCTTATAATTTTTTCCACTTCCCGTACTTTATAATTCATTTACCCAGGCAATGTTATTACTTAAATACAACATCTTGAACTCTCTGCATTTTCACTGGATGTATTTCATAACTGAAAAGATTTCAATCTTTATCTCCACACTAACTTACTTTGATTTGTTTAATATTCATGTCATAATACCCCAACCAATCCCCACTAATGTCTTGTCTTTGAGACTACCTCCCATTAACGTTTATGGGTATCTTGTATGTACTTACTTGTGTTTTTTTTTTTTTTTTGGAGGGGGTAGCTCAATCTGGTTGTTTCCCTATTATAGTGAGAGCCCCATAAGGGCAATGACATATCTGTGTCTCTAATGCTAAGAAGCAAGTGGCACTATCATAAGAACATATGAATGCTTCTTGACTCACCGAAATGTATATTTTGTTTTGTGAATCACATTTTACACATCTCTTTTGTGTCACTTTCTTTTGGATATGTTATTGAAGTTTAGCAGTGCTCCAGTACTCAAAATATAAACATGCAGGGTACTGCCAAATGAATTGGACTCACGATTTCTCTCAGTCAAAGTAAAATAAAGTCTATTAAAAATACACCACAATGGGTAGACTCTTAAGGAGTCTAAGAATATGTAAAGCTTGTATTGAACAAGTGGGTCAGAATAATGTGACACAGAGTCTGCAGTAGACTGAATTCTCAGCTCTGTCATGGAAGCAATATGGGTCTTATAGATTGATTGTGTGAGGATTTAAGGGTGGTCTAGAGGAGGAATTGGGGAGAATCTTGAGGAGGAGTCTAAGGAGGATCTTTGATGGAGATGAGGTCAGACTCTACGAATGGGATTAAAGGTGGGAAATAGCTGAAGGCTACCTGGAGATGACAGACAATGCAGGGCTAGGTTAAGGATAAAAGATTTGAGTATAAATGGATCAAGGGTGAGAAGTAGCTGGACAATGGAGTGCTAGGCTAGGACAAGAGTAACAAAGATTTGGGCCTAGCTATGATGAAAGGTTTACAGCCTCAGGCAAATGCCTCATCAAGTGGGAAGATTCAATCAGAGTTCAAATGGTTTCCTAGGGCCTGTACCCCATCATATATGGCATATAAATGTTTAATTTTTTTTCATATTAGCTACATATTGACCAATGTTCAAAAGACTTGTGGTGTGTTATGAATAATTCCTTCAAACAAATTTTACTGGAGATGAGAGTGGAACAGAGTCCATCACAGGCTGCACTAGCACAAACCAGACCCCAGTAAACCCAAAGCAGTCGTCAGGGGACTGAATCACTGGCAGCTATAGCTGTTTCAAGACTTCTCAACATGCAAATGCCAAAGACAACTTATAAGATAAGTAGGAAAGGTCAGTCACATCATTAACTGAGAAGAGCTCAATGAAGCCTCAATCTCAGTAAACCAGGAGTAGGTCTTGGGAGTGAATGAAGGAACATCAATGGCACCACTTGGATCACCTGCTTCTGGAGCTCTCAGCCAACAGACAGTAAGGAGATTGAACAACTGGTCAGAAGGAGATAACAGCTGCCTCTTTGCTAACACTGAGGCAAGGATCCCTTGATCTGTGTCACAGTAATGGGTGCCAGTCCTGGGACAAGTAGGAGCATTAGTATAGCAGCATTGTAGCAGTGGAGAAGGGGTCCTCCACAAATTGGAAGGGCAGAAAGACTGTTTGTTGGCATTCACAAACCAGACCACAGGCCATGGAAGGAGTAAACACCTCTCCCTGGATCATATCACTTTGGAAGAACTCAAAATTTGCAGGTCTCTACAAGTATCTCTTAAAACAGCTGCAAAAACCCCCAAAGTTTGGGAGAGTTCATCCTCCATCTTAGAAGCAGAGTGCTACCTTAACAATGAGTTTACAGGGTGGAGCCAAGATGGTGGAGTAGAAACACGACCTTCCCTTGTCTCCGGCTTCCACCCTTCCCAATCCATGTAAAAAGGGGACTCTAAACAAACTTTGGAGCTGCAGAACCCACAAAATGACACAGAGAAGCTAACCTCCCACTGAGGACTGCCTGGCAGGCCAGGAGGAATCCAGCACAGCCCTCTGAGAGCAGAGCCCAGCCCCATGCCGAGGCTTTATCCCCAGGGCGGGCCTGACCAGCCACTGGCCAGAGGGACTCCAGATCAGCAGCAGCTATGGCCGTTTCCAGATTTATCAACACATAGACACAAAGGACAAAGTGAGAGGTCAGTACAGTCTGGAATTTGGGACCAGTAAGTGGGAGTATGTGGCTTTTACCCCCAGGGAGAAAAGCCGCTGAGACACTGGCACAGCCAGCCAGCGCCACTTGGCGGCTTCAGCTCTTGGGATGCAGAGTGTAGGGGGACCAAGCACCAGTCTGAGGGGTAATTTCTCTTGCTTTAATCTGCTTGGATCTGGATTGCATCTAGGGAGGAGGTTCTGGGGTGTGTGTCCAGCTTGCCAGAGCGTGTGGAGACCTCAGAGAGGGCACCTATCTAATACCTATGGCAGCTGAGAAAACCCCAGCATTTGGGAAGAAAGTTCCCCTGTCTGGTGGCAGAGTCCTACTGTGGCAAAAAGCCCAAAAGTGAAGTAATTGAGTGGCAAAATAAGCAGGGAAAGGAAACAAAGCAGACAGAAGATCCCAACAATACACTCTTATTTTGGGGACAAAAGGTAGCAAAGCATGGAACAGGAGGAAAACAGTGAAGTCAGAACTCCTGCACCAAAAGCTTCAAAGAAAAATACAAGCTGGGTACAGGCCATAGAGGACCTTAAGAAAGATTCTAAAAACCAAATAAGAGAAGTGGAGGAAAAATTGGGAAGAGAAATGAGAACAATGCAAGAAAATTATGAAATGAGAGTCAACAGCCTGACTGAGGAAAATAATACCTCATAAAACAGATTGACTCAAATGGCAAAGGTGTCCCAAAAAAAGAATGAGGAGAAGAATGCCTTAAAAAGCCAAATTTGCCAGATGGAAAAAGAATCTCAAAAGCTCAATGAGGAGAATCATTGCTTCAGAATTAGATTGGAGCAAATGGAAGCGAAGGAATTTATGAGAAATCAAAATGCTGTTAAACAGATGCAAACAAATGAAAGAATAGAAGACAATGTGAAATATCACATGGGAAAAACCACTGACCTGGAAAATAGATCCAGGAGAGATAATTTAAAAATTATTGGACTGTCTGAAAGCCATGACCAAAGTAAGAACCTAGAAATCATCCTCCAGGAAGTTCTCAAAGAAAACTGCCCTGATGTTTTAGTACCAGAGGGCAAAATAGAAGTTGAAAGAATCCACCAATGACCTCCTGAAAAAGATCCCAAAAAGAAAACTCATAGGAATATTATAGCCAGGTTCTGGAATTCCCAGATTAAGGAGAGAATATTACAAGCAGCCAGGTAGAAACAATTTGAAAATTGTGGAAACACAATCAGGATAACCCAGGATCTGGCAGCTTCTACACTGAGGGATTCAAGGGCTTGGAATATGATATTCTGGAGGGCAAAGGAGCTGGGATTAAACCAAGAGTCACCTACCCAGCAAAGCTGAGTATCACGTCTCAGGGGAAAATATGGTCATTCAGTGGAATAGAGGACTTTCAAGCATTCTTGCTGAAAAAACCAGAGTTGAATAGAAAATTTGACATTCAGATACAAGAAGCAAGAGAAGCATGAGAAGGTAAACAGGAAAAAGAAACATGAAGAACTTATCAAAGTTGAACTATTAACATTCCTACATGCAAAAACAATAATTGTAACTTATGAAACTTTTCTCAGTAGTTGAAGGGATTAGAAATATATATTTGTCTATATATGAGGGTACATGAGCATATGAATACATATGTGAATGTGTGTATATATGTTTACAGGTATACATAGATAGAGGGCTCAGGACCAATTTTACAGGAAGGAATGGTACTTAAAAGGTGAAATTAAGAGGTGAGAGGAATATAATGAGAGGAGATGGGGAGAGACAGATTAGGGTAAATTATCTCATATAGAAGAGTCAAAGGAAAATGGTTAAAATGGAGGCGAAGAATAGGCAGGCAAAAGGGAATGGGTCAACCTTATTCCCATTGAATTAGGCTTTAGGAGGGAGTGAAATACACACTAAATATGGTATCTCATACTCCAGGAGAATAGGGGAGGAAGGGGATGAGAGGGGGAATGATAGAAGGGAGGGTAGGCTGGGGGGGAGGGAAGTTGGAAGCACTCACTTTTGGAAATAGACGGGATAAAAGGAGAGAATAGAAGAAATGAAAGTTGGGATAGGAGGGAGGGACATATAGTCAGTCTTTTACAATATATCTACTATGCTATTGTTTTGCATTAGCCACACATGTACAACCTATACTGAACTGCGTATCTTCCCAGTAAGAGTGGTGACAAGGAAGGTAGGGACTGACTCTGGAATTGAAAGATTTAAGATCAAATATTCAAATATATATATATATATGTATATGTATACATATATATACACATATACATATATGTGTGTGTGTATATGTATGTATGTGTATATATATAAATGTATCTATTTATATATGTATATATATACTATTATTAATACCATCTTACATGTAATTGGGAAATAAAATATACAGGCACTGAGGCATAGAGATCCACTGTAAATCTAGAAAGGGGTATGGGAGAAAATATAGGAGAGAGCAGATTGGAGGAGGGGATATCCTGTCAGACTGCTATTTTGGGGCAGTGGGTAGGGGCAAAATGGGGAGAAAATTTGTAACTCAAAATCTGGTGGAAATGAATGATGTCAATCAGAAGTTAATAAATCATTTAAAAAAGACAATGAGTTTAAAAAGTCAAGCAATTGGCTGGCAAAACAATGAGTAAACATTGGGGGGAAAGCTAAGACTACAGAAACTTGCTTTGGAGGCAAAGAAAATCAAAACATAGAAGTAGAAGGTAACAAGGTCAAAGCTCCTACATCCAAAATCTCCAAAAAATATTAATTGATCTCAGGCCATGAAAGAGTTTAAAAAGGATTTTGAAAAACAAGGAAGAGAAGTAGAGAAAATTTTGGAAGAGAAATGAGAATGCCAGAAAATCATGAAAAATAATCAATAATTTGGTAAAGAGACCCAAAAAATTATGAAGAAATTAATGCCTCAAAATATAGCCTAGACCAAATAGCAAAGGAGGTCCAAAAACCAAAGAGGACAAGAATGACTAAAAAGCATAATTGACAAAATGGAAAAGTGTCCAAAACCTCACTGAATGTAATAATTCCTTAAAAAATAGAATAGAGAAAATAGAAGCTAATAGCTGTATAGGAATTCAAGAAATTATAAAATAAAAATTAAAGAATGAAAAAATAAAAGACAATGAAAAATATCTTAGTTCAAAAAACAAACTAACTTGTAAAATATATCCTGGATATATCACTTAAAAATTATTGAACTACCTGAAAATGATGATCAATAAAAGAGTTTAGACATCATACTTCAAGGATTAATCAAGTAAAATTTCCCTGATATTCAAGAAACAAAAGGTAAAATAGAAAGTAAAAAAATTCACCTATCTTCTGAAAGAAATCTCCAAATGAGCACTCCCAGCAATATTATAGCCAAATTCCAGAGTTCCCAGGTCAAGGAGAAAATATTGGAAGCAGCCAAAGGAAATAATTCAAGTATTGTGGACCTAGAATCATAAGACAAGATTCAACAGCTTCTACATTAAGGGATGGATAGACTTGAAGTATGATATTCTGGACATAAAATGAGCTTGAGTTAAAGCCAATAATTAAATACCCAGTAAAATTGATTTTAATCCATGAGGAGAAAATTGATATTCAATAAAAAACAGGATTTTAATACATACTTGATAAAAAAAACTGAATAGAAAATTTGAATTTCAAGTACAACAATCAAGAAAAAAACATGAAAAAAGAGGAAAGAGAAATCATAAGGTATTTATTAAAGGTGAACCATTTACATTCTTATGTGTAAAGATGATATTAATAACTTATAAGATTTTTCTCATTAGTAGGGTAGTTGAAAGTATTATATATAGACAGAGGGCATAGGGTGAGTTGAGTATGAAGGGAAACATAAATTAAGGGATGAGAGAGGAATACAACTGGAGGTGGAGAAAGGGAGAGGTAGAAAGAGACAAACTGTCTCCCATAAAAGAGGAAACAAAAAATTTTACACTGGAGGGGAAGAGGGTGGAGGTGAGAAGGAATGAAATTAAGTCTCACTGCAATTGATTTAAAGAAGGAATAGGCTACACACTCAATTAGATATGGAACTCTATTTTACCATACAAGAAAGTAGGGAGAAAGGGAATAAAATAGGGGGTTGTGATAGAAGGGAGGGAAATTTTGGAGTAGGGTGTAATCAGGACCATACACACTTGACGAGAGGCAGGGTAAATGGAAAGAGTAGGAAAAAAAAAAAACACAGGCAGGATAGGATGGAAGGAAATATATCTAATCCTTCACAACATGACTGTTATGGAGGTGTTTTGCATGGCTGCACATGTGTAGCCTGTATCAAATTACTTGCCTTCTCCATGGGGGTAGGTGGGAAGGAAGAAGGGGAAAGGATTTGGAAATAAAAGGTTAGAAGACAAATGTTGAATGTTCTTTATTCATGTAACTGGGAAACAAGATAGGAAAGCAATGGGGCATAGAAATTTATCTTACTCTACTGGAAAATGTAAAAGAAAGGGGATAAGAGAAAGGGGATGTGTGACAGAAGGGAGGGCAGATTGCGGGAAAGGTAATCAGAAGCAAAACAATTTTGAGAAGAGACAGGGTGAAAGGAGAGGCAATAGAATAAATATGATTAAGGGGAATAAGATGGAGGCACTTACAGTTAGCAATAGTAACCTGGGAACAGCAAAAACAAAACAAAACAAACAAACACACACACACACACACACACACAAAACCCTGAGGCAAGTTTCCCTAATAAGTGCCTTATTTCTCCAAATTTCAGAGAAATTTATCAAAAAAATTTTACAGAGAATTTATTTATTTTTAGTTTTCAAAATTGATTTCCACTAAATTTTTAATTCCAAAGGTTCTCCCTATCTCTCCACTAGCACCCAACCAAAGATGAGCATAATGATTACCCCTTCCCCCAGTTTGCGCTATCTTGTATGCCCCCCATTTTCTACTTCCTCCCTTTCCCCTAACTTTCTTGTATGGTAAGATGGATTTAAATACTGCATTTTCTGTATATCTTATTTCCCGTTGGTATGTAAAAAAATTTTTTTAACATTTATTTTAAACTTGAGTTCCAGTGTAAAGAGCCAATATGGTGGCATAGCAGCAGGAAAACTCCATGAGCTCCCCTCGTAACCACCTGAAAAACCTACAAAATATGACTCTAAACCAATTTTAGAGCTACAGAACCTACAAAGGGACAGAGAGAAACAAATCTACTACTGAAGGCAGCCCTGGACAGGAAGGGTTAATCTCAGCATGCTAGGAGCCTAGCCCAGCCCCAGTGAGGTCACAGTTTTAACCGCAGGGCATCCTGTACTAGTGGCTGGAGCAGCTTTTGGGAGAGTGGATCACCAGCAACAGTGCCAGGTTCCAGAATTATCAACCCATAAGAACAAAAGAAAAAGTAAAAGGTCAGCATAGAACTCTATTGGAACTGGGGTGGGGGGGGACAGAAGAGCAGATTCCCCCCTGCCACCAGAACTAGAAGTGGTAGAGGTGTGGAGGCCCTGCATCCACCTCCACATGGTTGTTTCAGAGCTCCTGGCCTGCAGATTGAAGGGGGCCAAGCAAAGATCCAGATGGGTTATCTCTCTTGCTTTAACCTACCTGGATCTGGGTCACAGTTTGGGGTCATAGTCCAAAGGTGTGTGACCAGTGAGCCAGAGTTTGTGGGGGCTGCATGGACAGCACCTTCCTACAAAGCTCTAGCAGATGCAAAAACACCAGAAATTTGGGACAAAGCTTTCTCCTCTGGAAGCAGAGATCTACTGTGGCAAAGAGAACAAAAGTAAAGTAATGGAGTGGCAACATAAGCGAGCAAAGGAAGCAAAACAAGCACAGCAATACAGCTTTAGATTCCTTTTTCAGGGACAAAAGGGACTAAAGCTTGGAACGGGAAGAAGACAACAAAGTCAGAACTCTTGCACCTAAAGCTTCCAAGAAAAATATGAATTTATTACAGGCCATGGAACAGCTCAAGAAGGATCTTGAAAATCAAGTAAGAAAAGTGGAGGAAAAATTGGGAAATGAAATGATTATGATGCAAGAAAAATCACAAAAAGAGAGTCAACAACCTGATGGAAAAAATAACACTTTAAGAAGTAGATTTGCTCAAATGACAAAAGATGCACAAAAAGCCAATGAGGAAAAGAATGCCTTAAAAAGCAGAATTAGACAGATGGAAAAAAAATTTCAAAAGTTCACTGAAAAGAATAATTCTTTCAGAATTAGATTGGAGCAAATGGAACCTAATGACATTATGAGAAGTCAAGACACAATTGAACACATAAAAACAAATTTAAAAAAAATAGAAGGCAATGTGAAATATCTCATTGGAAAAAAACACTTTCCTGGAAAGTTGATCCAGGAGAGATAATATAAAAATTATTGGACTACCCAAAAGCCATGGTCAAAAAAAGAACCTAGAAATCAACCTTCAAGGAATTCTCAAGGAAAATACCCTGATAATTTAGAAGCAGAGGGAAAAACAGAAATTGATACAATTCACCAATCACCTCTTGAAAAAGATCCCCAAAAGAAAACTCTTAGGAATATTATAGCCAGGTTCCAGAGTTCCCAGATCAAGGAGAAAAATATTACAAGCAGCATAGAAGAAACAATTTGAACACTGTGGAAACACAATGAGGATAACACAGGATCTAGAAGCTTCTACATTATGGGATTGAAGGGCATGGAATATGATATTCTGGACAACAAAGGAGCTAGAATTAAAACCAAGAATCACCTACCCAGCAAAATTGAGTATAATATTTCAGGGGAAAATATGGTCATTCAAAGAAATAGATAGAGGACTTTCAAGCACTCCTCTTTTTTCCAAATGCTTTATTAATCTCTTGGTTACATGATTCATTTCCACCACATTTCGAGTTACAAATTTTTTCCCTAATTTTTCCCCTACCCATCACCCCACAAGAATGATCTCACTGGATATTCCCTCCTCCAATCTGCTCTCTCCCATATCTTCTCCCATACCCCCTTCAATTTTTTTAGTAGGGAATGGTGTATCTCTATGCCCCAGTGCTTGTATATCTTATTTCACAATTACATGTAAAATAGCATATATATATATATACATATATATATATATTTAAACGTTTGATTTTAAAACTTTGAATTCCAGATTCATTCACTTACTCCCCTGCCACCCACTTTTACTTGGAAGATGAGCAATTCATTATAGGTTGTACATATGTAGCTATGCACAATATTACCATAGTAGATATATTGTAAAATACTGACTATATTTCCCTCCCTCCTATCCCACCTCCTACTTGTTCCATTCTTTAATTTAATCTTGTCCCTTTTCAAAAGTGGGTGCTTCCAATTTCAACCACCCCCTAACCTGGCCTCCCTTCCATCATTCCACCTCTCATCCCCTTCCCCCTACTCTCCTTAGGGTGAGATATCTTATTTAGTGTGTATATCATTCCCTCCCTGAGCCAAATTAAATGAGAATAAGGTTGACCCATTCCCTTTTGCCTTCCTATTCTGCCCCTCCATTGTAACCATTTTCCCTTGCTTTTTCTAAATGAGATTACCCTCATTCTGTCTCTCCCCATCTCCTCATGTTATATTCCTCTCTCACCTCTGAATTTCACATTTTAAGTATCATCCCTTCCTTTAAATTGGTCCTGTGCTCTCTATATATGTATACCTGTAAACAAATATGCACACATTAATATATATTCATATGCTCATATAACCTCCTATATAAACATATATATATATAAGTATATATATTATATATTTCTATTCCCTTCAACTATTTTCATACTGAGAAAAATTTCATCAGTTACAATTATCATTTTTCCATGCTGAAATGTAAATTGTTCAACTTTGATAAGATCCTCATGATTTTTCATGTTTACCTTCTCATGTTTCTCTTGCTTCTTCTATCTGAATGTAGAATTTTCCATTCAACTATGTTTTTTTTCATCAAGATTGCTTGAAAGTCCTGTATTTAATTGAATGCCCATATTTTCCCCTGAAACATGATACTCAGTTTTGCTGGGTAGGTGATTATTAGTTCTAATCCCAGGTCTTTTGACATAGATAATATCATATTCCAAGACCTTTGATCCCTCAGTGTAGAAGCTGTTAGATCCTGAGTTATCCTGATTGGGTTTCCAGAATATTCAAATTGTTTCTTCCTGGCTGCTTGTAATATTTTTCTCCTTGATCTGGGAATTTCAGAACCTGGCTATAATATTCCTAAGAGTTTTCTTTTTGGGATCATTTTCAGAAGGTGATCAGTGAATTCTTTCAACCTCTATTTTGCCCTCTGGTTCTAAATCCTCAGGGCATTTTCCTTGTGAATTTCTTGGAGGATGATTTCTAGGTTCTTTTCTTGATCATGGCTTTCAGGTAGACCAATAATTTTTAAATTATCTCTCCTGGATCTATTTTCCAGGTCAGTGTTTTTTTCCAATGAGATATTTCATATTGCCTTCTATTCTTTCATTTGTTTGGAACTATTTAACAGCATCTTAATTTCTCACAATGTCACTAGCTTCAATTTGCTCCAATCTAATTCTCAAGGAATGATTCTCCTCTGAGCTTTTGAGATTATTTTTTCCATCTGGAAAATTCAGCTTTTCAAGGCATTGTTCTCCTCATTGCCTTTTTGAGCCTCTTTGCCATTTGAATTATCCTTTTTTTTAAGGTGTTCTTTTCCTCAGTCAGGCTGTTGACTTTCATTTAACAATTTTCCTGCATTGTACTTATTTCTCTTCTTAATTTTTCCTCCGCGTATCTTATTTTCTTCTTAATGTCCTCTATGGCCTGTAACCAGCTCATATTTTCCTTTGAAGCTTTTGGTGCAGGAGCACTGACTTCACTGTTTTCCTCCTGTTCCATACCATGATCCCTTTTTTCACCAAAATACCAGTGTAAATTTGGGATGCTCTGTTTATTTTGCTTTCTTTGACTGCTATTGTCACCACTCAGTTACTTGACCCCTGGGTTTTTTCTACAGTAGTACTCTGCCACCATACAGGGGAATTTTGTCCAAAACCATGGGGTTTTCACAGCTGCTGAAGCTATTAATTGGGTGCCATCTCTGAAAGCTCCACCGGCTCTGACAAGCTGGTTGCCCACCTCAGGACCTCCACCCTAGACCACAATCCAGATCCAAGCAGGTTAAAGCAAGAGGGATTACCTCTCAGATGGCTACCTTGGTCCCCCTACACTCTGCAGGTCAGGAGTTGAAGCAGCCAAATCGGGGCAGCTGTATGGTCTTAACACCTCAGCTGCTTCTTGCCCCTGGGCAAAGGCAGATGCACTGCCGAATTCTGGATCCCAAAGTCCATACTGCACTGACCTCTCATTTCGTCCTTCACACCTATGTGTTGATAATTCTGGAAATGGCCACAGCTGCTGGTGATCTGAAATCCTTCCATCAGCTGGTTGGTCAGGCCCGCCCTGAGGGTAAAACATCCGACTCCCCATGGGACCCGGGGGGAGCTCCCAGAGCGCTGTGCTGGCCAATTCCTGCCAGCCATCTGGGCTGTCTTTAGTGGGATGTTAGCTTCTCAGTGTCATTTTTTGGGTACTTTAGCTCCAAAGTACATTCAGAGTCCCCTTTTACATGAATTGGGGGAATTGGAAGCCAGAATCCTGTGGAAGTCCTGTTTCTTCCTCTCTATCTTGACCACTTTCAAGAATTCTTGATGGAAAAAAAAGATTTGAATAGAAAATTTTACATTCAAATAGAAGAAGCAATAAAAGCATGAGGTCAACAGCGTAAAGAAATCAAAAGTAATTTATCAAAGTTCAACTATTTTCATGTGTATATGGAAAAATGATAATAGTGGCTTATGAAACTATTTTCAGTATGAGGATAGTTGAGGGGAATATGAATGTGTGTATATATGAATATTTATGTATATAAGTATTTATGCATACATATATATGTCTACATAGTAGGTTATGTGTTCATATGAATCCATATGTGATTGTATGTACATGTGTGTACAGGTGTACATAGATGGAGGGCACAGGATCAATTGAATAGGAAGCAATGGTATGTAAAAGGTGAAATTGAGAGATGTGAGAGAAATATAATGTGAGTAGATGGGGAGAGACAATATGGGGTAAATTATCTCATATAAAAGAGGCAATGGATAACTGTTACAATATAGGGGAAGGACAGAAAGGCAAAGGGGAATGGGTCAACCTTACTCTCATTGAATTTAGCTTAAGGAGGTTATGACATACACACTAAATTGGGTGTCTTGCCCCATAGGAGAGTAGGAGGTAAAGGGGTGAGAGGGGTGATGATGGAGGGAAGGACAAGTTGGGGGGGTAGTATAGTTAGAAGCACACCCTTTTGAAAAGGAACCGGGTCAAAGTGGAGAATAGAAGAAGGGGGGGGGGCAGGATATGATGGAGAGAAATATAGTCAGTCTTTCATAATATATCCACTATGGAAATGTTTTGCATAACTACACATGCACAACCTGTATTGAATTCCTTATCTTCCCAGTAAGGCTGTGTGTCAAGGGAGGAAGGGAAAGAAACTGGAATTCAAAGTTTTAAAATTAAATGTTTGAAAATGTATTATGATTATTGTTATTTTTATTATCATTATTTACATGCAACTGGGAAATAAGTTGTACAGGCACTGGGGTATCTATCTTGGCCTACTGGCAAGTTGGAGGGGGTATGGGGGAAGATATAGGAGAGAGCAGATTGGGGGAGGGGTATACAGTGGGATCACTGTTTTTGGGTGGTGGGGGGAAAAACAAAAAAATCAGAAAAAAAGAAAAATTAAAAAATATTGAGTTCAATATTTTCTCCCTTCTCATATCCTCATCCACCCTAACTGGAACCACAAGCATTTCAATATAGGACACACATGTGTAGTTATTCAAAAAATGTTCATAGCAGTCATATTGTGAAAGACTATTTGTATTTCACTCCATCCTATTCCAGCCCCCATTTGATCTATTTTCTCCTTTGACCCTATCCCTTTTAAGAAAGTGTTGACTTCTGACTACCCCCTCCCCTAATCTGCCCTCCTTTCTTTTATTACCCCTCTTATTCTCTCTCCTCTTAGTTTCCTGTAAGGTAAGATACCCAATTCATTGTGTATATTATACCCTTTTTAAGTCAAATCCAATGAGAGTAAGTTTTACTTATTCCCTTTCACGTCCCTGCTCTTCCCCTGAAATATAATAGTTTTATCTTACCTCTTTTAAGTGAGAAAACTTACCCTATTTTATCTCTCCCTTTCTCCTTTTCCCAATATATTCTTCCCTAACCTCTTAATTTCATTTTTTAGATATCATCCTTTTGTATTCAGCTCGCCCTATAACCCCTGTCTATGTATACATGTACACACATATACATGCAATGTGTGCTTACATGTATCAATGCACAATACATATGTGCATATATATACATATGTGTACACACACAAATACACATATGTATATATGTGTGTATATATATATATTTCCTTCAATTAGCCAAGTACTGAGAAAAGCCTCATGAGTTACAAAAATTGTCTTTCCATGTAAGAATGTAAACTGTTAAATATAATAAGGTCCTAATGATTTGTCTATTCTGTTTACCTTTTCATGCTTCCCTTGCTTTTTGTATTTGAAATTCAAATTTTCTGTTCAGCTCTAGTCTTTTTCATAAAGAATACTTGAAAGTCTTCTATTTCGTTGAATATGCATATTTTACCCTGAAGTATTATGCTCAGTTTTGCTGCATAGATAATTCTTAGTTTTAATGCTAACTCTTTTGACCTCTAGAATATCATATTCCAAGCCCCTCAATCTCTAAATGTAGAAGCAACTAGGTCTTGTGCTATCCTGATTATTTTTCCGCAATTCTCAAATTGTTTCTTGCTGACTTCTTGTAATATTTTCCCCTTAACTGGGAACTCCTGAATTTGACTATAAATTTCCTAGTTGTTTTCTTTTGGGGATATTTTTCAAGAGGCAATTGGTAAATTCTTTTAGTTTCTGATTTGCCCTCTGATTCTAGAATATCAGGGCAGTTTTCCTTGATCATTCCTAGAAAGATGATGTTTAGGCTCTTTTTTTATAATTTATCGCAGGTAGTTCAATATTTTTTGTAAATAATCTCTCCTGCATCTATTTTCCAGGCCAATGGTTTTTCCAATGAGATATTTCACATTGCCTTTCATTTTTTTTTCATTTTTTTGGATCTGTTTCAAAATATATTGATTTCTTATAAAGTCATTAGCTTCCATTTGTTCCATCTAATTTTGAAGGAATTATTTTTTCTATGAGCTTTTAAACTTCCTTTTCCATATGGCCAACTCATAGTTTTAAATCATTCTTCACCTGATTGGGTTTTTAAACCCCTTTTGCAGTTTGAGTTAGTGTATTTTTTGAAATGTTATTTTCTTCAATATTCTTCTGAGTCTCCTTTAGCAAGTTGTTTTGTCAATTTTCATGATTTTCTTGCATCCTTCTCATTTGTATTCCCATTTTTTTCTGCCAGCAGTTTTCCTGCCAGCTGCCTTCAGCTGTCATTTTATGGGTTCAGTAATTCTAAAAAAATTTGGAGTCATTTTTGCAGGTAATGGAGGTGACTGGGGTGTGGGCTCAGCAAGTTACTGATTTTACTCTGCTATTTGGTTCTGCCCCCTCTTAAATTACCAAAATGTGCCATATTTATAAAAAATGTCATTCTTAAATTGATGAATGATCAAAAGATATAATCAGTATTCAGATGAACTAATTAAGTTTCTATAATCATATGAAATAATAATCCTATCTCTAGGGATAGGAGAAATTAAAATTTAAAATATTCTGAGGTACTACCTACTAGGTTAAATAATAATATAGTAAATTATAATCAATGAAATAAAATGTTAGATTAAATCTACTTATTAGTTCAAATAATATGATAGAAAGGGTTAATGTCAAATGCTGGAGGGTATGTGGGAAAAATGAGACATTAATGATGTTGGAGTTGTGAATTGATTAAATCATTCTAGAGAGTTATTTGGAACTACCCTTTGATATAGCCATACCACTTCTAAGTATGTATCCCATAAGATATTATAAAAAGGAAAAAGACCCAGATTTTTTCTAGGGGGAAAGAATCAGAAATTGAGAGAATAATCATCAATTTCAGAATGATTGAATAAATTGTGGTATGTAATTTTGATGGAATACTCTTTCAGTATAAGAAATAATGACTAGGATGCTCTCGGAAAAACCTGGAAAGACTTATATGAATTGATTTAAAGTGAAGTGTACTGGGTACAAAGTAATAGTAATATTATAGGATGGTCAGCTGTGAATGACTTCACATTTCTCAGTAATACAATGATCCATGACAACTCTGAAGGACTTAGGATCAAAAATGCTATCTTTTCCCAGAGAAAGAAGTGATGGTGTCTGAACACAGATCAAATGAACTTTTTTTCTATTTATTTTTCTTGAGTTGTTTTTTTTCTTATTCTATGTTTTCTTTCATAACATAACTATTAAAGATTTTTTTTGTCATGACTACATATGTATAACTTATATGGAATTGCTTGACTTCTCAGAGGGGGAGAGCTGGAGAGGAATAAGGGGAGACAATTTGGAACTTAATGTTTTTAAAAAACAAATGTTAAGATTGTTTTTTTTACCTGTAACTGGAAAAATTAAATACTAAATAAACACAAAAAACAAAGACAAGAAATTTCTTTTCATGGTGGGTTTTTTTATTTCTAAACTTTAATGTATAACTTGCTATTTATAACTTTTCATCTATGGTTCTTACTATGGCCTGCTATACTTACTATTAACCTGCTAATTGCATATCTATTATCCATCTCAAAAATTACTAATTATGTCCTTTTCATTATTAAAATTCTTTCACACATTTATATGATTTATCTTGTTTATTTATTGTCTTGTTTATTAGACAGATTTTCTAGTACTTCTGCGAGGTTTTATTTAGTATTCCATTATTCCAATTTCTACAAATTTGCCCTTTTCAGATTTTAATACATTCTCAATTTCAATAATTTTTTCACATTCGTGTTTAGTGATAGTTATTTCTTCAGATTATCATGCATTTATCTGTATCATGTTGCTGCATGAATTATTTTTAGGGTTCTATAGACAAAGAGTAGTATAAATCCCTCATCTTTAATTGAAATGACTCATTTGATTGCTTTTTTTATATTACTAATTCATCCTTGAAATAGACATATATAAGTAAATTTTATTTGAACTCATGATATGTCAGCTTTTTGTCTGCCAATTACACTTCGTTGTTTTCAACTAATAATGTACTGTGTTTTCTCATTTGTGTTTTCTAGGTTATTTTCTCTTTCTATGGCAACAAAACTCATTCCATTGTACATCATGACAAGATGACAATCATGATATTTTCAGGTATGACAAGCCTGTAATTCCATGTCACTCCATGTGTTGCTTTTGACTCTTAGTAATGATGCTGACTAGAATGTCATCGCAATCAATAGTAGTATCAGAGCCCAATTTGTCATTGTTTCAGGGCTCTTGTCAGATATTCATAATTGTCAGGTCATGCAAAGTTGACACAACATTTCTGATGAGTATTTCCAAGTCCTGCTCTTCCTCTGACTTCACTATAACATGATCAACAGTTTGGGTCTCTTAGAGAGTAGTGATATTAGGGATAGCAGTAGCCACAGCAGCAGTAGTGGTGGTGGTGGTGATGTTGGTAGATGATTCTTCTGTTAATATAGTGTCAAATTAAAATTATTATAAATATTAACCTAAAATCATAAGTTACTATAATGAAACAACATATGTAAGAAGCTGGACAACTTCTGAAATACAATAGCAATATGAAATATTAACATTTGCTTTTTGGTGAGTTTATTTTTGTGAAAATTAATAAAATACACACAGTCTCAAAATCTGAAATTTGACATAGATGTCACCTAAACTATAAAATCAACTAAGCAGAAATCACTTCCTAAACATTAATTTTAATACTCTACTTTATGTTATCCAATAAAAGGAACCTATTGTCTCCTAAGATAATTAATTTTCTTTTGAAGAAGCTATAACGGTTATAAGGATTTTTTTTTAACATTAACTCTAAATCTTCCTGAACCTAAATTGTTGCCATTCTTCCTTTGAGATCTAACAGAAAATAAGAAGTTTAATTATATTTGCACATGATAAAGTTTTAAATATTTTAAGACATTTATCATTACATCTATTTTTCAAGGAAAAATTGCCATGCCAAATTACTAAATGATTAGCATATAATATATGTGTGTATACATGTACCTATATAAGTATACATATAAACATATGTATACTTATGCACATATTAACAAAGTCTTACATGGACTCATCTCCTTATTCCTTTTTTTTAATGCTTTATTTTTCATTCATTTGCTAAATGTATTCAAAGACTTGTTTATTTTATTTGCATACAATATTATTAAAATTAAATGAATGTACTTCATCAATTTTTAAAATTTGGTTTAGGTGTATATGATTTACTGATCTGACCATTTTTTTCATGGCATTGTCTAGAGTTCCTTCAATTTGCCAAGTTCCACAGCTCTAAGAGCTTACAAGGTCAAGATCAAACTACTAAATCATTTTTTTTCCCAAGTAATTTGGATAATGCTAGTTCTGATAGAGGTGGAAAATATTTAAATAAACATGAATAAGATACATGTTTTTAATCTTTCAGTTTTAAAATTTTATTTTGATTGTAAATTTGAGAGAAAACTTTTAGTCCTAGAAGGAGAAAAACAAAAATTATTCTGTACATTTTTGTTACCTAAGAGAACAATCAGTTAATTTTGAAATGTCCATAATCTTGGGCTCTATATTTTAAACATTTTTTTTTTAGTTTTAAAGCTCACAGCATAATGGTGATTTACATTTGCTAGTCTAGCAACAATAGAAATGCAAATACAACAATGAAAGGGATAATAAAAACTTAATTAACCTGAACAATTCTATAAGCTCCAATTCATTTCACAGCAGGAATTTAGCCTTTTAAACCTGGTTACCCTACCATTGCCATATTCAGTATTACACATGTGACATTTAATAGGACAATTTAAAGAATAAATAATTATTTATCAATTGTTTTCACCCTAATTCTTTCAAGATTAATTCTTACAAGCTGTTAATAAGAAGTCTTCCAAAATCTTGAGACATGGTTGTTCTTCTCCCTCATTAGTCAGAGTCAGGAATGTTTCAAAACAATTCTATATGCAACTGGATATGTATTTTCATTCTTTTTCTAATAATAATAATAATAAACACAAATACATGCATATACATGCATGTAAGCATCCTATGTGTGTATATGCATGTGTGCATGTGCATATATGTGTATTATGTGTATGCATATGTATGTATATGCATATGCATGTGTATATGTATATATTCCTTTTATATTACCGACCCCTATATGTCTCTCCCCTTCTCTTCCTTGATGATCACCCATTCTATAAATAATGAAAAGTTAGAAAAAACTATCTATCCAGGAAAACAACTTATTCTAGCATTATCTAGTGTTCCATGGTGTGGCCCTGGGTTCTTACTTCTGCAAAGAACAGAGCAATGCAAATATACACTTGTAATACTGCATGGCATAATTCTACTTGATATTTTTTCCTTACCTAGATTTAAATGACATATGATAAAAAGATTTATAATCCATAAATCTTAGAAAGGTAGTAAGTTCACTCTACTTACAATTAACACTGACTTTTTTTTACAAAAGGTAATATTAATAATTAGCATTCTGTTATTATTATTACTATCTTGGATAACAAAATATTAATTATCATAAAAATCCTTCCTAGTTCCCCCAAACATGAAAAACACAGTTTCAAGTCTTTGGTGAATGGGGCTATAGACTTCAATGACATATTATGGGTATTTATTTAGGTTGGCAGGTGTGAAGAGAAGGAGAAGATTAGCGTCAATGTGTAAGAACATCCGAGACTCTGGGTAATTGTAATTATATAGTATTTCCCTCTGGGCTTACTTGTTTATTTGTCTACTGGTGTTTGCCTGAACTTTTAAAATTAAAATCTTGATGAAAAGAAAGTTCCTCCCTTAAACCAATACTCTACAGTCCCAGAAAGGACTCCTGAGGACAATTTGATGGTTTTATGAAGATATTTTTTTTTAATCTGCTTTATCTTTATTGTACTCCCCACTTTTCTCCTTTCTCTACTCTGGTTAGAAGAAAATTAATTTTGAAAATAAAATGAAGTGGTTCCCTAAAGTCTTCCAAATTGTTTCCATTGTACTTTATACAAATTAAATTTGGTAATCTTGACTGCAGTAGAATTTTAGTGTTGTTTAAAACTCAGCAGAGCCTGGATCAATGCCTGTAATTGTTCTCGTTACAGGAATGAGGTTTTTGTTTTCATTTTTTTTCAATCATGGCAAAAATATTTTATAAACGTTGAAGGAAGTATTCCATGAATTAAAACAATTTTAAAGTGGAAGGACAGGCAAATTTTTAAACAATGAAAGTGAAAAGCTTTCCCTAATTATATCTAATAACAAAAAGGAATGAAATTATTTATTGCTTGATTGATCTGGCATATTTTCACATATGTATATTTTCTCTGTAAGATCTGGATATACAAATGAATATGGGGGCAGGTAGTATATACTTGCTGATAACTTAATAAAGAAGTGACATTAAAGAAAATGTACCTATCAAAAGATAAATTGTTAAGGAAATATACTGATGGTTATAAAATGATGAATTTCATTATTAGCTCTATTAATATAATTTTCATCTAACCTTGAATTATCAAAAATATTTTTAAATATCAAAATGTCTTTGTAAAAAGTAGAAAAAGTAATACCAATCTTTCAGAAGAATTATGGCCTCATTACACATCACTTCCCCAAATTATAAATGACTTTAACAATATTTTTCAGCTACTATGTACAAAAGGAGATGGCTAATGATTTTATGTGTATATTATAAACTTTGTTATAAAATGTGAGAAAAACAATTCCTATTCGTAATGATGTAGCAGAGCACTTAATATATGTGTAGGAAATTCAGTCTATAGATCTTTCACTATTTGGGCATGTATTTGTCAAGAAACAGCAAAGAAACATAAGTATAAATCTTTTAATTCATTCTCAGTAGAATTCATCCCCTTCTACCTTTAGTATAATTTACTTTTTCTAAGGACTTTTGAGATTCTATAATTCTATTGCCAATATTCAAGTGGACTTGCAAGTAATGAATTTATAAAAGTCTTGTACTTCAAACAAAGGAGTGAGAATACTATATTGCTACTTGAATTTCACTAAATTATTTATTTCTAATACTTTCTTACAGAGACCCATACCTCTAATTCTATTAAAATTCACAATAGGCCATGATCATTTTTGGTAATCTCCATCTAGATTGGATGAGTCAATATGTGATCAAAGATGGGTTTCATTCGCCCTGTAAGTTGTACTAGAAATTAATCAACAACTTAGAATACTTGGGTCTATATTAATTTAAAAGATCTGTAATTTTGTAATAAGGTCCATTCCCTTGACACATGTAAGTAACATCCAAATCATTTTAAAGAAAAACAAAGCAAAACTATGTGTACAGAGGGGATATGAAGTAGTGGAGAAAGAATATTAAGGGAGTTCACATCAGGCCTCAGGAAAATGCTCACTATTTGACTTAAGACAAGTAACTTTGCCTCATAGGATGCCAAAATTCCAAGACACATAAATTCAAACAATATTTTTTAATTATTACTTAAACTTTTTTTCTTTATCACTTCACTTTCTCTCAGTTCATGTAGGTCTTGCACTATTTTTTCTCAAGACAGCCACTTCATCCTTTCCATAGCACAAAAGTGATCTATCAAAATTATATGCCATAACTTGTTCAATCATCAACCAATTTATGAGCATCCCCTCAATTTCTAATTTTTAGCACCACAAAAATGTTTCTATAAATAATTTTGTACATGTAGGTCATATTCTTTTTTAAAAACACCTCTCTGGGGTATATTGTTTTTGTATGTTTCTTCTTGTTGTGTCTAATTCTTTGGACCATATTTTGAGTTTTCTTGGAAAAGATACTTGAGCGGTTAGCCTTTTCCTTCTCCAGCTAATTTTACAGGTAAAGAACTGAGGCAAACAGTGTTAAATGACTTGTTTAGTGTTACAGAGCCAGCAATTTTCTGCAGCCAGATTTGAACTCAGGAAGATGATTATTCCTGACTCCAGGACTAGCTCTTTATCCACTGCACCACCTAGGTTTGGGATACAGAGTTAATATTTTTATGCTTTCATCAGTGCGAATTAAACAATTCTTAGGTACCACATCATGATTATTAGAATTACTAATTGGAAAGAAAGGTAAATGACAAATGTAAATAATGTGGGAAAAATGTGACTTCAATGCACTGTTGGTGGAGTTATGAATTGATTCAACCATTTTGTAGAGCAATTTAGAGCTATGCACAAATGACTATAAAACCAAGTATAACTTTTTATCTAGCAATACCACTACTACTTCTGTATCCCAAATGAGGTAAAAAGCAAAAATAAATAAATAAATGGGCATATAGAAAATATTTATAGCAACTCTTTTCTGGGGGTAAGATTTAGAAGTTGAGGGGATTCCCATCAATTGGGGAATGGCTTAAAAATTTTGTGGTATGTGATTGTGATATAACACCATGGGACTATAAGAAATGGCAAGCAGAATTCTCTCAGAAACACCTCAAGAGTCTTGAAAGAGCTGATGCAAAGTGTACAAAATAACTGTAATAACATATGATAATCAACTGTGAATAAGAGCTTTCTCAGCAATACAATGATCCACAATATCTCTGAAGGACTTAGCTTGAAAAATCCTATCTATCCCAGAGAAAGAACTGATGATGTCTGAATACAGATTAAAGTAGCCTTTTTTTTATTTTTTATATTTTTCTTGAGATTTTTTTGTTCTATATTTTCTTTCACATGTCTATTATGGTTATAAATTGCATAACTGCACATATTTATACTGAATTACTTGCCTTTTCAATGAGGATAGGGGTGGGGAGGGAGGAAGGGAGGAAATTTGGAATTCAAAGTTTTAAAAATAAAGCTTAAAATTTGTTTTTACAGGCAATGGGAAAATAAAATACTAAATAAACTTAAAAAAAGTTGTCAGACCCCTTTATCTTAGGCAGCAAGGGGAGATGCAGTTTTCATTAGCCTGCCTATGGGGCTCATTCAGTGGTAGCAGTACAAGATTGAATATTACAGATATCTAAAAGGAAAAAAAAGTTCTCTCCCCATGGCTCCCCAAAGTCTTGACTCATTTTTTACCTCCTGTTGATTACTAGTAGAACTGAACATTCTTAGGAATGATTCAACTTCTGACTAGATGTCAAAAAATGTTAATATTTTCAACATCAGCCTGTTCTCCATAGTTATTTTCCTTTTTTTTTCATGTGACCTACTATGGATAAATCAGGATAATGAAGATATTTGCTTAAATTCTTTGATACTTATTTGGAATATGTTAAAATATTTCATGTAGTCTGTAAAATGTATTCTGACTAAAAGATAAGGGAAGACCTAAAGGAATCTCCCCAAAGTATCTTAATCATAACTTAAACTGTTTTTCCATAATGAATTGTTTTTAATGTCTTTCTGGAGATCTTCGAATCTTCTGTTTAGATATAAAATTCAGTACAATGTACTGTGTACTAAAGCTGGGATAAGCTGACATTTTCTTATGTAATTGGTGATCTTGACAAAGTAGGACTCACGAGCAACAGTTTTATTCCAATTTATACTTTGTTTTATGGAGCTTCCAAAGGAAAACTTTCTCCATGTCTCTACTGAAGAATGTTAAAAAAAAGTGTTAAAAAATGTTTAAAAAAATGGAAGAGCCAGCACATCTTCTCTGATTTCTGTAACATTTTATCAAATAAAATTCCCTGAATAATAAAAAAAAGGTCATTCTCCTATTCCGTCCTAGTAGTCAATCTAATAGGTGTGAAGTGCTATGTCAGGATTATTTTAATTTTCATTTCTCCAATCAATAGCCATTTAATACATGTTTCTTTAATATGACTATAGATAGATTTGCTTACTTCATATGAAAACTATTCATATCTTTTGACCATTTATCAATTGGGGAATGACCCTTACTTTTTTTATAAATTTGATTTGATATACTACATATTTGAGAAATGAAATGTTTATCAGAGAAACTTGATTGAAAATTATTTTTCACAGTGATGATTGGTAATTGTTTTCTCCTCCCTCCTATTACCCTCTTAAGCTATTCTCCTTCATCTTTCACCTTGTCCTTCCTCAAAAGTGATTTGGTTCTGACTACTGCCTCCCCTAATCCACCCTCCCTTCTATGAGTATCCTGTTTCCTTAACTTCTTCCCATCCTACTTCCCTGTAGGGTAAGATAGATTTCTATAACCAATTGAGTATATATGTTATTCTCTCTTTGAGTCAATTCTGATGAGAGTAAGGTTCAAGAGTTCCTTGTCACCTCCCCAATGTTCCCCCTCACCTGTAAAAGTTCTTTCTTTCCTCTTTCATGAATGATAATTTACCTTTTCTACCTTTTCCTTTTCCCCAGTGAATTCCTCTTTATCACCTCTTAATGTTTTACCTATCATCCCATCTCACTACCTATCATATCAGCTATCATTCATCTCGCACCTGTATCTTCTGTCTATATATACTCCTTCTGTCATTGTAATAAGAAAGTTCTTATGAATTACAAGTGTAATTTCTACAAGATTCTGCATGTTTTCTCCTGTTTTTCAATGGATATATCATACTTTAAAAAGAGGTAATTTAACAATAAATCACATGGTACTAATATAAAAGGGTTTTATTATTTGAGGAACTCAAGGAAATCCCTAAAACATCATAAGAGAGAAATAGCAGCATGTGGGAGAGTGACCAGGAAGCTCTAACACCTGGACAGGCAATGGGGATTTCCTTTGAGATTTGTGGTTGCTATGGAGATCATTACCAATAAACTTGCTAGTACTCTTGCTTAAAGTGGATCAAGTAAGGACAAACCTTAGATGTGTGTTATTCTACAGATGTATGTTACACCTATTTTTGATAAAAGTCAAAATATAGCCTCATAAAAATTCCTAGGAAAATAATATTATATGCTGCCAACGGCAAGGGTAAGGAGTAGAGAGAGATAAACTGAACCTGTCTTTCGTTCAACAAAAGGCAAAAAATGTTGATTTTGCATTTTCAAACAAAATGTCTTTCAGAAGTCTTTATTATGATTTACCTCTAAAAATGAGGGACAGTTCATCCAAAATGTATTGCTGGTTTACATACCAAAAAGGTTGAAAGGGTAGACTACATTAATTTGATAAAACAGTAATGAAGAATAACCATATGCTACTGAATTGCCCTGTTTGCTAAACTGGTATCAGTTAAAGGTTAACCTTGATACTGAAGTGAAGAAAAAGTAGAGCTGGAGAGATGTAGTAAAGACAGCAGAGTAAATTCTCCCCCGGGTGCCTCCATATACCTTTAAATAATTACTCTAAATATATTCTGGAGAGGAATAACCCACAAAAAGTCAGAGGAAAACAACTTTCCAGTTCAGGGCAACTTAGAAGATTGGCAGGAATGGTATACTGAACCAGTGTGAAAGTAGACAGCAATCCAGTGCAGGCTGTGCCAGCACAGACCTGGCCCCAGCAAACCAAGAGCAGGCCATGGGACAATTGAATCAGTGGCAGCTATGGTGGTTTCCAGACCTCTGTAGGAGGATCAGAGAAGGGGTTAAAAGGAGATTTACAAATGCCATTTTGATGGCACCTGGGGCAGGGCTCTGTTGCATTGACTTTACTTGGACCTAAGTCACAGTTGTAGATCTTAGTCCCAGTGCAAACAGGAGCACTAATAAATAAGAACATGTGGCTGCCAGGAATAGAGACCTTGGCCATAGTTTCAGGGTTGAAAAGAGTGCTTGTGGTTGCTCACAAACCAGTGCATGGTAGAGAAGAGTAGAAAACACACCTTTCCCTAGATCATACCACCTTGGAAGAACCAAAAAACTAATAAGTCCCCAGAATTACCTCTGAAAACAAAGGCAGAGAAAGTCTGGAGCTTGAGATGGTACCCCCTCCAGGAAGCAGAACCACTTTAGCATAGGGTTAAAAGTCAAGAAGGAGGCTGTAAAATAAGCAAACAACAGAAAAATATTTGATCATAGAAAGTTACTATGGTGACATATTTGATCAAATCAAAACTCTCAAATCCAAAGCCTCAAAGAAAAAATATGAATTGTTCCCAGGTCAAGGAAGAGCTCAGAAAGGATTCTTAAAATCAATCAATAAAGGTAGAGGAAAAATTGGGAAAAAATGAAAATGAGGCAAAAAAACCATGGAAAAAGTCAACAGCTTGGCAAATGAGGCAAAAAAAAATAACTGCAGAGAATAGCACCTCATAAAACTGAATAAGCCAATTGGTAAAAAAGATGTTTATGATGAAAGGTGCTGTCCATCTCCAGAGAAAAAAGTGAAAGAGCCTTGCATGCAGTTTAAAGATACTTTTTTTCTTTACTTCTTTTTTTTGGTCTGTGTTTCATTTCACAGAATGACTTACAGGGAAATGTGTTTGCCATGACAACGTATGTACAACCCTGGTCAGATTGATTATCTTCTCAATGAGGGTAGAAGGAGAGAGGTCAGAGAATTTAAAACTAAAAATTTGAATAAAAAAAATTTTAGTTTTTACATTATAGGGAGAATAAATATTAAATTAGAAAAATAAATAGCTGTCATCATTATAAATAATAGAGCTACTTATAAACATCTCAAAAATTAGGAGAAATAGGAAAAAAGAAAAGGATGTAATTAGAAGAAATTAAAGGCATTATTCCCATGTGTCTCGGAATGAATAGGAATCCTATAATGAGTTGATAGCTTTTATAGCAACTAATATGAAATTTTCAGTGGAATAAGAATTGATCCCTTGAATTTAGGTGGCATAGGAATAAAGGTGAGACTTTTCAGATTTGTGCTTTATCATTATAGTCAGAGAGGTAATCAAATAGGTGGGCTATGGTGGGAGCTAGGTTTCCTCCATAAAGGAAAAAACAGCTGGTTTAAGTTAGATCTTTCCTCTCTCTTTTCACAAAGCATCATAACTTTAAAAGGGCATTTGTAATGGTAATTCAATTTTGAATTTGAAGATCCCTTTGTGTTGGCAAGAGTAGCAGGTACTTAACACTTAGTAACTAATCATGCCTCTGATTGGGGGAACACAAGGTATGAACTCCTTTCCCCTTGTTACTGACATAACAGGAAATTGGCTGAAGGAAGTATGCAATATTGGGTAGATGAGAAAAGCCCGAGAGAGACACAGTCAGAATTTCCTTGAAACTGAGATCTGGTGGCAGAGCAGCTACAGAAGAAGGGAGATCTGAGTCCTGAAAATTTGTGGTGGTGGAGCTTCTTCTGAACAGAAGCCCAGGAGCCCCTGAGCCTCAGGGCCCATAAGCCCAGGTGATTGAAGAGTGACTGGGATACTGAGACTTTGCAGCTTGATTGAGCCTTGAATTCCTTGGAGCAGAAATGGTGAAGGATTTGACATGGACCAGACCCTGTGAAATCCAGTGTGGAGCAGGACCTCCCCAGAGAGCTGATCAAGGAAGTGGGAGCTGTCTGCCATTGAACCCAGGTGACATGGAAGGGGATCCAGGGAATCTGAGAACAGGCCCCAAGACAAGATGAAGAAAAGGCCTCTCCTTGGGTACTGAGTAATTATGGAATTATAGTTTACTAGTGACCTAAGTGGTGGAGGGTTTTGTGTATGATACTTAGTAAGACTTTACTGAATAAGTCACTGATTGTACTTTGAGTAATTTGACTATTGTTACATATTAGTGACTAATTGAGTTAATCAAGACTTTGCCCCAAAGAGTGGAAATCTTTGACTGTGTACTTTGCTACTACTGATAAGTGCCTGATTGAACTAACTTGAGAGTGACTGTTTTGTGACTGATTGAATTAACTTAAGAGTGACTATTTTACTTTGAGACTATGTTGTGAATATTATATTGTGATTTTCTGTGATAAGTTGAAATATGGTGAATGCTGTATTTTTAATTATGCTGCACCTCGATTTCCAATGGATGTTTTGCTTTTGATATGGAATAAATAGAGGGATCACTATAATGAGGAATAAGAACCTTAAAAAAAGGCTGTTCACAGTCGCAGTTCTTCTGGAAATCTTCTGTGCATGGCATTACAGCATTTTGTACACAAATTGGTGTTATCCTACTGTTTTTTATACCCTTCCTTTACTTTCTCATTGCCTTTTGAGTAATGTGAAATTTTGCTTATTCCAATATTGCAGTATTCCATTATTCACAAACAGCGAGTGCTTTGTTTGAGGGAGAAATGTACATTAGCAAAGATCATCCAGTTGTCTCTTATTCTCCCTTTCCCTTGAAAAAAAATTTTTAGCCTGTATGTGGTGATTGTCAAAGAATTATTGTCGATTGACTAGATTAATTAACTGTATATACAATTGTATATCTCTGTCTGAATTGCAGAAATTCTTTCTATCTTTTGTGGATTATTTCATTGAACTTTATCATTATTGCTAGTAGTAGTAGTAGTAGTAGTAATAGTAGTCATAGAGATGGTGATGTTGGTAGTATTTCAACAATTTAATTTAGGAGTCTCTAATACTCCCATGTAATTTTATTTACAGTGTTCCATATTCTCACAAAAATATTTCATTTAAAATCAATACAAGGAATCCAAGATCATAGATTAGAGGTGGCAACCCTTCCAACATTTCCCTACAAAAAAATTAAAATAACTATTTAAGTCAAATTTTGGAGAAGCAAGAGCAACAAATGGTTAAGTTGCTGCATTCTTCCAGCCTAAGACAACTTAGTAGGTCAGCAGGAGAGGTCTTTCACAATGGGATAGAAGTCAACCCAGAGCTCATGCAACCACAGTATCACCATTAATAGGACAGAGAGGAAGCTCCTACAGGAACAGTAGATTAAGAAGCTCTCAGTTCACAGGCAGTAGGAGAATCATGAAGACAGAAAGTTCTTATATGGAGCCATTTGCTGGCACTGAGCCTATCTATCATTAATTAGTAACTCTATTGCCTACATACAGAACTGGGCATGGTTCAAGGGTAGAGAGGAGCATTTCTATGGGGTCATAATGGGTCAGAAGTTCTAATAACAATTCCAAGAGAGAGAGGACCACTAGTCCTTGTCGCTGTAGGAGAGCAGAAGACTTGACTTTTAGGAGTGCTAAAATTTGCACCTTCAGAGGAAAAGTGATATTTCCTGAGTAAAGATCAGGGAAAAAAGTAGGAAAGTAATGTATGAGCAATGCAATATTCACAATGCCTATGGCAATTATAAATATGCTGATGTGGTTATTAATCACAAAATATATCAGGCTCTGTATATGGGGGATAAAGCTACAACATTTATTAAAATACCAAATGACTGAGTCCCAAAACCAGAAAGTCAAAGCCATCAGAGTAGTTATGAAATTGGCACAGGTAGATAAAGTAGAAAGCACCCACATTCTCAAGCCTTTAAAACAGAACAGACTACCTCAGGCAAAGGTCTTCCTCTTCCCACTCACAGCAACTACTCAGCATCCAGGAAGCATTCTCCTAGCAACTCTGGCCCCTGGCAGTCCTCAGAAGGAGTCCTTAGCAGAAATTCTGGCTGGCTCAAAAAGGGGTTCATGCCTCCACCTCCACCTCAGCACTACCGTTACCACTGCCACTGCCTCTGCTGTTGCTGCTGCCACTGTCACTGCCACTGCCAGTCACTGCATGAACTCTAGCTTGGCTTCTGCTTCCTCTTGCCCCACCCCTTCCTGCTAAGTTAGCAAGTCCAATGGGACATAGAAGATCTTTAAATCCCATAACCCTTACAAGTAGTGACCAGAAGTCTCCCAGTATCACACCACTTTGGAAGCACAGAAAAAATTTAGACCCTCAAAACTAGCTCTGAAAACATAAGTCCAAAATAACCTTAGGCATGGTACAGCACCCCCTCCCCACCACCAAGCTAGCTGAGTGGATTCCAGTTTTAATGAAAAATATTAAAATTTTTTAAAGGCTTGGAAAAAAAGCAAATAACAATAAAATAACTTGATGATTCAAAAAAAAATTATGGTGGCACAGATGATCAAGACACAAACTCAGAATGATATAAAAATGTGAAAACAGCTACAACCAAAGTGTCAAAGAAAAAAAAATAAGCTAAATAGATTCAAACCCAACATGAATTCCTGGAAGCATTAAAGAGGTAAGGTTGGTCAAGGAAATACTCAGAAAAGCAATGAGAGTGATGAAAGAAAAATTTTAAAAGAGAATTACTAGCTTGGAGAAGAGGCACAATATTAGTAAAGGAAACAGCAGACTAGAGGCCAGAGCCAAGATGGTGGCATAGAAGCAAGACAACTCCATGTGCTTCCCCCATAACCACCTCAAATACCTATATAATATGACTCTAAACTAACTTTGGAGCTACAGAAACCATAAAGTGAAAGAGAGAATCAAACCTCCAGCTGAAGGAGGCCTGTCATTCAGACATGAAGGGTTCATCAGAGCACACTGGGAACTGAGGCCAGCCCCATATGAGCCCATGGTTTTAGCCCTAGGGCAGCCCCAACAATCAGCTGCAGTGGACTTTGGTAGAGTCATCACCAGCAGCTGTCTAGGTTTCCAGAATTATCAACCCATAACTGCTAAAGAAAAAGTAAAAGGTAAGTGAAGAATTCTGTTGGAACTGGAGGGGTGGAGGGACAGAGGAGCAGATCCAGCCCCTGCCACAAGAGCTAGAAGTGGTAGAGGGTTGGTGGCAGTGTTGCTGCCTCAATGTGGCTACTTCAGAGATCCTGGTCTGTGGATAGTAGTGGAACAGGGCAAAATTTTGAGGGGATAATCTCTCTTGCCTTAACCTGCCTGGATCTGGATCACTGTCATGGTTGGAAGTTCTACAGTGTGTGACCAGTGAACCAGAGGTTCTGGGGGATTACAGAGAGGGCACTCATCTAATAGGTCCAGGAGCTACAACAAAGACAGCGATTTGGAACAAAACGCTCCTCCCTGGAAGCAGAGTTCTACTGTGGCAATGAGCTCAAAAGACAAGCAATTGAGTGGCAACATGAGCAAGCAAAGGAAGGAAAGAAAGCACAGCAATCCAACTTTAGATTCCTTTTGTAGGGGGGAAAAAGGAACACAAGGACAGGAGGAAGACAATGGAGTCAGAACTCCTGCAGCAAAAGTTTCCAAGAAAAATATGAGGTGGTTACAGGCCATGGAGGAGCTCAGGAAGGATTCTGAAAATCAAGTAAGAGAAGTAGAGGAAAAATTGGGAAGAGAAATGAGAATGATGCAAGGATATCATGAAAAGAGAGTCAACAGCCTGACTAAAGAATATAACACCTTGAAAATAGACTAACTCAAATGTCAAAAGACACTCAAAAGGCCAATAAGGAGAAAAAAAATGCCTTAAAAAGCCAAATTTTCAAGATGGAAAAAGAATCTCAAAAGCTCACTGAAGAGAAAAATTCTTTCAAAATTCGATTGGACAAATGGAAGGTAATGACTTTATGAGAAATCAAGATAATATTGAACAGATCCAAAGAAATTAAAAAGTAGAAGGCAATGTTAAATATCTCTTTGGAAAAACCCTTGATCTGAAAAATAGATACAGGAGAGATAATTTTAAAATTATTGGACTACCTACCTGAAAACCATGATAAAAAATAGAAATCATCTTTCAAAAATTCTAAAGTAAAATTTCGCTGATATTTTAAAATCTTAGGGCAAAATATAAATTGAAAGAATTCACAAATCACCTCTTGAAGGAGATCCAAAAAAAAAACCTCCTAGGAATATTACACCCAGATTCTGGTGTTACCAGATCAAGAAGAAAATATTACAAGCAACCAAGAAGAAACAATTTGAATAATTATGGAAACACAATCAGGATAACACAGATTCTAGCAGCTTCTACATTAAGGGATTGAAGGCTTGGAATATGATATTCTGGACATCAAAGAGCTAGGATTAAAACCTAGAATCACCTACCCAGTAAAGGTGAGTATAATGTTTCAGGGGAAAATATGATCGTTCAATGAAATAGAGGACTTTCAAAAATTCTTCATGAAAAAACAGATTTGAATAGGAAATTGGACATTCAAATAAGCAATCAAGGGAAGCATGAGAAGGTAAACAGGGAAAAGAAATCATAACGAACTTCTCAAAGTTGAACTATCTACATGCCAACATGGAAAAATGATCATTGTAACTTAGGAACCTTTTCCTAGTATGAGCATAGTTTAAGGGAATATGAATGTGTGTGTATGTGAATGTTAACACATAAGTATGTGTATATATGTGCACAGGATCAATTGAACAGGAAGGGATGATACTTAAAAGGTGAAATTGAGAGGTGACAGAACAATATAATAAGAGGATATGGGGAAAGAAAGAATGGGGTATATTATCTCATATAGAAAAGGCAAGGGAAAACTGTTACTATGGAGAAGAACAGGAAGACAAAATGGAATGGGTCAAACTTACTCTCATTGAATTTGGCTTATGGAGGGAATGACATAGACACTAAATAGGGTATCTTGCCTTACAGGAAAGTAGGGGAGAAAGGAATAAGAGAGGGAATGATGGAGGGGAGGGCAGGTTGGGGGGTATTGTTAGAAGCACACACTTTTGAAAAGGTAAAGGGTCGAAGAAGAGAATAGAACAAGTGGGGGTGGGATAAGATGGAGGAAAATATAGTCAGTCTTTCATAATATATCCACTATGGAAATGTTTTGCATAGTACACATGTACAACCTATATCGAATTGCTTATATTCCCAGTAAGTGTGTGTGATGATGGAGGAAGGGAAAGAATCTGTAACTCAAAGTCTTAAAATCAAATGTTTTTTTTAATATTATTATTATTTTTACATACAAATGGGAAATAAGATATACAGGCATTGGGATATGGAGATCTATCTTACCCTACTGAAAAATTGGAATGGGCATGGGAGAGGATGTAGGAGAGAGATGAATGGGGGAAGAAGTATACAATGGAATCGCTGTTTTGGGGTGGTGGCTAGGGGAGAGATGGGGAGAAAATTTGTAACTCAAAATCTTGTCAAAATGAATGCTGTAAACTAAAAATAAACAAAAATTTAATTTAAATAAGGAAATAACAAAATAAAGAGTATGTATATTTTATTAACTTACAAATGAATTAATTGAACGTAGTTTCATTTAATCACAGGGCTGTATCTGTCCTTTCTTACCTAGTATCTAGTACAGTGCCATATGCAAAAGAGGGGGTTAATGGGTTCCTTCAATTTAGTTAAATTAGAAGAAAAATAATTAATTTTGGAGACAACACTATTCATTGGCATAGCTGTCTCAGAATCTAGAAGAGGTCAGTGAGTACCAAATTCATTCTCAAGTTCATCTTCTTGTTTACATACCATACAGACAGCATTGTTTACAAGAAGACAAGAGATAAGAGGTAGCATGTCAAACTGTTTGAAAATACCACTGTGGCATTTCTGGATCTGATGTCGAATATGATATCTTTATTTAATAAATAATTGTTTACTGTTCATGTATATTGCTGACAAAAATTAAGGAGAAAAATGTCCATGGAGTACAATTTTTTGGGTTATTCTCTCTCTCTCTCTCTCTCCCTCTTTCTCACCCACCCACCTACACACATATTTACTTTCTCATTTTATATATGTACACATATATGCACATAATATGCACAAATATGCATATATTCAGGTTTTAATACATAATAAGCATATTTATGTTGTGAACGCTGTTAATTTACCTATTCAAAGAGGCAAGTAAGTTCCAGAGTCATAAACCTGGAAAAAATTTTCCTCATTCCCTGATCAGTATCCACTTTATGATGTTGATTAAGCCTCCTTTTTCTTTCTACTTTAGGCTCCAATGAAGTATAAGAAGGGAGATTGGTTTATGCTAAATAAGAAGGAAAAGACTAATATAGGTAATATGGAGAGGTTTAGCCTAGTGATGTAGATTACCAATTGAGTTTGTGGAGGAGAAATTCAGAAATGCTTATGTAATCAATAAGGAAATTTTGAAAAACTTACTTGTTCAGATCCTACTTGAGTATTTAAGGAAAGAATTCCAGAGTAAAATTAAGCTAGACATCAAAAGTTTAAAGAGAATTATTATAATATAGAAAATTTAGGAAGTAGATGGTGAAGGGATGACCTTAAGACAAAAAAAAAAAGAAGAAAATTGAGATGAGGTAAGAGTAATGGTTATTGAGTTAAGCAAGTTTATAAAATTCATTGGATCATGGGGAAAATCAGTGAAATAGAAGAGAGTATTATTTTTCTGAAGAGGAAGCAGATGTTACTATGGTTATGGAATTGTTGAGACAATGGAAAAGCATTGAATTAAGTAGAGAAGGTATTTAGAGGTGATAGTTGTAAAAAAATTGTTTTCATCAGGTACTATTTCTAAGTTCAAGCACTGTTAAGTAATTTCATGAAATGGGGTAAATTTCAACCAAGCATCTATGTACCACACGCTGTATTAAATATTGAGGATAAAAATACATGCAAAAAGTAAGAGAGTCCCTAATCGTGAGGAACTTGTATTCTAGTGGGGAAAAAGATTTATAAAATTGGCTTGAATATGTGCTCTAGGGAGATACATGTGCGCATGGGGTAAAATTCTAAAAAATCAGAAGCACAAGTGAGAAAAAAAAATAAAATATGGCTTACCTGGATCTGTTCTCAAAATGAAGGACCCTAGAAAGAATGCAACAGTAGTATGGGGTGCAATGAGTTAGGGAAGGGATCTCTCCAGATTGTTAGGGAGAATTAATGACTCATAATGGCAACTTATGTGAGACTACAATGAGTGGGAGGAGGACTTGAGGTAGGGGAAGGAAATCTATGCTTGGTATGATGGTGGAAGAGTATTGAAGAGAAGAGAAAGGAAAGGAAACAAGCAGCTATGCAATTATCCCATGACAAGCGATTTGGAAAAAAAAAAAGAAAGATAAAGTTGTACTGCTTGAGGGGAGCTGTATGAAGTAGGATACTTGCAGCATTGTATTATCACAAAAAACACAATTTGAGATTTAGAGGGATACACATGAGGGAGATTATTTGGTTCGATTATAAAGGAGAAAGACATAGAAGTAACTTGGTCATTGGGGTGTGTTACTGATCCCCTATAGGGGAGAAGGGTATATAGAGGAGCAATTCATAAAGCAGATCATGTGCCGAGAACAGAGATACAATATCAGAATAATAGAGTACTTCAATTATCCAAATTTCTTCTAAAACTCTCTTTCCAAAGAAAAGAAGATAGCAACGTTCTGGATTACCTTAGCAATAATTTTATCATTTAAAAAATAAAATAAACATTATGTATTCTATATTGAATCTAATTCTCATCAACAGTGTGTTCTTATTGGAGTGTAAATTATGGCAAAATGGGGGGGGTAAGTGACTATTACAATTCAGAGTTTATAATATAGGAGAGTAAAACTGTGTATGGTCTGAAAAGCACCCAATTTTGAGAAAGTAGATTTCATTTTTTTAAGAAGGAGATGCATATTATCCCAAGTACTAAAATGATTCAAGAAAAGTCAGCCAATGAGGTATGGGAGAAGTTCAAGTTCAAGAGTCAAATTATGAAAACCCAAATATAAACTATTCAAATGAGAGGGGAAATGGCTGGAGAGAGCACAATGAGAATCACAAACAATTTAGCAACAAATGTGGAATTATTAAAAGGCCTGAACATGATATGAAAATAAAGTTAGGCAATGGATGAATATAGTGTCAACACACAGTTGTCTTTAAAAAAAATCAGGAATTTTAAAGCAAAGTGTCAGTTGAGGATGTGGGGGGGAAATAAAGATAAGAAAAAATATTTTTTAAGTTTATATTGGGATAAAATGTGTTATATGTGTGTGTATATACATATATATGTACATGTGTGTGTATAGCTATGCTCTTTGCCTGAGGTGAAGAGGATGATGATAAGTTAAAACTGAAGGAAGTGAGGTACTTAATTCTTCTTTACTTTCTGTATTATCTCTCATAGAAAATGACACATACACTTAAATTTAAAAAAAAATGATGGAGTCAAAATGGTTTTTAAAAAGGTGGTGATGAACCCCTGATTGATTGAGTCCTCTAGCCTTAATGAGGCCATCTAGATGTCACAGTGGATAGATCAGGTCTAGAGTCAAGAAGACGCCTCTTCCTGTGTTCAAATCTAGCCTCTGACATTTGCTAGCTATGTGACCCTTTGCAAGTTACTTAATCCTGTTTGCCTCAGTACTTCATTTGCAAACTGAACTGGAGAAGAAAATAGCAAGTCACTCCAGTATCCTTGCTGAGAAAACTCCAAATGAAGTCATAAAGAGTTGGATATGATGGAAAAAAAAAACCTAAAAAAAATAATAAACTGCAATATAGTTTCCTGAAGAGCTGTTATACTCAATTGTTGAGTTACTATTAGTGATGTTTTAAAAAGCATAAAAAATGGGAGAATTGGCACAAAGTGATAGAAATATCAATGTGACAAAAAGTTGAAGAAAAAGGAGGAGGAGAAGAAAGAGGAGGAGGTGGAGAAGAAGAAGAAGAAGAAGAAGAAGAAGAAGAAGAAGAAGAAGAAGAAGAAGAAGAAGAAGAAGAAGAAGAAGAAGAAGAAGAAGATGATGATGATGATGATGATGATGATGATGGTGATGATGATGATGATGAAAAGGGAGGAGAAAGGAAGAATGTAGAATAGGAGAAGCAACAGAAGGAGGAAGAGAAGAACAGGAAGGGGAGGACGAAGGAAGGAATGAATAAGAGAAGAAGGAGTCAGGAAGCCATAAAATAATAAACCATTTTCTTTATTCCTGGGCAAATTCTTGAAATAATCATTAAAAATATTGTTAATGCATCTCTGAAAATGGAATTGTTACAATATGAACATTGCTTCATCAAGAAGAATTACTACTGAGAGAGGCATTGTGAAAAAATAGTTCACCTTTATTTTAACAAATCAATTTTTTGCTAAATAATATCATACTCTTATAGAAATGATGGATACAAGGGGAGGCCAGGTGGCTCAGCAAGTAAGAGCACCGGCTCCAGTGTCAGGATGACCTGGATCAAATCTGGGCTCAGATACTTAGCACCACACCCAGAAATAACTGGCCATGTAACCTTGAGCATGTTACTTAACCCTGATTGCTGAAAAAAAAAGGAATGGTGGACACAGATAAGAGAATAACGGAATCAGACATAATTTGAATAGTAATAACTAGAATTTATGTATCTCTTTAAGCTTTGCAAAGAAATTTATCTAGGTTATCACACTTAATCTCATTGTATAGCAAGGCTCAGAGAGTAATTGCTAATGCTTATGTCAACTTATCAGGAGATCTCCAATCAAATACTTCTGAGGTCTACACTGGCCTTTTACTGTTTAAGAATTTTATTCATGGTTTGAATAAAGGTATGCAACTTGAGTTACTATTAGTGATGTTTTAAAAAGCATAAAAAATGGGAGAATTGGCACAAAGTGATAGAATTATCAATGTGACAAAACGTTGAAGAAAAAGGAAGAGGAGAAGAAAGAGGATGACACCTATTTAAAGATGACACCAAACTGGGAGATAAAGGTAACACTGGATCACAGAATTAAAATTCAAAAGGATCTTGACAGAGTAGAGCATTTGGCTGAATCTGATAAGATGCAGTTTGAGAAAAAATATCTTATACAAAGACGCACACACATACACACATCTACACCACAGATATTAGAGAGGGGTCAGAGTCAGTAGTTGTTGTGAAGCAGATACAAGTGTCTTAGTGTGTAACAAGATCAATGTAATTTAGCAATGTACTGAGGAACTAACAACAATAACAAAAAAACTAAAATCCATTTTATAAAAGTGAAATCTTGGGCTGCATTGTAAGGAGAACAAGCTTCCAAAAATAGGAAAATGACAATACTAGGGTTCTTTTGTAGTCAATGAACAATGCCTGCAGTTTTTGTTTGTTTGTTGTTTCTAATAGGTGTACAAAAAAAAAGAAGGACATTATCAAATGGTAGAGCATCTAGAGGAGGTAAGTCAGGATTCTGAACCACCAGTGAGTTCATTAACAAGGATTGGTGGAAGAAACTGGAACTTGTTCAAATTAGAAAAAAAAGAATAGGAGATGTGGATTGTGATTCCTATTCTGAAATATTTGAAATGATGCCACGTTCATGAGAGATTTAACTTGTTCCCTTTGCCTAAAAACAGAACTCATAGTATGGATGGTTTTCAAATATGCAAATTTAGAATTCATGTGAAAAAATATTTGTGAACCATTGAACTATACAAAAATGAAATTCCTTGTCTGTCTCACAAATCAGTGCATTACCCCTCCTTAGAAGGCTTCAAGCAGAAACTAGTTAACCAATTGTTACCTATATTATAGTACAAACATCTTCATGCATTCTTTAGAAGAGTTGCCCACTAAGATCCATTCCAGCTCTCAACTACTAATATCCTGTGAAATAATTTAAACCATACATTTGAAAAATAATCTGCAAAAAAGAAAATTATCTAGAGCGAAGGCTTATTGTTATAAGTAGATGGGATACTACAAGTGAAAGTGTATTGACTAAAAGGAATTATGCCAATATAAATTATAATATGTAGGAGTATGAACTAAATTCAAAAACAAGGTAATTGGTAATAAAGTCATAGTGAGAATTCAATTACATTATCATCATTAGATAGCACCATATATACACATATATAGTGTATAGTATGTATATGTGTGTATATATGTACATATAGATATGTATGTATAAAGTCAAGCACGAGCAGCTTTCTAGAGGACTGTTACTGTGAACAGCTTTCAGGGTTCTGATTACATATTATAGTGAACACTCTATTCATTCAATGACAGGTCAGAGCAAAACATTCAGAAAAAATCAAGGTACAGCATTCTCAATGTTGCAACTTATCACAGAAAAACAAAATACAACATTCACAACAACTTATCACTAAAATGGCCACATAGTTTTTACCAAAGTGGTCACAATAGTTTTCAGCAAAGTGCAATAATTTAGTAACTCAATAATTCAATCATCCTTAAGGAGGCTCCTTAAGGGACACAACATACAAAAGTCAAAGTACTCCACCCTTGGGTAGTATATTCATTTAGTCAATCACAGAGTCCTTAATTCAATCACAAAGTACAATCACAAATAAATTACAATTCTATCAGTTACTACTCAACAGAAAATAACATAGTTCAGCAGACAGCTATCTGACCATTATATCAATACCTAGTTAGTAACCGGAGAGGGAAGCACCAACATATGGGTTTTCAAAGCTGGGGGTGGGGTGGCTCAATGGCTGCCCAGAGTCTCATCTACCCAAATCACACAACTCTTTCCAAAGTTAGTCCCAAAGCAAAACTTCATATCAGTGTCAGTCACTATTCATTCAATTTCATCAGTCACTACTTAGTATTCATGGAGACATCTTTTCATCTTGACTAGAGGCAGCCTTTCAGCTTCCCTGGATCCCCTCCCGTAGGCCCGGCTCCTAACTGAATTCACCAAACTGTCACCTGGGTTCAAAGGCAGACAGCTCCCAATTCATTGCCCAACTCTCCATGCAGTTCCTGTTGCACACTGAAGATCACAGTGTCTAGTCCACCTTAAATCCTTCACAGTCTCTGTTCCTGTTAAGGCTTAACAAAGCCACAGATAAACTACCAACACCACAGTCATGCTTCCTCTGGCAGCTCCTCAGCAACTTCTCAGCAGCTCCTCAGCAGCCCCTTAGCAGCCCCTCAGCAACCCCTCAGCAGCTCCTCAACAGCTCCTCAGGAGCTCTGGCTAGCCCTTGGAAGTCTTCAGCAGAAGTTTCAGCTGGTTTCCACAATCAAAATCATTTCATCCAGGTTCTCAAAATAAAACCCCTTATCTCCAGCCTGGGCCTCTCTTCCTCAGCCTTCAGAACCTGGCTCCAAGAAGATCTGAAATTCCAGCTAAGGCTTCTCATTACATGCCTATTAACCCCTCCCTGTTCTGTCCCTTTCTGTTACATAAGCATCTTCCTGTTACATCAGCAACAGGGGTTAATACCTTTTGTTTCTTAATAGGTGTTTGATCTAATTAATTTCTAACTTAGTGCTAAGTATCTGTTAGATTTGCCAATACAAAGGGATCAAATTACATTACTGTTACAATATGTTATATATGCATGTGTATGTATGTATATGTATATGTATATTTGAGCCTGTAGTCAGGAAGACTCATCTTTGTGAGTTCAAATTTGTTCTTACACTTACTAGTTGTGGGCCTAAGAAAAGCACTTAACCCTATTTGCCTCAATTCTCCGTGTGCAAAATGAGCTGGTGAAAGAAATGGCACCCCACTCCAGTGTCTTTGTCAAGAAAAACCCAAATGGGATCACAAAGAGTCAGACACAACTGAAAATGATGGAACAATAACAACACATGTGTGTGAAGTTTAAACCACAATCCAGTTTTCCCTTTTTTTAATTTAAAATCTATTCTTTACTATTGTTAATGAGGATATGTCTACATGAAAGAATCCAACAAAAAGAAAAACATCATCATAAATAACAAGAGTAATGATACATCAGACCCCTATTCAACCTACTCAAATTGTTCCACATTTGGTTACATTGCTGTTATTATTATCATTAATATCAATATATTTGCCTTTTAAAGCACTTCATAACCTGAATCCAGGGAGTTCAGAAAAAAAATCATCCCAATTGAAAATATATTTTCCAAATGTTATTACTACTAACAAGAGAAGAAGGAAAATAATTCCTAGCAGGGACAGTCTCAGTGTGAGCCTTCCATGCTGACAATGAGAGCTGGCAGTAAATGAGATTTTGTGGGGGTGGGAAAAAGCAATCTATGCTCTCTTCAAAGATCATGAGATCTTGAGCACTTAGCCTCAAATATGTGAAACACAAAGGCAGTATATGATACCAGTGGAAAACTGTCCTGTCAACCATGGGACCAGTAAAATAAAGAAATTCTTTAAATTATCTATTAAGGAAACTGGAATGTAAAGTAGGAGTTTAGGAATGAAAAATAGGATCATGAGAAAGCTAACCATAATGATAATATTATAACAAGAAGTTGAGAATGAGGGACAGAGACTATGCCAGTCAATCAAACTGTGTTTAACTACTGGCTTCCCTAGTTTCTTTCAAGGTAAAATATCAAGTTCTGCAAAAAACTTTGATTTGAAAAAAATCAAAAGCAAGTTAGTCCTATTGATTACTTTCTAAGAAGAGGTTGAAAATGAAGGGATCAAACTCTGCCAGTGAAACTGTGTTTCTCTGACTCACAAAACCTTTGCAATGTCTTACACCTTAGCTTTACCTTCTGTGATCTACTGACACTGGTCTTGTTGGTATTCCTCACATAAGAAATTCCATCTCCACAATCCAGCCACATAGATTCACTATTTATCATGTCCGGAACTATCTTTCACCTCATCTTGACCAATATACATACACGTATACATACATAGACACACACACACCCACACCCACACCCACACCCACACACATATATATATATATATAATTTTAATATTAGCTGTAGGAATTAGAGATTAAGGAATAGTGTCATTTCTAATGCACATTTTGTTTTTGGTTTTTAAGCACTAGTCTTTTAAAGAAAAATAAAATAATCCGAACTAATAGGAAAGAGCTTTTTTCCTCATAATATATTTGCTTCAGAGCTGATAAAGAGTAAGTGTAAGAAGCATTGGACAAGAAATCAGAAAGCCTAGAATTTGGTGTGAATATGACTGTCACTGTAGAAAGTACATGAGTACTTGAGACAGAGACACAACTTTCAAATCCTGCCTCTAACGCTTATAACTGTGTGACCTTGGGCAAGTCAGGTAATCTCACTAGATCATAGTTTCTTCAACTGTAAGTCAATAATACATAGCTAGTGTTCATATAAAGTTAGATTATTTCATTTAATCCTCTCAAAAACGCTGGTAGGTAGTTGTTATTATCCCCATTTTATATGTAAGGAAATTGAGAGAGACAGAGGTAAAGTGACTTGGCCAATGTCACACTGCTAAGAAGTATCTGAGGCAGGATTTTAATTCAATTCTTGCTGAATCCAGATCCAGCATCTAGCTGCCTCCTAAAATGAGATTGTTTGACAAAATGATTTTTGAAGTATGTTTGATTTCCAGATCTTTCTCTGATCTTAACTTCTTCCTGTGGAATATTACCATAATATTTACATATTTATAACTGCTTTGATTTTGTATGAATGAGGATCATGATGCCTAGACGTGCATATTTCACAGGATTTGGGGGATAATGCCCTTTGGAAACTGGCAAAGTAGTATAAAATTTAAAATAATATTGTTGTGATTGTGGTTGCTGTTGTTTGGATTAAATTGATACAGTATAAGAAATGTGTAATTTAGTTTTAGAGATTCATACCAGAGTATACATTAATAACCAGAAAGTCACTTTAGGCAAAAGTCTCACACATAGATATTTTAGTTGATTTCTATCATAATAATAATGATAGTGTTTATCAATTGAGGCTTGTAATCCATCAATATTTATTACATGCTTACTATGTGTCAGGCATTGTGATAATGCTAGGGATACAAAAGGGAGGCAAAAAACCCCACCAGGCCCTACTCTGAAGGAGATTACAACTGAATTGGGGCAACAACATATTATCTACTGGATAAGTAGGAAATAATTAAGAGAAGAAAGGTACTTGAAATAAGAGGTAATAAGGAAGGTTTCCAGTGAAAACTTGATTCTTAGATGGTCCCTAAAAGAAGCCAAGGAAGTCATTAGATAGAGCTAAAGAGAAAATGTTGAAATGGAGGACAGCCAGCCAGAGAAAATGACAGTAGCAGAGAGATGGAATGTCCTGTAAGTGGAATAGAAAGGGGTCTAGTGTAACTGGATCAAAGAGTACACAGTGAAGAGTGAGGAATAAGAAGACTGGAAACATAGGGGGAGGTTAAGTTATGAAAAGACTTTGAATGCCACAGATAACTTTTAGTTTTATATTCTGGAGGCAACAGGAAGTCAATAGATTTTGTTGAATAGGATAGTGACTTGTATGGACTCTTTTGCAAAATTACTTTTTTGGCAGAGTTGGGGGATGGAGTGAGAAGAGATCTAGTGCAGGCAAATATACTGGAAAGCTGTTAGCACTTCTTAAAAAGGATAATGAAACTGAAGCAGACAGGGTTAATTGAGGCATACAGAGGTCGTAAACCTAGAGTTAAAAGACAGATTTGAACTCAGATCTCTCCTGACTTCAGCCCCAGAGCTCCATCCAACAACATCAGAAAGCAACCTCATTTAAAAACATTTTTATAACTGTAAAGCATTTTCACATACATCAGCACTGTTGTTGCTTGCCGAAATAGCCAGGTTTGCTATATTATCCTCATTTTGCTGATGAAAAATTTGAATGCAAAGAAAATAGGTGACTTAGTCAATGTCACACAATGTATAAGTGATAGAACTGTGATGTGACTTCTAGTACACATTCTTCTACACCAAACTGACAGGACTTAAGGAGATTTCCTTGTTTCAATATCTTAGAATCACAAAAAAAGTAAAGTGCTTAAAAAAATTAAACTCCACAACACTGGTAAATGGGTATGTTATCATAGTACATGATCTCCATACATAATAGTTGGTCGTTCACAAATGTTTTATGATAGACAATGTCTTATAAATGTAAGATCTTTATCATTTAACCAGAAAGTTTCACTAATTTTAGAAGCATTCAATGTAAACTCTAGTACATGAAATAAAGCACATTGCAATTGCCAATGATATATAACAATATGGCAATGTCCACAGTACTCCCACTGAAGAAGATCATCATAAAATGATGATGTTTAGGGCATGTTGTTATTTTGGGGTCTTGAGCACCCAAAATATCAACATGCCAAGTCTTGCCAAATGAATTATACTCAAGCCTTCTCTCAGCCAAAGAAAACAAAGGTTATTAAAAGTTCGCCATAATGGGTAGACTCTTAAGGAGCCTCAGTATTTGTGATGCTTGCATTAGGCAAGCAGCCAGAGAGTCATCTGACACAGAGCAAGTCTGCTAGTTCATTCTATGGTGCTCTCACACCACATGGAGGGAATATGGGGTCTTATCCATAGAAAGGTTGTGGGAGGAATCTAGGTGTGGTCTACAGGAGGAGTTTGGAGAGGGTCTTTAAGAGGAGTCAGATGAGGTCAGACTTCAGTGATGAGTGAAGTTGCTGGAGGCTACCCAGATAGGACAGACAAAGCTTGGCTAGGCCAGTTCAAGGTTATAACAGCTGAGACTCAAGGATGATGGCTAGCTGGATAATGGAGGGCCAAGCTATTAACAAAGGTTTGGGCCGCGCCACATTGAAAGACTTATGGCCTCATGCAAATGCCTCATCAAATGGGAAGATTCAATCAGAGTTGAAGGGGGTTCCCAGAACCTGCACCTCATCACTACCACATAGGAATATGTGCTTTCTTATATCACTCATTTATCTAATATATGTATATGTCTTTAATAGAAAACCTTCATTTCAAGATGGACAGGGAAAGGTGCAGAAGGTTTATTAGGTATGAAATTAAGAGAGTACATTTCAAATGAATTATATTGCACATTCAAAATCTCCTTTTAGGACTGTTTGATGTCTCTAATTAAATCATCATTAGTGCCATCAGTCCCCTGCTGACTTTAATCATAACTTACATTGTGCCAAAACAAGGAGAACTGGCTTCTCTCAAACTTAAATAAATTGCCTCAAGAATGACTTAGAGTCAGAGAAGTAAAAATAATGAAGTACTTGGTATACGTGATGTGAAAAACTGAACCCTGTCCTCAAAATTTGGAGTTAATCTGGAATAAGGAGTAACTCAACCATTATTCTAAAATGAAAAAAAGAAGAGTTTTGTTGTGTAATTATACTCAAGTATTTCAGAATTACTAGATCACTGAATTGTTTTTTCATTTTATATGGGAAAATTACATTTTCTGGAAATACTTTTTGCTAATATATTCAGCATTCAAATCTCTAAGAAAAAGAGAAAACTAAGAGAACTTACTGCCCCAGTATATTCTGTAATATCTTAGATTTGGAAGAGATATTAGTGGACAACTTTTTCCTTTCATATTTGAGAAAGTGAGACCCTGAAATATAAACTGAATTACCTAAAATTCTCCAGGTCTTAATATTTTTTATTCTTTCTAGTTTAATTTTCAGATGCTTCTGTTACTTATTGAATGTTTCTTTTAATGTTTGTTTCTTTGTTAGGGGTAAGACTCTTCATTTCTTCTGCTAAGTAAATGCCTAGTGAGGAAATTCAAATAACCGGCATTTATGGGCAATTGTTTTGCAACATAGAGCATCAAGTGACAGGGTAGGTTTTTGCTAGGGCTCCATACACTGGATATATTAGAGGTGGAACATCCTAATTCCTATGCAAGCCACATGGAATTTCAGAGCTTAGCAATTTTTATTCAGTTATTTATTTTTACTTTCTTTTTCTTTTTTTTTATTTTAGACTCAAACACTAGAACTTAAATACAGAATAGAGAACAGAAGCATAAGCATATCATAAACTTAAATATTTAAACTTAAAAACACAGTAGGGAAACAAAAAGCATATCATATGTACAGCAGGACCTGAGAGGATTCAAAATATAGCAATAAATTTTCATTAGAAGACCAACACACATTGTGGTGAGAGCTCTCTATCTTTTCTTCACTTCCTTGTAAGTTTTCTCTTGTTCTCTGCTGTGCACTTTTTTACTTTTGTTTCTTTTTTCTCTGCCTCCACCATATGGCTGCAATTAAATGCATATATATGTATATATAGATACACACATATTTACATATATACATATATATGCTCATATATAGACATATACTTTCCATAAAAATTCTACTTCTGATATTTGTTTTCATTTTTGTGTCTATCTCTTATTTCCTTTCCCCCTGACATACATTTTACATGCAAAAAAGGTTAATGGTCTATACTTACTGAATTCCTTGTAATCAGTATTTGATATGTACCTTATGTTTCTCTTGGCTCTTGTATATTAAATCTTTTATTAAGTTCAAGATGGTTTCTCATGTTTGTTTTTTAACAAGGTCCAGAAAATCTGCCAGTTGATTAAATGTTGATTGCTTTTTTTCCATTCAGGATTATGCTTAACATTGCTGAGTATGATACTTTTGGTCAGAACCCCAGTTCTTTCACTCTTATATTAAGTCCCTTTCCTGTTTTCCTTTTTATGCTTCTCTTGTGACATGTATTTCAAAGTCAATTTGTGTCTTTAACTCTGGTCTTTTCATCAGGAATATTTGAGTCATCTATTTCACTGAATGTTTATTTTTTCCCCTAAAGAATTATACTCACTTTTGCCAAATCAGTGACTCTTGGTTCTTTTGCCCTCTGGAATAACATATTCCAAGTCCTCCATTCCTTTAAGGTAGAAGCGACCAAATCTTGTGTCATTCTGACTGTGACTCCACAATTCTTCATTTGTTTCTTCTGTCTGTTGAAAAATTGGAACTTAAGAAGGATTTTGAAAAGCAAATAAGAGAAGTGGAGGAAAAATTTGGAAGAGAAATGAGAATGTTGCAAGAAAATTATGAAATGAGAAATAACACCTTGGCTGAAGAAAATAATGTCTTAAAAATAAAATAACTCAATTGGCAAAAGAGGCTCAAAAAGGCAACGAAGAGAAGAATGTCTTAAAAGAATCTCAAAAGCTCACTGAAGAGAATCATCCCTTCAGAATTAGACTGGAGGAAATGGAAGGTAGTGACTTTATGAGAAATCAAGGTACTATTAAACAGATACAAAAAAAAAATTGGAAAAAAAAGAGAAGGCGATGTGAAATATCTCACTAAAAAACACACTGACTTGGAAAATAGATCCAAGAGAGAAAATTTAAAAATTATTGCACTACCTGAAAGTCATTATAAAAAAAAGGAACCTAGAAATCATCCTTCAAAAAGTTCTCAAGGAAAATTGCCCTGACGTTTTAGGACTAGAGCGTAAAATAGAGATTGAAAGAATCTACCGATCAACTCCTGAAAAACATCCCTCCCCCTCCCCCCAAAAAAAAAAACTGCTGAGAATATTATAAACATGTTCCAGAGTTCCCAGATGAAGGAGAAAATATTACAAGCAGCCAGGAAGAAACAATCTGAATACTGTTGAAACACAATCAGGATAACACAGGATCTGGCAGCTTCCAGACTGAGGGATCAAAGGGCTTGGAGTATGATATTCTGGAGATCAAAGGAGCTGGGATTAAAACCAAGAATCACCTACAAAGCAAAACTGAGTATCATGTTTCAGGGAAAAATATGGTCATTCAGTGGAACAGCTGACTTTCAAGCATTCTTGAATTGCTTTCAATTGAATTAAATCGAATTCAATTCTTGAAAAAAACAGCATTGAACAGAAAATTTGACATTCTGATACAAGAAGCAAGAGAAGCATGAGAAGATAAACCGGGGAAATAAATTATAAGGAACTTATCAAAGTGGAACTATTTGCATTCCTACATGGAAAAATGATAATTATAACTTATGAAATTTTTCTCAGTATGAGAATAGTTGAAGTGAATAGGAATGTGTACATATATGTATTTATACAAATATATATATATATATATATGTGTATATATATGCTCATATAGGAGGGCACATGTGCATATAAATAGCAATGTGAGTTTGTGTATACATATGCACGGGTATACATAGGCACACAGCACAGGAACAATTGAATAGGAAGGGATGATACTTAATAGGTGGATATAAGAGGTAAGAGAGGAATAATGAGAAAAGATAGGGAGATACACAATGGGGTATTATCTCTTATAGAAGAGACAAGGTTAAATGGTTACAATGGAGAAGAACAGGAAGGCAAAAGGGAATGAGTCAACCTTATCACCATTTCATTTGGCTTAGGGAGAGAATGACATACACACTAAAACATATCTCAACCTACAGGAGAGTAGGCAGGAAGGGGATGAAATGGGGGATGATAGAAGGGAAGGCAGGCTTGGGGGGAAAGAAGTTGGAAGCACTCACTTTTGAAAAGGAAAAATATCAAAGTAAAGAATAGAATAAGTAGGGGGTGGGATTGGAGGGAGGGAAATATTTTTCAGTCTTTCACAATATATCCACTATGGAAATGTTTTGCATAGCTGTACATGTACAACATATATTGAACTGCTTATCTTCCCAGTAAGAGTGACTGACAAGGGAGGAAGTGAAAGAATCTGTAGTTCAACATTTTAAAATCCAATGTTTAAAATATGTAATAATAATAATTATTATTATTTTACATGTAACTGGGAAATAAGATATACAGTCACTGGGGTAGAGAGATCCACCTTGACCTACTGGAAAGTCAGAAGAGGGATGCGGAAAGATATGGGAAAGAGAGGACTGGGGGAGGGGATATTCAGTGGGATCACTGTTTTGGGGTGGTGGGTAGGGGAAAATGGGGAGAAAACTTGAAACTCTGTGGCTAGGTGGTGCAGTGAATAGAGCACCAGCCCTGGAGTCAAGAGGACCTGAGTTCAAATTTGGACTCAGACACTTAACACAAAACCTAGCCATGTGACCTTGGGCAAATCACTTAATTCCAATTGCCCTCCAAAAAAGGAAAAAAATAATGTTGACTATCATTATCATGATTGAGGTGACTAGGTGGCACAGTGTGCCTGCCCTGGAGTCAGGAGGACCTGAGTTCAGATCCAGCCTCAGACACATCTCCCCCACCCCCACCCACACATGCACACACACATACACACACAAACCAGCCCTGTGAACTCAGCAATTTACTTAACCCCAATTGCCTTCCAAAAAGCAAAAAAAAATGTAACTCAAAATTTTATGACAATAAATGATGCAAACTAAAAAAATAAAAAGAGAGGAAAAATGTGATAAAAATATTCATTTTACATCTTTATTGCTCTAAATCTCTCCTTTACTCACAGATAATTCCCTTACCCATACACTGGGTAGGGAAAGTTTCCCATTCCTCCCTCCCCACACAACTTATGTGCTTTTATCACCATTTGCATCTAAATCATGAATTCATTTTGACCTATTGTGGGTATAGAACATGAAATGCAGTTCTATACCTAGTTTCTGCCAAACTGTTTTTTAGTTTTTTTCTAGCAGTATTTTCTCAATATTTTCCTTACACAGAAAGGTTGGATATTTGGTTTTACCAAATACTAGATTACTATTGTCATTTACTAGTATCTATTATGTACCTAATCTATTCTGTTAATTCAGCACTCTACATTTTAGTCAGTAACAGATTATTTAAAATCTTTGGTTGTTCGGTTGTATCTTACCTTTTATGACTCTTTTGGTGTTTTCTTGGCAAAGATACAGTAGTGTGTTGCCCTTTCCTTCTACAATAGATTGAGGCACAAAGAGATTAAATGACTCCCCAAAGTCACACACTTAGGAAGTGTCTGAGGCCTGATTTGAATTTAGGTTTTCCTGACACCAGGCCCAGTTTTCTATCTAGTGAGCAATTAACTGTTTCTGAATCTTTGGGTTTATCAAACACTAATATATAATAGTTATTTAATACTATGTATTGTTAATCTATTCTATTCCACTAATCCACCACTCTATTTCTTAGCCAGGTCAGATTGTTTTTTATGAATAACACTTTGTAACACCTTTTGAGATCTTTTATTGCTAGGTTACATTCCTTCATTTAAAAAAATATTCCTTTGATATTCTTCAATTTTTGTTATTCCAGATGAAATTTGTTTTTATTTTTTGGCTCTGTAAAATAATACTTTTGGTAGTTTGACTGGTGTGGCATTGAATAAATAAATTAGGCCGAAAAACTATTTTTTATACTACTTTGGACAACTGACCTACAATTATTATTTCTTCAACTCTTTAGAGCTAATTGTGTGAAAAAGTATTTTTGCAATTGGGGTCATAAAATTCATGGGTTTATCTTGGGAGGTAGACGTTCAAGTATTTTTTATTGTCTGTAATTATCTTAAGTAGAATTTCTCTTTCTATCTCTCCCTGATGTACTTTGTTGTGCATTTATAGGAATCTTGGTTATTATATTGTTTTATTAATACCCCACCACTATACTGAAGTTAATGATATCATTTAGGATTTTTTTTTGTTCATTTTCTAGGATTCTATTGTTTACTTAAATTATTTGTTTACTTCTTCATTTCCTATTCCAGTACCATCCATTTCTTTTTTTTTAATCTCTTATTGCTAAAGGTAACATTCTAATGCTATATTGAACAGTAAGGGTGATAATAGGCATTCTTGTTTCACCCCTGATCTTATCATTAAGACTTATATACTCCTTATTACAGATATTGTTGGTGGTTTTAGATAGATAATACTTATCATTTTAAGAAAAAACACATTCTTACATTTTCCATTTTTTAGTGAAAACTAGTGTAGTATTTTATTAAAAGCCTTGTCTGCATTTATTGATATAATTATATGGTGGATTTTGTGCTTTTTTAATTGATATGGTCAATTATAACAATAGTTTTCCCAACATTGAACCAGTCCTACATTCCTGGTATAAATCCCACCTGGTCTTAGGGTATGATTTTTTTTAATATCTCTGTAATCTTTTTTTATAGTATTTCATTTAAAATATTTGCATCAATATTAATTAGGAAAAGCAATCTGTACTTTTCTTTCTCTGTTTTAGCTCTTTTTGGTTTGGTATCAGCATAATATTTGTGACATGAAAAGAATTTGCTAGGAATCTTTCTTTGTCTATTTGTAAAAAGAAATTACATAGTATTGTAATTAATGGTTCTTTAAATGTTTGGTAGAATTCACTTTTAAGGCATGTCAGGCCTTAGGAATTTTTTCTTGGAAATGCCATTGATGGTTCATTCAATTTCTTTTTTTATAAAATAAGATTATTTAAATATTGTATTCCATCATCTGATAATCTAGAAAGTTCATACTTTTAAAAATATTCATCCATTTCACTTAGATTATTAGATTTATTGATATATAAGTGAGCAAAATAACATAATAATTCCTTTAATTTCTTTTTTATTGATAATGAATTTATCCTTTCATTTTTTTGTATTTGCAATTTATCTTTTTTTTAATCAAATGAACCCATGTTTTTCTATTTATTTTTCATGAAATCAACTGCTAGTTTTATTTACTCAATGATATTCTTATTTTCAATTTTGTCAGTCTCTTCTTTGATTTTCAGTAGTTTCCATTATTTGTTTTAAGATTTTTAATTCATTGTTTCTAGCATTATTTGCATGCCCAATCCATTGAACTGTTCTTTTTCTATTTTATTGATCTATGAATGTAGAGATCTTATTTTCCCATTAAGTATAGTTTTAGCAGCATGATATAAATTTTAATATATTTTATTCTAATTCATTTTAATGAAATGATTGATTTTCTCCTATGACTTTGTCTTTGTCCTACTCATTCTTTAGTATTAAATTATGTATTTTCTAATTATTTTAAAAATTTATTATCCACTGCACTTTATTTGATGTAATTTATTATATTATAATCTTAACAGTATTCATTTAATATTCCTGCTTTTCTGCATTTGGTTGTGAGGTTTTTATGCCTAATTCAAGGTGACTTTTTGTGAAGATGCCATGTAAACTGAAAAAAACAAACAAACATGTATATTCCTTTTAGCATTAAATTTTCTATAACGTTGTTTCATGTATAACATTTCTAAAATTTTATTCATCTCCTGGACTTCTTTCTTGTTTTTTTATTATATATCTATATCTATATCTATCTATCTATCTATCTATCTATCTATCTATCTATCTATCTATCTATCTATCTATCTATATACAGAGAGAGAGAGAGAGAGAGAGAGAGAGAGAGAGAGAGAGAGAGAGAGAGAGAGAGAGAGTTTTAGTGGGGAAATTTGAGGTCCCCCACTAGGATAGTTTATTCTCTCTTCCTGTAACTCAATCAACTTCCCCTTAAGAATTTTCATGCTATACATTTAAGTACATAAATATTAAATCGTGATATTACTTCATTCTGCATGATACATTATAGCAAAATGTATATTTTTTGATGCTATCTTTCAATTAGGTCTATTTTTGCTTTTCCTTGTTTTTTTTTTAATTAATTTGTTTGTATATTTTTAGTTTGCAAGATTCAACTCCACAATTCCTTGAGTTTCAAATTCAGTTCCCCTTCGTCCCATGCCCCCCCACAATATTAGCATACACTCAAGTATAGGATCTGTAAATACTTTCATATTAGACATTAGTCAGGTTATAAAGATGGATTGTATCAGATGGAATGAAAAATGGTAAAGAGGAAATAAAACCAAACAAGAAAAAAGAAAAAAAAATCAAGTAGTTTGCTTCAATCTGGATTCAGACCCATTTCTTTCTAGTTTTTTTCTCTGGATGTAGACATCTCTCTCTGCCATGTGTCTTTTGGGATTGATTTATATCACTGAATTGCTAAGAAAAGTACAGTCTATCAAAGTTGGTCATCACACATACGTTGTGTCTGTAATTGTGTACAAATTTCTCCTGGTTCTACTCTTCTCACTCAGCATCAGTTCATATAAGCCTCTCCAGGTAAATACGAAGTCCATCTGCTCCTTGTTTCTTATTCCACAATAGTATTCCATAACATGTATATACCACAACTTGTTCAGCCATTCCCCAATTGATGGGCACCCCATTAATTTCCAGTGCCTTGCTACCACAAAAAGAGCTACTATAAATATTTTTGTACATATGGGCCTTTCTCCCACTTCTATGATATCTTTGGGATATAAGCCTAGAAGCGGCATTGCTGGGTCAAAGTGTATGAAATAACTTATCCCTTTGGGCATAATTGCAGATTGCTCTCCAGAAAGGTTGGATCAGTTCACAACTCCATCAGCAATGCATCAGTGTTCGAATTTGGCCTCATCCTTTCCAGCATTTGTCATTTTCTTGTTTTGTCATCTTAGCCAATCTGACTGGTGAGATGTGGTACATTAGATTTGTTTTGATTTGCATTTCTCTAATCAAGAATGATTTAGAGCATTTCTTCATGTGCTTATAGATATCTTTAATTTCTTTCTCTGAAAACTGCCTGTGCATATCCTTTGGATATTTATCAAATGGGGAATGACATGTGTTCATATAGATCTGACTCAATTCTCCATATATTTTAGAAATGGGTCCTTTATCAGAGATATAGGTTGTAAAAATTCTTTCCCAATTTACCACCTCCCTCGTAATTTGGTTACATTGGCTTCATTTGTAAAGAAGCTTTTCAATGTAATATAATCAAAATTAGCCATTTTGAATCTTATAATGCTCTCTAATTCTTATTTATTAATAAAGTTTTTCCCTCTCCACAAATCTGACAGGTAAACTATTCCTTGTTTTCTGAGATTGCTTACAGTATAAACCTTTATATCGAGGCCATGCACTCATTTAGACTTGATTTTATATATGGTGTTATATAACGGACTATGCCCAGTTTCTGCCATATTATATTCCAGTTTTCCCAGCAGTTTTTGTGAAATAGTGAGTACTTATCCCAAAAACCCGGGTCTTTGTGTTTATAAACAATAGATTACTATAGTCATTGACTGTTGAATCTTGTGTGCCTAATCTATTCCATTGATCCACTCCTCTATTCCTCAGGCAGGACCAAGCAGTTTTGATGACTGCTGCTTTATAATACAGATAGAAATCTGGTATAGCTACTCCACCTTCTCTAGCATTTCTTTTTATTAATTCCGTTGATATTCTGGACAATTTGTTCTTTAAATAAATTTTGTTGCTCTATAAAGTAGTATTTTGGTAAATAGATTAGTATGGCACTAAATATATAATTTAACTTAGGTAAAATTGTCATTTTTTTTTATATTAGCTTGACCTAGCCATGAGCAATTGATAATTTTCCAATTAGTTAGATCTAACTTTATTAGTGTGAATAGTGTTTTGTAGTTATGATCATATAGGTCCTGGGTATGTTTTGGCAGTTAGATTCCCAAATATTTTATAAAGTCTAAAGTAACTTTAAATGAGATTTCTCTTTCTATTTTTTTTGCTGTTGAATTTCATTAGAAATATATAGGAATGCCGAGGATTTATGTGGGTTTATTTTCTATCCTGCAACTTTGCCAAATTTGTTTATTGTCTCAAGTTTTTTTTTTTTTATTTGATTCTCTAGGTTTCTTTGAGTATATCATCATATCATCTGTAAAAAGTGATAGCTTGGACTCTTCTTTGACTAATTTGATTCCTTCGATTTCTTTTTCTACTCTAATTGCTACTGCTAACCTTTCTAGCACCAGATTGAATAAGGGGTGTGGTAGTGTACACCCTTGCTTCACCCCTGATATTATTGGAAAAGCTTATCCCCATTATATATAACATTTGCTGATGTTTTTAAATAGATGCTACATATTATTTTAAGGAAGGCTCTGTTTATTCCTATACTTTCTAATGTTTTTAATAGGAATAGATGTTGTATTTTGTCAAAAGACTTTTTTGCATCTATTGAGATAATCATGTGGTTTCTGCTAGTTTTATTGTTGATATGATCAATTATACTGATGGTTTTCCTAATATTAAACCACTCTTGCATTCCTGGAATAAATCTTACCTGATCAAAATGTATTATTCTTGAAATAAGTTGCTGTAGTCTTTTTGCTAATGTTTTATTTAAAATTTTTACATCCATATTCATGAGGGATATTGGTCTATAATTTTCTTTCTCTTTTTTGTCTCTTCCTGATTTAGGTATCAGTACCATATATGTGTCATAAAAATAATTTGGTAGGACTCCTCCACTAATTTTCCAAAATAGTCTGTAGAGTATTGGAATCAGTTGTTCTTTAAATGTTAGATAGAATTCACTAGTAAATGGATATGGCCCTGGAGATATTTTCCTAGGGAGTTGACTGATGGCTTATTCAATTTCTTTTTCTGAGATGAGTTTATTTAAGTAATTTACTTCCACTTCAGTTAATCTGGACAACTTGTATTTTTGTAAATATTCATCCATTTCCCTAAGATTGTCACATTTATGTGCATACAATTGGAAAAACAATAATTCCTAATTATTGTTTTGATTTCCTCTTCATTGGAGATAGATTCACCCTTTTCATTTTTGATACTCATAATTTGGTTTTCTTCTTTCTTTTTTTATCATATTGACTAAGGGTCTATCAATTTTATTGTTTCTTTGCATAAAACTAGCTCTTAGTTTTATTTATTAATTCATTAGTATTCTTAATTTCAATTTTATTAATCTCTCCTTTGGTTTTCAATATTTCTAATTTAGTATTTAATTGGCAATTTTCAAATTTGTTCTTTTTATAGGTTATTCAGTAGCATGCCCAATACATTGACCTCTCTTTTCTCTAATTATTCATGTATGCACTCACGGATATAAAATTTCCCCTAAGAACTGCCTTTAATGTATCCTACAAATTTTAGTATGTTGTCTCATTATTATCATTTTCTTGAATGTAATTACTATTTTTTTCTATAATTTCTTGTTTGACCTACTCATTCTTTTAGGATTAATTGTTTAATTTACAATTAATTTTTAGTCTGTCTTTCCATGGCCCTTTATTGCATATAATTTTTTATTACGTCATGATCTGAGAAGGACTCATTTAATATTTCTGCTTTACTGCACAAAATTCTGAGATTTTCATACCCTAGAACATGTTCAATTTTTGAGTATGTGCCATGGACCACTAAGAAGAATGTATATTCCTTCTTATCCCCATTCAGTTTTCTCCAGACATTTATCATATCAGTCTCTCTAAAATTCTATTCGCCTCCTTGTCTTCTTTCTTGTTTATTTTGAGGTTAGAATTATCAAGTTCAGAGAGGGGGAGATTAAGGTCCCTTGCTTGTATAGTTTTGCTATCTATTGCTTCCTCTAATTCCCTTAACTTCTCCTCTAGGTATTTGGATGCATATATGCACCACTTGGTGCATATATGTTAAGTAATGATATTGCTTCATTCTCAATGATGCCTTTTAGCAGGATAGTTTTCTTCCTTATTTCTTTTAATTAGATCTATTTTTGCTTTTGCTTTATCTGAGATAAAGATTGATACCCCTGCTTTTATTTTTTGCTTTAGCGGGGGCATAATATATTATACTCCAGCCTTTTACCTTTACCCTGTGGGTATCCCTTTGTTTCAAATGTGTTTCTTGTTGACAGCACATTGTAAGATTATGGTTTTTAATCCATTCTGCTATCTGCCTCTCTTTTTATGCGAGAGTTCATTCCATTAACATTCACAGTAATGATGACTATATGTCCCTTCTCCTCCATCCTATTCCCTTGCGTGTTTATGGTTTTGTTTCTTCCTTCTCTCTTCCCCTCCTTGTGGGTTTTCCTTTTGACCACCACCTCCCTCAGTGTGCCCTCTGGTAACCTCCTCTTCTTTACCTACCCTCTCTCCCCTTACTACTATTTTACTTCCCTCTAATCCCTCCCCCCCCTTTTATTCCCTCCCTTACCCTTCTATTGCCTATAGGACACAATAGATTTTTACACTTATCAGAGTATGCTATTCCCCCTTTGACCTCAAACCAATGAGAGTAAATTTCATACAGTGCTCCTCCCCCTGCCTCCTTTCCCTCTATTTAATGAGTTTTCTTGTCTTTTCATGTTAGAATCTTAAACTTAATTGATTGTGTTGATCCCTCATTGAACCAGAACCAGTAAGAATAATGGTCAAATGATGTTCCTCTCCCTCTTTCCTTCCCCTCTACTATAGTGTGTTTTTATGCCTCTTCGTATGGCATAATTTACCTCTTTATGTCTCATCCTTTCCTTTTATCCCATTTCAGTCCCTTTGACCTCTTTTGTAAAGTTTTTTTTTTTATCATAAGGTTCATTCATTTATACACATATCCTCTATCTATGTATAACCCTTTTAAGGGTCAAAATAATCATATAAATGTTGATATTGGCAATTATCATATTCTCATATAGGGAGGTGAATGTTTTGCTCTTATGGAATCCCAAATTATGTGCATGTGTGCATGTGTGTGTGTGTGCATGTGTATATGTGTGAGTCTGTGTTCTCCTCATTTAACTTTTTATGTATTTCTTGATTCTTGTAATTGTAGATCAAATTTTCCATTGAGCTCTGGCTTTTTCATCAGGAAAGTGTGGAAGTCCTGTATTTCATTAGATGACCATCTCCTTGTCTGAAAGAATATGCTCAGTTTTGCTGGGTTGTTTATCCTGAGTTACAGTCCTAGCCCTTTTGCCCTATGAAATATCAAATTCCAAGCCCTCTGATCTTTTAATGTAGAAGTTGCTAGGTCCTGTCTGATCCTTACTGTATTTCCACAAAATTTGATTTGTTTTATTTTTTGAAACTTGCATTATTTTCTCTTTAATCTTGTAATTCTGGAAATTGGCTACTATATTTCTTGGAGTTTTCAATTTGGCATCTCTTTCAGGGGGAGTCCAGTGAATTCTTGTGATAACTATTTTATCTTCTGATTTCAGGACAGTTTTCTTTGATAAACTCTTGAAGGATGTTGTCCAGGCTGCTTTTTTCATCATGGCTTTCCAGTAGAACAATAATTCTTAAGTTATCTCTCCTGGATCTGTTCTCTAGGTCATTTATTTTTCCAGTGAAAAATTTTACACTTCCTTCCAATTTCTCAATCTTAATGTTTTGTTTGATTGACTCTTGGAGCATCATAGAGACCTGAGCTTCAATTTGACTGATTCTGTGTTTTAGTGAATTATTCTCTTCAGTTAGTTTTTAAAGATTCTTTTTAGGGAGGTATTTTATCCAATTACTTCAATTTTACTTTCTAAGGATTTGTTGTCTTCAGTGAAACTTTTTTCCAGTTTGGTCACTGTAGATTTAATTTTTTCTTCTGCCTCCCTAATAAGGCCTTAAAATCTTTCTTGAGCTCCTCCAAGAGTGCTTTTTGTGCTTGAGATCAGTTCATATTTCCTTCTGCGGTCTCAGTTGTGCATATATGGCACATGTTGTCCTCTGTATTTGGGTGTTCTTCCTTGCTATAATAAGCTCTAATCAATTTACTTGTCTTCCCCTTCTCCTTCTCAGCTTCCTTTATTCCCATTTTAACTTCCGATTTCCTAATTTCTCAGGCTGGGAGCTAGGTTCCTGGTTTTTGGTTTTGTGTGCAGTAGCCTCTGGGTGTGTAGATTGAGGCCAAGGCAAAGGCTCTCAGAGTGTAAGTTATGCTGATCCTCACAGTATACTCTGTGAAAGAGGAGTGGTTTGGCCACTCCAGATTTGTGCCTCTATGCCCCTGGGCTACCACTCAGGCAGGCTTTTGCTGGTCAGTTAAGGAAGTGTTTGTTGGAACCTCTCCCCCTCTTCTCTTTAGACTCCATGCTGCCTCAGTTGCATCCCTTCTCAATGACTCCCAAGCCCGAGGCTATTTCCACTTAAATAAGTGGAATAATAATAAGTGGATTATAGTCTCAGGATTTCACTCTGGGTGGGACACTTATCTCTTGGTTTTCTACATAAAGGAGTGGGGATTGGATCAGCCTGAGTTCACTGTGTCATCCTAGCCTCTGGAAAGTCAGGCAAGCAGTTTCTAAACTTCCAGGCTGGGGGCTGATAGCCCCAGAAGAAGCTGCTGTCTCTGCTGGGGGTCCCGAGCCCTCTCTTACCCAGCTCCAATGGATCTTTCCATCGCTTGGTGAGATGCTGGTGAGATGCTGGTGAGATGGCTGCCAATCTCCCTTGGGGTGGGTGAGTCCACTGGCTGGGGCTCCTTCACTCTCTGCTATAGTCTTCTCTCTCATGTGCTCTGCGCTTTCTGTATGCGGACCCATGTGGACACTTTCCTGCACTGCATTCAGCCATGCTCTGTCTCCCAGTGAATTCTGACACTCCAAAATCCATTCAGATTCACTTTTTAAAGTATAGTGACAGCATTCACGGAGGAGCTTAGAAAAGTTACTGCTTCAGTTCTGCCTTCTTGTCTCCACCTCTTGCTTTTAGTTTGTTTGAGGTGATGCTTGCCACACATGCTTTTTTTTTCTAAAAGTCAGCTGAAGATTAATAGATTCTTATCTAGTCCCTTATTTTTAACTCTATTTTTGTCTCACTATTTCAAGTGTTTCTTAGCAAAATACATAAAAGAGAGGTACATAACAAAATATTGGATTTTTTGAAATCCTATTGGAGCTTTTCAGAAATTATATTTTGGACTTGGGCCCATTTCCTTCTTTTTCTTTTCTTTTGCCATTTTTCTTGTAGCTGTTTTCACATTGTTTTCTTCTGAATTTTTGTCTTGATCTTTCACCATGGTAAATTTTTGTGGTTAGAGTATTTTTTTCTTATTTGCTTATTTTTGTAACCTATTTCTTGACTTTTAACTTTATGTTAAAATTGGACTTTGTTTTATTGTGGAAGGAGCACTACCTTCAAGTTTTTCTTGTTGATTTTTAATACTAGTTCTAAGTTCTGTATGTTTTTAGAACTTCCAAGCTGGTATGATTTAAGGAGAGGTATGGTCACTACTCTCTTGGCCTCTATTTTGGAACTTTCCTTGGAAGGGTCCTTCTTTCTCTGTATTCTCAAACTCTAGTTCTCCTGTTGTCCCTGGAAGTATGATTAGATACCATACTCTCCTTCAGTTGCAAATGCTGAAGCTCCTTTCTGCCTTGGAAGGGAAACCAGAGTATGTACTTCCTTTTGAGTGATGGTCCTGTCTCTGTCCATTCTCTGTCCTGGAATGTTGACCATGGCTCCAAATCTCCTGCAGATTTAAGCACTATTTCTTCTCTTTACCCTGAGATCATGACCTGGAATTGAGTATGGGCAATGCAATATGGTACTGAAGTCAAATCCAGAAAATGGTTCTCCTAAATCTTTTTTTTTAACCATTTGTTTGCCTGACTTATCAACTGTGGACTTAGAGCTCCCAAAATTGTTGTTGTTGCTGCTGCTGCTGCCTCCAACATGTACTGCTGATGCTGCTGCAGCATGACCTGCATTGTGCTTCAGACCTGACCACCAAGCCTTTGTGGCAGAATTGTCTTGCTGACATCCTAAGTTGTGCTAGAAAATCATCTTACCCCAAACTTTTGTTGATATGACTGTTTCAAAATTATATGTGAGGAATTATTTTAATGTGTTTGGAGTATAATTCAGGAGAATTCTTGTGTGCTCCTACCTCTACTCCATCTTGGCTCTGTCTGTGATTTCTTATTAAAGAAAATACAAATCATCTTTCTATTTTGGGATAGATATCGTAAGTTCTAAAAACAGTTGAAAACAGGATATCAAAGTCTAGGAAGAGGTCAAAGATTTAGTTAAGTGAATTTCATTCCAGCAGTCACTTAGAGTATGAGAGTAGTCAGGTGTTACTTAATAGGCAAGATTAATAATAATAATAAAAAAAATGTTGTTTTGTAAGAATTTAGTGGAGGCCATTGGAGAAAAATATTGCAAAATTGATAAGGAAACTATTGACTATACATTAGGCATGGACTTGAAACCAGTTGTGAATTGATTCAAAAGAAATGGAGATAGGATTGAACTACATTAAATAGTCTTGAGCTACTGTTTCTAAATGAATCTCACCTAGTTAAGACCCATTGAAATCTACAAACTTGGCAAGCAATTAAGTAGGCTGCCTTCATGAATTCTTCTGGGTGTTTGTTGAACAAGCTACTGTTTGCTGGTGGCTCAGAGCTATAAAAGCATATTTTGTAGTAAATCAGCAATTTGACTTTTGTCTTACCATTAAGAATTTGTCCACTACATATTGGAAGAATGCTTATGACAAGTGACTGAAAACAAAATGATGACTTCAAATAATAGAGCGCTCGATTTGCAAATGGCTTTTTTCATACCAACCTGAGGAGAAAAAGTCATATGTACTATCATTTACATTTTATAAAAGAAGAAATTTATTTTCTGACTATAACATAGGTAAACTATTTGTCTAAAGTCAAACAACTAATAAATATCTGAGAAAAGACTGAATCCTATTTCCTCCAGTTTATAAGTTACATGATCTTTCTATTGAACAAACCATGCTGAATTTCTTCTTTTTCAGCTCTCATAGGACCTGAACATATCTTCTAATGTTTGTGATCTGTTAAGGGAATGAATGATAATGTGTTAGTCATAGCCTATGCTACATTGTGTTGGTTCTTTTCTTAGTCCATAATCTAATCAAATTTAGGGCATTATAATAAGATTTGAATAATCAAGGAAGTCTGTGCATAACTGAGGTGATGTTTGGAAATGAATGTCACAAAGTCATTGTTAATAACAGATGAGGAGCTCATATTTTGATCCATGAAAAATTCAGGAATGTATAAATGGTAAGTAATAACAATAATAACGAGTAATAACAACAACAACAATAATAATAAAAAACAAAAACAAAAAAAGTATCAAAATTGAGATTAGCGTGAATATTTGCAGAGTTTGGCTTACCTGATATTGATTATTCAAACATTTTAATTGGAATAATGAATTCTGAGAAAAAAGAAATGCTCATTGACTATAAACAAAAGAAACAAAAAATAAAAACAAATCAACAAATGAAAGAAAAGAAGTTAATATCATTCAATCTAAAATCATATGATTAAATCAATAAAATGTTATTACTTTTATATTTATAGAAATCCGAGTTAAGAAATTAAATTTTTCTGTGACAATTTGAGGACAGCAAAGATTTAAATTATATTTTAAATTAAATATTTCATCTTTCTCATCGTTTTTTTTTATTGAATACACAAAACACGGTATTTTCCTATTATAATCATAACCTTACTAAAAATAGAGGCTTATTCCTTTTTCAGATTTGCTAGAATTAAATCAATAAAATGTTATATAAAAAGACAAACTATACTGCCACCATGACGAAGTATTGCCATCTTTTAGTGAATATTTAAATTGTGGCATAAAATGGATCATAAAGACTTTGGTCCATTATTTATATGGAGACAGCTTTCCTATCTCATAAACTCTTACTCTGCTTTGAGTGCATCGGGAAGTAGAGAAGTCTATAAGAGTGCAGCACTATGAGGTATTGAACAAGAGTGCTTATTGATTCGAATGAACTTTACAAAGTTCCTTCTGGAGCACTGTTTCCCACTTTGTGCCCTTATGATTGTGTTGGTGTGTTGCTCCTCAGGGCTATGACCTGGTATTCACATCCTGCAATTGTCAATAAGGTTCAGCATTACCTCCAGAAGCCACAGATATTGATCTTGCCAAATAGCATATCTTCTTCAAGAACATGCTAAATAGACTTTTGGGTTGTGCCATCTTAAGCATGTTTGTAGCACCTACTCTTAAGCACAATGATTTCACACTAAATAAAAAAAATCATTCCCAGATGAATTCTGGTCATCAAAAATTAACATTTTAAATATTGGCCTGTTATGTGGGAAATAATGGAAAATTTAATGAATAACCAAATTTAATGGTCCTCATGAGGTTGTTAAATTATCAAGGCAGAATTTTAAATATTTTTTGGCCTTGTATAGTTCACTTCTTGATCACAGCCTGTGTGTTTAAGTAACAGAAATGAGTGAACATAAAAAAGCTTTAAAAATTGAAAAATTGAGACATTCCTTACACAAATTTCAATCTTCCTTCTTCAGAGTGCCACTTTATTTTCAGTAAAGATGGAAGAGGGTGTGTAACATAGGGGAGAGAAGAGAAAGAAAGAGAAAAAGACAAAAGGTAAAAATATGGTATCAGAACAAAGGGGCAACCACAATATCAAAGGTCCCAACGTATTTTAAAATAAATGGAATTAATCTAAATTATTAATAGCAAATCTTCCTTGTCTATTTTGTTATGCTTTATAAAATAATTAAGTGGTCTGACTTGAAACTTCATTATACCTTTGCACTAAAGGACTTTTTTTCTGATAAGTTTCATTATGATAATTTGAACTTTCAAAGATTATATTTCAAATATTATGGAGTGAAAATATACTTCAAAGATATTATTTTATTTTTAAATTTTGGCTAAATCTGTTTTTTTTCATTGTTGTTGTTTTTTGTCTGAAGTCTATTCTTTCAAGCCAAGAAGAATAAGTATAGTAAAAATAGAGAATATCGATAGATTAGATATATAGATATCTATTTACTTATATTTATATGTGTTTACATGTTGTAGCATTAGGTAGATAGATATTTGAAAATATTTCTTTCTTTCTACTAAAGGATTTTGTTTTCTAAATATAAGCCTTGGTATTCAGTGATGATGAAAGTCTCATTTGTAGTCTCTTTCTAGTCAGTTTAAAAATAAGCTATAAATGGAAAAATCAAAGAATGATACATTTCAAATGGCAAGATTTATTAAAGATTTATTACAGAATAATCTGGCATAGATCCTATAGTTTTTTAGTTGAGAAAATATGATCACTATACTTATTTTGCCTCCATTCTATCACACCTTAAAACTATTCCTAAAACCTGATCTGTGATCCTGTCTAGTCCTATGATTGACATATACTAGCTGTTGGATCAGTCAAGTCATTTGATGCTTCATTTTCCAATGCAACATTTTAAGACTAGGACATTAACAAGTTGATTGACATCACTGAAATTAGGTTATACACTAAGAGTTCTAATCATGTGTATGTAATAGCGTATGTAATGAAATAGTGTATGTAAACCAGAAAAAAAGAGGAGGGTGTCTTGGAAGATCAATAGTTACAGGAGTTCTTAACTTCAGTCCACAATATCCAAAGGATTCTATGGAAAAAAAAATTGGAGAGTATTAAAAAATTGGGATGGGAAAAATATTTTGATTACTGCTTTTCAATATTATCATTTTCTTTTGTCCAAACATGCATTGTATTCTCTTCATTTCAAAGCTTTTTAAAAGGGCCTATTGTCTTCAGGAGATTTTTAAAAAGATACATGATGTGTACACATAAACACAGTTGAGTGACTCATTTTATACATTAGAACATTGAAGACTATGTTCTACAAATACGTGGGTGTATGTACAAAAAGGTTCTATCTATCTATCATCTATCTATCTACCTATCTATCTATCTATCTATCTATCTATCTATCTATCTATCTATCTATCTATCTATCTAATCTGTCTGTCTCTCTATCATATATGCATACATGTATGCACACACATATGCATATACACATGTGAATATGTATGTTCCATATAGGATGGATGTGCATGTGTATACACATCTGAAGCATATTGGTTGAGGAGAGAGATAACTAGAATTATAGTCAAGAAAACTAGATCTTAATTATACCTTTGGTTGTTGCTCTGTGATCTTGAGCAGATCACATATTTTCTCTCAGCATTAGTTTCCAAATGAGACAATATGTGTTTTTTCAAACCATAAAGAGTTATATAAATGCAGCTACAAACAGAATGTATTATCCTACCTCTCCTCTTCCTCCACCTGTTCCTCCTATACTTCCCCCCTCATTCTTCCTCCTCCTCCTCCTCTTCCCCTTCCTCTTCTTACAGTTATTGATGATAAGCATGGGCTATTATAATTTAATCTGACTTTTTATGCTATTTGCTCATCTTGCCAGTCAATTACTTGATTTTCTAACTCTTTGCCAAGGTAGGACTCTGTTTTCACTGGGGGTTGAAGTGAGCGTGGGTATACTATCCCAGGCTTCATAGGTTTTGTATCAGACACTCACTGTGGGCCCAGAACTCTGGAAGCAGGCCCCACTGCCACCATGGATGCTGCTGCTGCTGCTTCTGCTGCCACTGCTACCACCTCTGCCATCCTGGGGGTGGGACCAGACCTTGACCCTCTTTCACCCCCAGACTCACAGAGTTTTCCCACTGACCTTCCACACTGACCTTGTGATTTGTGAGCTGAGAAGTCTAGAAACCACCACAGCTGCCAGCAATTCACTCCACTGAGGCCTGTTCTGGCCCTGTCCATATTTGGGTATGGCTCACAATGGACTGCTCTGCTCCCAGCCTGATGAGATACAACCTTCCTGTTGACATTCTTGCCTCTCTTGGACTAGAGTTGTGTTTCACTCAGTCATTTGGTTGGTTCTGCAGTTCTAAAAATTTGTTTAGAATAATTTTTGCAGGTATTTGGAGAGTTCTGGGGGAGAGTTCAAGTAAGTGCCTGCTTTCATTCTATCATATTTTCTCTGTCCCAATATTGTAATTGAAGATCTTTAAAATACTATATCAGCATGGCTAATATTTCTTCAGGATTATTTTAAAGTAAAAGAGTGAACTTTTAAAGAAAATTTTAAAAAGAATATTATTTGTCAGATTACTTTCCTACATTTTTAGGTCAGAAAATGTGATTAGAATAGGTTTATTGCTCCCATCTTATGCTAATTTTAACCCCTTTTCAGAGTACACTTATTCTCTTTGCCCTCCTCTAAAAACTTTTGTATAGTATTCATCAACCATTGTAACTTCATGATGGTAGAATAGAAGCAATCCCAGTGTTTGTGTGTATATGCATTTGTATATCTTCTTGTGCATGTCTTTATATATGTACATAAGTATTTGCATATATATGAAGAGAGATGATAGATATAGATTAGATTTAAAAGTAGGTATGTGCTTATATTGTGTATGTGTGTATGTGTATATATGTATGTATACCTGAGAATATCTGTACTTATACATGTATGCATGTAAGTCAGTGTATATGCATTTATGTATAATGTACATGTATGCATGAATAGTAGAGATGAAATATTTTCATTTATATATTACTGGACAAACACTTCTCTTCTCTTTGTTGCTTAGGATTTGGAATGATCTACAACTCTTAGACAAATATCTTGGACCACTTTTTCAATACCTGATCTTAGATGTCAACTCCATAAAATGAAATATAGAATCTCAAAAAGACATTTACACTCCTACTTTGTAGTTCAGCAGGTGAACTGCTCATAATTAGATATTTCCACTAGCTAGAAGAATAAGTGGGGCTGTTTTCCTATTATGCTTCTTCTATTCCATCCACCCTACTCTCATTAACTACTTGGTGATGCAGTGATCATTCCTTTTTTGGGTTATTATAGGAAGTGTCTGATACATCCCCTGCTATGGTTTGAAGGTCAATGTGAAATTTTCTTTGAAGTGGCCATTATATTTCTAAAGTATATGAGAATTCCAGTTAAATACATTTTTTTTAGTCTCAAAAATATGACTTACAAAGAAATGAAACAACTTGTCCAAGTGACATCTTACAACTGACAATTAATGGCAATGACATTCAGTTTTACTAACTCAGTCCAGGATTCTTTCTGCCACACTATATTTTCTTCCATATTAACTAATTATTAGAACAATCAATAGATAAGTATTTATTGAGCACTTAGTATCTTCCATGCACTAAAATGGGTTCTAGGAATATAGGCACATATTGTGAAACAATATGCTCAAAAAAGTCAATGTTCTCAAGGTGGAGACAAGTGTGCGTTTGCACACTTATGTGTTTATAAATTCGCATATGCATACAAAAATATGACTTATGCATATGTATATGTGTATATACACACATACTTCCAATAAGTTTTTATATTGCTTACATGTCCTTACTTAAAAATAATATGAAAAGTAAACATTGTAAAAACATTTAGCATTCAATGCAAACAATGAAGGTAAAATTCTGCCTGTCTTTGTAGCTAGGACAAATTAGAAAACTTTTTTAGTTATATGTTTCAAAGGGATGAAAAGAAAAATGGGAAGGAAGCTTATATAACTATATAAAGGGAATGATCAGATTCATAGAAAAAGGTAAAACTAAAAGTTAAATCGAGGCTGGGGCAGAAAAATGTACTTCAAAAGTCAAATCACACAAAGATTTGAAAGTGAGCAAAATGACCATGGAGATATCTATATATTGGTATTAATATTCAAGGTCATCCATGCTGATTTATTTCTCTAATTGTATTTCACAAAGGGAAAAAATTATTTAAAAACCCTTAATTTCAAGAATATCCTGAGACAGTAAACGATAAATAAATAAATTTGTGTGTCCATAAATGAAGTATATGTGTATACACGTATATACACATTTAAGCTATATATGTGTATAAACATACACACACACATATACACACACACATATAGAACATGTATTTCTATTTTTATCCTCTACTAACCCAATGTATTCTTGAAGGGTTTCTATAAAGAAGTTTTTGTTCAACTCAATGCACTACTAGTAAAATGAATTATCAAAACTTTACTTTCTACCTCCATAACCTCTCTCACTAACATCCCCTTCTCTCTATTCATATGGCCACAATTTTGGTTTAGGATATCATCACCTCCCATCTTTACTATTACAATGCCCTTATAACAGAGTTCCCTGCATCCACTCTCTCTTTTCATCATTCCTTTCTTTTTTTTTTTATTTTTTTTATTTTTAAGCAACCGTGCTCAAGGTTACACGGCCAGTTATTTCTGGGTGTGGCGCTGAGTGTCTGAGCCCGGGATTCGATCTCCAGGTCGTCCCACCACTGGAGCCGGTGCTCTTACTTGCTGTGCTACCTGGCCGCCCCTCATCATTCCTTTCAATGCAGAGCTACAATTTTTTCCTATAAGCGCATTTTTGCCATGTCACTGCTGTACTCAATAAAATCTAGAGGCATGCTTTAGCTCCTAGAATCAATTCAAAACTCCTTTCTTTTGTATTTATTCTGTCCTCCATGCCATGAATATAATTTCTCCCCATCTACCTTGGGTTTGCTTTGAAACTTATGAAATCTTTCCTAATCTCCCCAGCTACAAGCACCTCAAGTTGTATAATCTCATATCATGAACATTTATAAGTAGATGGATGCATAGGTATATGTGTATGTATATGTATACACAAATGTCTATGTGTATGTATGCATGTATGTGTATGTAACATTCCCCCAAATGACACAATCTCTTTGAAATCAAGGATTATTATTATTATTATTTTGCTTTTTAGAGGTGGGAATGCAGGGCGTTTGGGGTTAAATGACTTGCTAAAGCCACATGGCTATTAAGTGTTAAGTGTCTGAGGTCATATTTGAACTCAGGTCCTCCTGACTCCAGGGCCGATGCTCTATTCACTATGTCACCTGGCTGCCCCAAACAGGGCAGCTTTGTATCCCTAGTACTTAGCACATACTGGGCACTAAATAAATCTGTACTGATTAATATTTATTCAGTCTATCACAATCACATGAAATACTTTACCAGGCTTTAATACATGTTTCTCCTTTATTCCTTCACTATATTGGATTTTGACTTCTGTTCATAAAATAAATAACTCATTTGGGATTGCTTCTATTTGTTACAAAGCAATAACAGCATTTCCCTAACCCATATTTTTCTTTAGCCATTCTTTGACCTTTGACTAATAAAACCCTAAACATGTTATGAAAATGGAATAGTCAGAGAATGTTCAGCAGTTCAAAAGAGACCGTTGTCAAAATATTTTTAGATTGTTATAGGAGAATAGTTAGAAGCACAGTCAAAGTGAAAACAGAAAAAAAACTTTGGAAAAAAGGTTAACTACAAACTTTATAGGAAAAGCAAATAAAAAGGACAACAACAACAAAAAAAGGATTTTAAAAAGTCCTCAATGTCTTTGAGCAAAAAGAGTAAAAGCCGCAGTTCGTTTCATCTTTGTACTGGTGACATCAAATACTCCACCCAGATCCATTTGGTAAGAATTTCTATTTGAGAACACACTCTGCTTTTCCTACAATGACCATGCTTTTGTTCCCTCCACATAAAGGGACAATTAAGGTTTTAGGACAGAATGAAGAACTAACAAATAGGACCCTGCTGCCATGCTCAGTCCTGCAGAAGGAAGTTGCTTTTGACGAGTTCTTGAGCATTTGTGCAAAAGACACCCAAGGGATGGTTTGAGGAAACCTTGTGTTGTTGTTGTTTTTCAAATGCTTTATTAAATTCTGATTCACATCATTCGTTTCCGCCAGATTTTGAGTTACAAATTTTCTCCCTGTTTTTCCCCTGCCCACTGCCCCAAAATAGCAGTCCCACAGGATATCCCCTCCTCCAATCTGCTCTCTCCCATATTTGCTCCCATACCCCTTTCAGCTTGCCCAATGGATCTCTATGCCCCAGTGCCTGTATATCTTATTTCCCAATTACATGTAAAATAGTATTAATAACAGATAAGCAGTTCAGTATAGGTTGTACATGTTTGTTTAATGCAAAACAATGACATAGTACATATATTGTAAAAGACTGACTATATTTCCCTCCCTCCTATCCCACTTTCCACTTGTTCTATTCTCTACTTTTATCCTGTCCCTTTTGAAAAGTGGGTGCTTCCAACTTCCTTTCCTGCCAGCCTGCACTCCCTTCCAACATGCCCCCTCTCATCCCCTTCCCCCCTACTCTCCTGGAGGTTGAGATGCCCTATTTAGTGTGTATTTCATCCCCTCCTCAAGCCAAATTCAACGGCAATAAATTTGACCCATTCCCTTTTGCCTTCCTATTCTCCTCCATTGTAACCACTTTCTCTTGCCTCTTCTCTATGAGATAGTTTACCCCATTCTGTCTCACCCCATCTCCTCTCATTATATTACTTTCTCACCCCTTAATTTCACCTTTTAAGTTTCATCCCTTCCTGTTAAATTGGTCCTGTTCTCTCTATCTATGTATACCTGTAAACATATATACACACATTCACATAGATATTTGTATGACCATATACCCTCATATATAGACATATATTTTTTCTATTCACTTCAACTTCTGAGAAAAGTTTCATAAGTTACAATTATTGATTTTCCATATTGGAATATTAATAGTTCAACTTTGATAAGTTCCTTATAATTTTTTTTCCTTGCTTACCTTCTCATGCTTCTTGTATCTGAATGTCAAATTTTCTATTTAACTCTGGTTTTTCCAGCAAGAATGCTTGAAAGTCCTCTATTCCACTGAATGACCATATTTTCCCATGAAACATGATACTCAGTTTTTCTGGGTAGGTGACTCTTGGTTTTAATCCCAGATTCTTTGACCTCCGGAATATCACATTCCAAGCCCTTCAATCCCTCAGTGTAGAAGCTGCCAGAACCTGGGTTATCCTGATTGTGTTTCCACAATATTCAAATTGTTTCTTCCTGTCTGCTTGTAATATTCTCTCCTTCATCTGGGAATTGCTGAACCTGCCTATAATATTCCTAGGAGTTTTCTTTTTGTGATCTTTTTCAGGAGATGATCGGTGGATTCTTTCAACCTCTAGTTTGCCCTCTGGTTCTAAAACATGATTTTTTTTCTTAGTTGTTTTTTTTTTTTTAAGGCAGTTTTCTTTGAGAAATTCCCGGGGATGATTTTTAGGTTCTTACTTTGATCATGGCTTTCAGGTAGTACAATAATTTTTTTTTTTGCCTTTTGGAAGGCAATTTGGGTTAAGTAACTTGCTGTAATGGAAATGCAGATTTAAAGATCTTCCCTGCCCCTAGGCTAACGTGCACCTGGAGCCTGGGGTGGGAGGCTGGTTTTTCAGTAGATACTTTTTGATTGGCCAGTGGGTCAATAAGGTTGTTACATTCTCTGAGCCAGGAGAAGGCTATATAAGCCCTGATGTGTAGCTTTGTTTTGGGACTCACTTTGAGAAGTGTTCTGTGATTTGATCTGAATTCTGGGAAGCCGTTGTTGAGAGTCCCCCGGCTTTGAAAAACCCAGAATGTGGAAACCCAGATGTTGACTGGGTATGGATGTAATGGTTGGACAGTTTGGAAATCTGTCTACTTGATGTTTCTGTCTTGATAATTATGCCTGTATACTTTGAGGTTCAGGGTGCTGACCTTTTCTCTCGGACAAGGTAAACGATATATGTGTGACTGATTAAAGTAAGCTTGTTAACCCATTTTGAGTTGCTTTCCTTTAACAAAGCAGATACAAGAACCTGTGGTAGCTGCAAACCCTGGGGACACTGGGGTGCTTGCTGCAACACTTGCCCAAGTTTACACGGCTAGTATTTTTGTATGGGTGTTAAGTGTCTCAGGCCGGTACCAAATTCGGGGCCTCTCAACTCTAGGGCCGCCACTTTACTCAATGTGCCACCTAGATGCCCCTAATAATTTTTGAATTATCTCTCCTGGATCTATTTTCCAGGTCAGTGGTTTTTCCCATGAGATATTTCACATTGCCTTCTATTCTTTCATTTGTTTGGATCTGTTTAACAGCATCTTGATTTCTCATAAAGTCATTTGCTTCCATTTGCTCCAATCTAATTCTGAAGCAATGATTCTCCTTGGTGAGCTTTTGAGATTCTTTTTCCATCTGGCAAATTTGACTTTTTAAGGCATTCTTCTCCTCAATGCCTTTTTGTGCGTCTTTTCCCATTTGAGTTATTCTATTTTTCAAGGTGTTAATTTTCCTCAGTCAGGTTGTTAGCTCTCATTTTGTAATTTTCTTGTATCATTCTCATTTCTCTTCTCAATTTTTCCTCCACTTCTCTTATCTGCTTCTTAAGGTCCTCTATGGCCTGTAAGCAGCTCATATTTTCCTTCGAAGCTTTTGGTGCAGGAGTTCTGACTTCACTGTCTTCCTCCTGTTCCATGCTTTGCTCCTTTTGGTCCCCCAAATAGGAGTCTAATGTTGGAATCTTCTGTCTGCTTTGCTTCCTTTGCCTGGTCATGTTGCCCCTCAGTCACTTGACCCCTGGGCTTTTTGACAGAGTAGGGCTCTGCCACCAGACGGGGAGCTTTCATCCCAAATGCTGGGGTTTTCTCAGCTGCCAGAGGTATTAGATGGGTGCCCTCTCTGATGTCTCCACACACTCTGGCAAGCTGGACACACTCCCTAAGACGTCACCCTAGACTGCAATCCAGATCCAAGAAGGATAAAGTAAGAGCAATTACCTCTCTGACTGGTGCTTGTTTGCACTACACTCTGCAGGACAGGAGCTGAAGCTGCCATGTGGTGCTGGCCAGTTGTGCCTTCATTTCATCGGATTCTCATCCCAGGGGCAAAAGCCACGCACTCCTACTTACTGGGTCCCAAAGTCCAGACTGCATTAATCTCTCACTTTGCCCTTCATATCTGTGTGTTGATAAATCTGGAAACGGCTACAGCTGCCACTGGTTGGTGTGGGGCTGAGCTTGGCTCCCAGAGTGCTGTACTGGCCAATTCCTGCCTGCCTTCTGGGCTGTCCTCAGCAGGAGGTTAGCTTCTCTGTGTCACTTTTTGGGTTCTGCAACTCCAAAGTTTGTTTAGAGTCCTCTTTTTACATGGATAGGTGAAGGTGGAAGCCAGAGCTGCTCGGAGGTCATGTTTCTACTCCTCCATCTTCGTTATTTTTTTTTTTAATGTAAGACATCTTGTGAACATCATTACAGGTAACAACATCTCCTGAATCACTGTCTGGCTAGTTTGATTTGCTTCTTTGTCAATCAAATACATTTACAATGACGATATCCTTAATGAGTAGAATTTTCACTGGTTTCTCACTAATGGACAGTGGATTAGAATGACATATAAATGTGTGTGTATGTGTGGCAGGTGTCAATGCTAACACAAATTAATTTAGCTTACCAATGCGACAAAGTATGTAACTTCTCTTTATTTTAACTTTTTTTGACTGTGTCTTGTTGTCATAGTTGTTTAAATTTGTGTTTTTGTTTCCTTTATCTTGTATTTGTGGGCCTAATTTTGATCTCAGCTAAATAAGAAGGTGAGCATTTTGGTGGGTGTAGATTTTTTTTCTGTAAAACACGGAGAGATGTACCTATAGTGAGCATAATGAAACCTAAAATGAATTGTTTTCATTAGTGAGAACAGTGATCCCTATCTCTGGTGCCTGGGATTGGAAATTAGGGATGGGGCATGACCTCAAAAGGTTTGCAAAAAACTTAACATGGTAATAAATCTGAGGATGAGAAGTCTATCCTTTCCTTTTCATAATGGGCAAAAATAATGGGAATAGGCTCTGATAACACCATATGCCCCAACTGTACCCTTTCTTGTTGCTTTCCAAAATCTCTACATTTGTTTGAAACCCTTGGAGCAATTATTTCCTAACCTTGCCACAGCTCCCATATCAGCCTCTATTGTAAAATCCTCCATATGACTTTGCTTCATAAGTCATTTCAATTATGCAGCAGTCATTCCAGGATTAAGGTTTAGCTCTGAGTCAATGACAAAAGAGTAGATCCCATATGTTGTTTGTTGTTTTGATTGTTGTTGTTTTAGAACAGAGTGAGTTATATAAGATAAGCAAGTATAGATGAGTTTCCATCTGCCTTGCAGATTTCAATATACTATCTTTCTCCAGAACACTATCCTTCAAAAGAATTTCCTGGTTACTATTAAGTTACCACCATTCTTCCAATTTTCCAGCATTGTAAATTAAGTGATATTCTTCATTTTTCACTCCCCAATTCTTCATTTGAACTATTATTTATTTCTCTATGACTACATGCCCTCCATCAATCTCATTATTTATACTGACATCCAACATCTAGTTAAGACCTTCATTACTTTTGACTATTGCAATAACCTCCAAACTGGAATCCCTGTATCAAGTTAACTGTCTTTTCTATTCTTCACATACTTGATATTTTTTTCTGATGCGCAGGATGAACTCCTCTATTTACTCTTTTATTTACATTATTTATTTACTTTTCTAGTAGTTTTTTTCATCCATGCATGATTCTTTCAAAATTGTATTTTGAAATATAGTGAATAAAATTATTACTAAATGGAATGTGCATATGTTACAAATAAGTATTTGTAGAAAGATGAGAATGCAGACTGCATTTTAGTTGATTAGGCAAACAAAAGTGATCAACAGAACTTGAAGACTGCTGAATTATAATGGATTGCATATTGGGTTTAGGTTATGACTTCATTGTCCACAGTGACCAGTTAGTTTTATTCTATTCCATGACTACAGATCATTTACTTTACCTTCTTGTTTTAAAAATAAAATTATGAGCTGTTTTACATTATGAGTTTAGCTCAGTATCTCTCCCTTTCTAAATCCCAGAAAGCTATCACATGTACCAAATTGTGTGTTTAAAGGAAAAAAAAAAGAAAAAGAAGGAAAACTTATTATATCAAAAAAATTTGAAAATCTGTGCAACAGACAGCATTATGGTCTTCCCATTTCTGCTAATTTGTGGGTGAGGTTGTCTTTCTGTATCTCTTTTTCATGAAATGCTTGTTATTTATACTTTTGTAACATTCCCCTTTATCTATATGCAGGTTTCAGTGTAGAGTTGCTATTTTCTGTTGGGTTTTTTATCCCTTCATGATTGTAGTGAATATGTGTTCCCTTGCCCTTGACATTGGGTCTGCTTATTCACTTTTCATTAGTTCATAATGAAAATTATTCTATGCTTTTCGATTCCATACATTCATCATTTTTTATAGCACGGTAATATTTAATTATTTTCAGTTACCACAATTTGTTAGGATAAACAGCCACTTATGTTTCCAGATTTTTTATATCACAGAAATATTGCTAAAATATTCTGACATATATGGTAACTTTCCTCTTATTGATGACCTTCTTGGTGAATAAGACTAGGAATGGATTCTTCTGGTCAAAGTAGAAGGAGATTTTGGTTGCTTTATTTGGAGAATAACAATTTGATCTGGAATTATTTATACAGTTTCATAACAAACAGTGCACTGGTGTGCTTGACTTCATGCAATCCTTCAACATTGACTATTCACATATTTTGCCATATTTAAAAGCATAAGGTCAAATCTCATATTTTACTTGTTTTTTCTTTTTCTTGACATACCATATGTTAACTTTATATATCCTGTATATCAAATCCTTATCTGAAAAATTGGAAACAATATAATTTGTTATCATTCGACCACTTCTCTTCATATCCTTGTAAGGGTTATGGGATTTAAAGATCTTCCATGCCCCATTGGACTTGCTGATGTAACAGGAAGGGGCGGAGCAAGAGGAAGCAGAAGCTGAGCTAGAGTTCCTGTGGTGGCTAGCAGTGGCGGCAACGGCAGTGGCAGCAGCAGCAGAGGCAGCGGCAGCGTGAACCCCTTTTTGAGTCAGCCAGAATTTCTGCTAAGGACTCCTACTGAGGACTGCCAGGGGCCGGAGTTGCTGGGAGCGCGCTTCCTGGACACTGGGTGGTTGCTGTGAGTGGGGAGAGGAGGACCTTTGCCTGAGGTAGCCTGTTCTGTTTTAAAGGCTTGAAAATGTGGGTGCTTTCTACTTTATCTACTTGTGCCAATTTCTCAAGTACCCTGATGGCTTTGACTTTCTGGTTTTGGGACTCAATCTTTTGGTATTTTAATAAATGTTCCAGCTTATTCCCCCATATAGAAAGCCTGATATATTTTTTGATGGATAATTATTACATTAGCATATCTATAATTTCCCTATTGTGAATATTGTATTGCTGATACAATCCTAGGTATATATATATACACATACATATATATATATGTATATATATATATTGTCCGTGTAAAACCTTTTTTAGTATTATATTATATCAATTATTATTATATCAATTATATTATATTAATCAAAATTATCAATTTAATCTTCTGTAATATTCCCAATATTTATATATCCTTTATTCTGATAAAAGATCTCCTTGTCTACACATACATACATACATATATGCACATATAGAACATATAGCTGTTGGTCATTTCATATGTTTATAATGACTAATAGTAATTCTCCATTAATATTACAAATACTCAGGAAAATGTTTATGTATAGACACAAGCATATACATATATGTATGTATGTATGTATATTTATTTTCAATTTGAATATGTATATATGTAGGGTGTAGGGTATGTTTATGGAAGACTAGTACCTCTGCTGTGAAGGTTTCTGACCTCTTTTCAGAGCTGCTTTCCACCTTTGGTGTCCAACTGTTCCACCTGTCATCTGTGACTCCAAGAAGCTATAGTATGTGCAGAATAGTAAACCATTCTTGCAGATGGGTTAACTCAGACTGAGAGTAACCATGGGGCTTCAAACCACCTGGTGAGTTAGAAAAGTGTTTACCCCAAATATGTGAAGACTTGTGGAAGCACCTGGTGGAATAGGCAGGCAAGAAAGATTAGTTCCAATGGCCATGAAGGAAGCTAAAGCAGGTGCTGTGGAGTGCTTACAGTCTGGTTAAAAATTGAAGATACCAAGGTCATCCATTGCCTCTTGAGCCATCACTAGTCATTTCAATCCTGTCCTGCCACTAGACCATGATGACTCTGGAGGAGAGTGTGAATCCAAAGCCTTCTTGCAACTCTGCCTCACTTAAATCCAATTTATACACAAATTGAAAGACATCATCATACTATTTTACTGTTTTACCTATCTCAAAGTTCTGTGGTGACAGAAAACTGATGAAGCCTTAGGACTGAATACACTAGGAGCTGTAGTCATAATCCTGCACACAGGAAGTCCAGACCATAGGGTGATCTGCTCACTGGAAGAACTGGGATTTGGCAGTCCCCTGGGTCTCCGAGCAGCCTTTTAATGATCACATCCTGGTGTGAAAAAGGTGATGAATTTTCTGTTTACCCAACCCTGGTCTAATTAGCATAGCATACAGGGAGTTCACCCTGCAATTAAAACAATAACAAATGTACAAAAATTTCTGCAAAGAGGATTCCACTTACTATCAGCACATAGAATGTGCTGATACTTATAGAAAACAAAACACTCATTAGACCTGAGTGACATTTAGTTCTTGTTGCAAGATAAATCAGTAGATATCACATCCAAATAGCAGTCCTGAATGAAACAAGGCTGGCATATGTTTACTGAAGTTGGAGCTGGATACCCATTTTTCTGCAGTGACTGCAGTGAAAGGTAGTGACATGAAACTGATATAGGTTTTACAAGCAAAACTTATCTAATAACAAGTTAATATGCCTACCAAATGGAGTAAACAAGAGGATCAATGAAATGCAACTGCCACTTGCAGTAAAACATCATGTTACCATCATCAGTGCCTATCCTCCCACCACGATGAACCATGATGAAATCAAAGAAAAAAATTTCTCAAGACCTGGAGACCTTTATCATCAATGTGCCAAAAGAGGACAAGCTTATAATTCTGGGTGACTTTAATGCTCAGGTAGGCTCAGACTACCAGACTTGGCAGGGAGTCCATGGGAGGAATAAAGTTGGAAACACCAACAGCAATAATTACTTACTACTGAAGACTTATGTATCTCATGACCTTCTCATCACCAACACTGCCTTTTATTTACCTAAATGCAATAAAATTTGTGGATGCACCTTTACAGCAAACTTTGCCATTTAATAGACTAAGCGATTGTAAGGAGAAGAGGTAGACAGGATATGAGAGTGATAAAGGCAATGTGTGGCACAAAGTGCTGGATCGATTATAGACTCATCCTCTCCAAGTTAAATTATTACATTCAACAAAAGCAGTGTCCCCAAGGAAAAATGGCTACCAGAAGAATTCATGTTAACAAATTAGAGCGTCTCTCTGAGAAGGAACAATTCCTTGCTAATGTGGAGGGAAAGTTGAATCAATACACAGTTGTCAACCGTGAAGCAGAAAAGGAATGGGCAGTTTCCAGAGATTTGGTGAATAGTACACCTGCTCATCTGGTTTCATCAGAATCATCAAGACTGGTCTGATGAAAATTGATAGTGGATGGTACTCATGCTGGACCCTTAAAAGGAAAAGATCATATTTTGGGGGCCTGAACTCCAAAGACCCTGAACCAATTCTCTGATGTTCAGCTGAGACACCTGACCGATCCCAGTATAATTTTTTTAACTGCACTTTCATTATGGCCCTCATTGCCTACACCTGGCCCCACCCTAGGCTACTCGCCACTCCCTAAACACATCCAGATCTTCCCACAGTCTTTCTGTATAAAAGTGTCCATCTTGCCCTCATTAGATTGCTCAGATTCTTAAAATCTGCCCTTTTATTAGCATCACAAATAGCACAGATTCTTAAAATCCCCCCTCCCCTGCTTCTATTGCTGACACAGTATAGTTTGTATATGAATAAAAGAAGGCTTATATAGTCAAATTCTTTTGAGGCAGATCCATGCCATATGCCCTGTGATTTGCCCTAATGGTTCTTAACACACTTAGACTGCAACAAAAATGATGGATAAATTCAGAAACTGCTAAGTGAAAATAAGAATTCCACAAGGTTTACCAGCAACGTAATTCATACATCTCTTAGAATACAGTCATGTGAGTAGTCAGCTATCTGAATGGAGACCCAGCTGGCTAGTTCCAGTTGTGCAACTCAGCTCATTCTCTCCTCACCTTTCCTTTGTTCTCCTCTCCTCTCCTCCCCTATCCTCTCCTTGCCTCTCCTACTCTCCCCTTCTCCCTTCCCTCCCCTTACTTGAGTCATTTCTGTCCAAAGGAAGGGATTTAACTTGTGGTTTGCTGGCTAGATTTCTTTCTCAATGACCAAGCCTTAAATCCAATTTACTCTGGATCTTATGGATTGGAGAAAAATATGTCCCTGCCCAAGCACCACTTAATGATTATTTTGCGGCCTCTCTTGGCTCAGACTGGTTATCCATAGTAACAGTTTCTCTTTCAGCCAGCAACCCTGAACATCTTCCACTCCCAGTTTGATGTTTCTTTGAAAAGAGCCATCTCTTTACTGACCTCTTAAGGAGGTCTATTCACTGAATGGGGTTTGCTAATTCAAAGGGAACACATGAAAAGACCTTAGCTTAAAAGGGACAAAGTCCCCCAGTGCATTCTAGACCATCTCCACTCAATATCTGGCCACAGGACCCAGATGGCTCTGGAGGAGAAAATGAGGCTGGTGACTTTGCACAGCCTTTCCTCACTCAATTGCAATATCAATTCAATTGCAAGGCATGTCATCACCTCCCTGATGTCATGGTCCTCTTTGAGAATGAAGGACAAACCACAACCACAGTCACAAGATGGCAGCATTTAATTCCATAAAAAGTAAAATACAAGCAAAGCTTAGAGACATGCAGGATTCTTGGTTTATTAAGAAGGCAGAAGAAACTGAGTTTTGTGTAACAATCCAAAATGTTTTTTTTATGCTGCCCTGAAGGCTATTTATGGACCAAAGACCTATGGTGCATCTCAACTACTCAATGGTGATGTACATTGACTAATCATAAGAGCATAATCCTAGAGAGGTGTGATGAATATTTCCATAGTGTTTCAGCAGACAATCATCAATAAATCCTAAGGTCATTGAATATTTAGACCAAGTTGAAATCAATTCCTTCCCAGCTGAAGTTCTAACTGAAGAACTTTTGAATGTCATTGGACTCTTTTTCTGTGGCAAAGCATCTGGTGCTGATTCTATTTCAGCTGAGCTTTACAAGGTAGGGGGTCCAATGCTCATATAAATGCTGACTGAAATTTTCCAGGTTGTATGGCAAGAACAGGTTATGCCCCAGAAGTTCAAGGATGCCTCCACTGTCCATCTCTAAAGAAGCAAAGGAAATATATTGTCCTGTGAAAATCACTGGGTTGGGATGTCCATCTCTTATTCATTGCTGGCAAGATTCTTGCCAGAATCCTCCTTAAAAATCTGATCTTTCACCTGGAAAATGGTCATCTACCTGAAAACTTGTGTGGCTACATGAAAGGGCCAAGGATTGTTGCTTATGATGTTTGTTATTGGACGACTCTAGGAGAAATGCCAGGAGCAGATCAGAGGTCTATACACAGTTTTTGCATATGTGATTGTATCAGCAAGCACCCCAGCGTCCCCAGGGTGGCTGCTCACACAGATTCTTGGATCTGCTTTGTTAAAGGAAAGCAACTCAAAATGGGTTAACAAGCTTACTTTAATCAGTCAAATATGTATCATTTACCTAGTTCAGGGGGAAAAGGTCAGCACCCCGTACTTCATAGTATACAGGCAAAATTATCAAGACAGAAAAACAGATCAAGTACACAGTTTTCTAAACTGTGCAACCATTACATCCATACCAAACAACATCTGGGTTTCAAAGCTGGGGTACTCTGGACAACGGCTTCCCAGAATTGCATCTGATCAAATCACAGAACACTTCTCCAAGTGAGCCCCAAAACAAAACTACACTTCAGGGCTTATATAGCCTTCTCCTGGCTCAGAGAATGTAACAACCTTATTGACTCACTGGCCAATCAAGAAGTATCTACTGAAAAACAAGCCTCCCACCCCAGGCTCCAGGTGCACTTTAGCCTAGAGGCAGGGAAGATCTTTAAAATTTACATTCCCGTTACATTCGGCCCCAAGATCTTTCATACCCTTAGCATAGTCAATTTACTTTTGAATTAGCACTAAACATCTCTTAGGTCACATTTTCAAGATACAGAACCAAAGTTACCAAAGTGGCCACTGGGCCTTAAACAAATACAAAATACAAAGTATTATCACTTCAATTCAAAACAAGAGTCCAAATAAAGTTCTCTTGGAAAGGGGGGGGTAGTTTCCTGCCCCTCACACAGCTCCAGTCCCTGCTTCCAAATACAGAGAAGGGGCTGGGCAGCAAAACCAACAAGGTGGGGTCCTTGGGGGTCCAAGGCACTTCATCCCACCCACCGTAGTCAACAAGTCCATCCTCCCCCTGGGTCCCAAACTGTGGGATGCAGCAAGGAAACACATTTCGTGCCTCTGCTTTGCTGCCCAGTTCTTATCTTTTCCTGTGGCTGAATTCCGAACTCCTGGGTTCCTTCTCCTCCCACAGGCAGCAGCCACTCCTGGCTTCTTCCCAGGTCCTGATGCAGGCAGCTCAGCATTCCTGCTCTCAGCTCAGCAAAGTCTGCATGCAGGCCATTCTCTCCTGGCTCCACAGAGTCACAGCTACCACAACTGGGAAACAAACAATTATCCCAGTCCCCATACTTTCCTTTTACTCTGCAGATCCTGTTCATGATGCCATTTTGTAGCAGCAAGCACCCCAAGCATCCTCAGGGTGGCTGCCAGCACAGGTTCTTAGATCTGCTTTGTTAAAGGAAAGCAACTCAAAATGGGTTAACAAGCTTACTTTAATCAGTCAAATATGTATCATTTACCTAGTTCAGGGGAAAAAGGTCAGCACCCCGAACTTCATAGTATACAGGCAGAATTATCAAGACAGAAAAACAGATCAAGTGCACAGTTTTCCAAACTGTGCAACCATTACATCCATACCAAACAACATCTGGGTTTTAAAGCCAGGGGGCTCTGGACAACGGCTTCCCAGAATTCAGATCAAATCACAGAACACTTCTCCAAGTGAGCCCCAAAACAAAGCTACACATCAGGGCTTATATAGCCTTCTCCTGGCTCAGAGAATGTAACAATCTTATTGACTCACTGGCCAATCAAGAAGTATCTACTGAAAAACAAGCCTCCTACCCCAGGCTCCAGGTGCACTTTAGCCTAGGGGCAGGGAAGATCTTTAAAATTTACATTCCCATTACAAATGTACACTTACCAAAAAGACTTTTATGGAGAACTCACACAGGACAAGTGTTCACATGGAGGCCAGAAGAAGTGATATAAAGATACTCTCAAGAGCTCTCTTAATTTTGAAATTGACTTGTGACATTGGATACACTGATATGGGACTTTTCTGCATGGCATGCCTACATCAGAAAAGGCACTGTGTTCTATGAGCAAAGCAGAATTGCAATTTCTTAAAAAAAAAAAGCAAGATGTGCAAATTTAGAGAATTCACCCCAAAAATTCCTGTGGTCTATTTGAGCCTGAGCTGTGTATGGTAAAACATTCTGAGCTCATATTGTTCTTATCAGCTATGGTCGTATAACTGAAACTTGAATGTAGCATAGACAACATAGGACAACTGTATTCATATGTATACATATGCACACACATGTACATATACATACACATACACACATATATTGTGGGCATATGCATGTGCATATGTATGAATGCATTGTGTAGATTTACACATATGTGTATAAATAGGTATACAATACATATATGAATATGAACATTTATTTACATGAACCTGTATACACATATATTTCTATTTATAAGTTTATGTGTCAATAATTTAAATTCTTTAGATACCAAATTATATGTGTTTGTGTCATAGTTGTTTATAAATCTTTAAGGCCGGGGGGAGGAGTCAAGATGGCAAGAGTTAAAACAGGACTTCCACAAAGCTCTGGGTTCCACCTCCTTCAATTCATGTAAGAAAAAATTACTCTAGAAAAACTTTGGGGCTACAGAACCCACATAATGACAGAGAGAAGCTAACCTCCCACTGAAGACAGTCTAGCAGGCTGGCAGAAAGGGGCCAGCACAGTGCTCTAGGGGAGTGTGGGCCAGACTTTACCCCCTGGAGTGAAAAGCTGCTGAGGCACCATGGCCATGCAGCTGCTGCCAAGGGGCAGCTTCAGCACACAGGCTGCAGAATATAGGGGGACAAAGCAACCAATCTGAGTGGTAATAGCTCTTGCTTTAACCTGCTTGGATCTGGACTGTGTAGGGTGGAGTTCCTTGAGTTCATGAGCAGCTTTCCAGAATGTGTGGAGGCTCAAAGAGGGCACCCAACTAAGAGCTCCAGGAGCTGCAAAACTCCCAGCAGTTGCGGAAAAAGCTCCTCTCTCTGGTGGCAGAGTCCTACTGTGGCAAAAAGCTCAAAAGTCAGGTAATTGAGTGGCAACATGACAAGCAAAGGAAGCAAAGCAAGCAGAGCAATCCAACTTTACACTCCTATTTTGGGGACAAAAAGGATAAAAGCATGCTACAAGAGGAAGATAGCAAAGTCAGAACTCCTGTACCAAAAACTTGTTAGAAAAATATGAGTTGGTTGCAGGCCATAGAGGAGCTTAAGAAGAATGTTGCAAACCAAATAAGAGAAGTGGAGGAAAAATTGGGAAGAGAAATGAGAATGATGCAAGAAAATTATAAAATGAGAGTCAACAATCTGACTGAAGAAAACAACACCTTAAAAATAGACTAACTCAAATGGCAAAAGAGGCTCAAAAAGTCAATGAGGAGAAGAATGCTTTAAAAAGCTGAATTAGATACAAGAAGCAAGAGAATTATGAGAAGGTAAACAGGGAAAAGACATAATAAGGAACCTATGAAAGTTGAACTATTTACATTCCTACATGGAAAAAAGATAATTGTAACTTATGTAACTTTTCTCAGTATGAGAAGAGTTGAAGGTATAGAAATATGTGTGTATACATATATACACACACATATATACATATATGTCTATGTAGGAGGGTATATGGCCATATGAATACATATGTAAGTGTGTGCATACATGTGTAGAGGTATACATAGATAGAGGGCACAGGAGCAATTTAGTAGGAAGGGATGATACTTATAAGGTGAAATTAAGAGATGAAAGAGGAATATAATGAGAGGAGATGGGGAGAGACAGAATGTGGTAAACTCTCTGACATAGAAGAGCCAAGGAAAAAAGGTTACAATGGAGGGGAGGAACAGGAAGGCAAAAAGAAATTGGTCAAACTTACTCTCATTGAATTAGGCTTAGGGAGGGAATGACATACACACTAAATAGGGTATCTCATCCTACAGGAGAGAAGTGGAGAATAAGAGGAGAGGGGGGATGATGGAAGGGAGGTCAGACTGGGAGGGGGAGGGAAGTTGGAAGCACCCTCTTTTGAAAAGGGACAGGATCAAAGTAGAGAACAGAACAATTGGGAGCTGGTATAGGATGGAGGGAAATAGTCAGTTTTTTACGATATATCCACTATGGAAATGTTTTGCATAGCTACACATGTACAACCTATATTGAATTGCTTCTCTTCCCAGTAAGGGTGGGTGACAATGGAGAAAGGGAATGAATTGGGAATCCAAAGTTTTAAAATAAAATGTTTAAATATAGGGATGATAGATAGATAGATAGATAGATAGATAGATAGATAGATAGATAGATAGATAGATAGATAAATAGATAGAGATATTTAGATAGAGATATATACTCTTATTAATAGTATTTTACATGTAACTAGGAGATAAGATATACAGGCACTGAGGTATAGAGATCCACCATGCCCTACTGAAAAATTGAAGGGTGGAACAAGGAAGATATGGGAGAGAGCAGTTTGGAGGAGGGGATATCCGGTGGGATTGATATTTTGGGGTGTTAGGGGAAAATGGGAGAAAATTTGTAACTCAAGATCTTGTGTAAATGAATCATATAAACTAGAAGTCAATGAAGCATTTGATAAACTTAAAAAAAATAACGCCAAACTATCTTCAGATGTGTTTGTTACAGTGATTCCACCCCCCCATTCAATCACTTTCCTTCTTATCTTATGTCCATTCATTTTGTCTGTGAAGAAGTTTATAATTTTCATTTATTCAAACTTACCTGTTTTATCTTGTATAATTACCATTATTTTGTCTTAAGTTTTTTTAATATTATATACAATATTCTACTTTTCTTTTTATGACATGATCTTTTATACAAAGATCATATTTTAATTTTAAATGTATTGTGGAAAAGGATGTTGTAAAGTCAAGCACAAGCAGCTCTCTAGAGGACTGCTGCTGTGAATAGCTTTAAGGTATTTTTTTTGTAATTTTTTTCGAAGGGCAATTGGAGTTAAGTGACTTGCCCAGGTTCACACGGATGGATTTTATGTTAAGTGTCTGAGGTCAGATTTGAACTCAGTTCCTCCTGACTCCAGGATCAGAGCTCTAAGTTTTTGATCACATATTATAGTGAACTCTCTATTTATTAAGCAGTAAAATAAGCAAAACATTCACAGAAAGCAAAGTAAAGTATTCACAATGATATAACATAACAACTTATCACTAAAGTGGCCAAATAGTTTTAAACAAAAGATATCATTCAGGATACAAAATCTTCCACACCTAGGTCACATTTTCTTAATCTCTCAGTCATAAAGTCCTTTTTCTTCTTGGTTGGGACTAGCTTCCAATCAGCCTTAACTCAATCATCCTTAAGGGGTACAAGGTAGAAAGTACAAAGTTCTCCCATCCCTAGGTCCCAGAAAATCATGCTCTTGTCAGTTAGCACTAAGTACCCAAGGAGAGGTTTTTTCATCTTGGTTTGAGGCTGGGTCCCAGATTCCATGGTTCCTCTTCCATGGTCCCAGCTTTTGCCTGAATTCACCCAACTGTCACCTGGATTCATGTGCAGGCAGTTCTCAGCTTCTCCTTCAGGTCCTTGTGCAGTTCCTGTTGATGAGGTACCTGGGGTCTAAATCAAATTTACAAATTTGTAAAACCAGTTTGTACAATTGTAATGCAATTTGTATTGTAAAAGGCCTAGGCAACAACTTGTGACTCCTTTGTTCTTACTTAATCTCTTCATGTCTCCTCCCCTCTGGCCCAAATCTCATCTAAACTATCTATGCATTAAAGTCACAAGTTCCTCTCAGTCATCTCTAACCTTTATCTATGCACTGTGGTCCATCCGGTCAGCCCTGACAATAGCAGCCCTACCCTTTAAAAGTAAAAAGCCTGTACCCCTCTCACTTGCAGGCCACCTAAACGACTCTTGCTCGCTTCTTATAGAAGCGTAACAATAAACTTCTACAACTCTCACTCCAATCAAGCCTGAGACCTTGAATTGTTCCCAGATGCTATTGCAGATTTTCTGGTCTTAGATAAGATCAGAATTCCTGGTGAACCTAGAGGGAGCCATCCCTTATCACTGTTACATATTGAAGCTCACTGTGTCAAGTCCACATCAAGTGCTTCACCATTTCTATTTCTGGGAAGACAAAGCTTAACAGAGCCAAAACAACATTCAAACATATTGCTGGCACCATCATCAATTTACTATCTGCCTGTGAAATCAACACAAACCCATAAATAAGGTCTGAGAAATCAACACAGACCCACAAACAAGGTCTGAGGAATCAGCACAGACCCACAAACACAGTCTGAGAAATACAAAGTATCACAAACACAAATCAACACAGAGAGAACTGATAAACTGAGTGCCAGACACCACAAGTTATCTCCTTCTCAACTCTGCTCAGTCCCAGCTGTGCTTGAGCTTTTTATGTGTCATTAGTTCCTCCCTGTTACACCCATCTCTTACATCCTTCCTGTTCTTGTCTTTGACAAGTCCCTCCCACTGTAGGATTCACAAGCTCTTTTTCTTAAACAAGACTTGATATAATCATGGACAAGGCTCAAAACCACTTGTACAGTGCTAAATAATTAAATAACTGAAGCAAGGTGCTAAGTACTCATTTGCTTGCCATTACAAATGTAAAGAGTTCAAGAAAGTGTGTATTTAATCTTTCTGACTTTCATTTATATGCAGTACCCTTATGTCATGATCAATAATAAGTGTTGGCAAAAATTCCATATGGTGCTGTTATATGCCTGTTCTTTAGCAGTTTCATTTATAAGGCAACATGAGTTTTTAAAGTCCAGTTTCAACTGGAGTTTTGAGAGTTATATATTTTCCCTTTTTTCTTTCTGTTTCATTTATTTTAAATAGCTATTTTTCCATATCTCTTTTTTTTCCATTCCACCTCATTCCTGAAAATTATAGAGAAGATAGTGAACCATAGGAGGCATTTCCATATATCTCTGTGCAGTACACAATTGATCTTTTCCCTTTCCTTGGTAATTGTTCCCATCCTACTGTATCAACAATGCCATATTCACAATGCCTATGGAAATTACAGATATGCTGATGTACTTATCCATCACAAAATACATCAGGCTTGCCATATGGGGGAATAAGCTAGAAAATTTATTAAAATACCAAAAGACTGAGTCCCAAAACCAGAAAGTGAAAGCCATCAGAGTAGTTATGAAATTGGCACAGGTAGATAAAGTAGAAAGCACCCACATTCTCAAGCCTTTAAAACAGAACAGGCTACCTCAGGCAAAGGTCCTCCTCTCCCCACTTACAGCAACCCCCCAGTGTCCAGGAAGCCTGCTCCCAACAGCTCTGGCCCTTGGCAGATCTCAGCAGGAGTCCTTAGCAGAAATTCTGGCTGACTCAAAAAGGGCTTCGCTCTGCTGCCACCGTTGCCTCTGCTGCTGCTGCCGTGGTCCCCGCCACTGCTAGCCACCACAGGAACTCTAGCTTGGCTTCCACTTCCTCTTGCTCCTCCCCTTCCTGCTACGTCAGCAAGTCCAATGGGACATGGAAGATCTTTAAATCCCATAACCATTACACCTACTCTTTCCCACCATGGAAAAAAATATTTTTATTTTCCTTTTCCCCCTTCACAATTCTTCACTTTACTTCCTCACACATTATCCTATAACTCTTTTCTTCTTCATCTTTATTTTACTTTCATTTTTTTAGCCCTTGACTTGATTAGTGTCCTTCAAATATTCCCTTTCATCTTCTTCTTCTTACAGCTTAAACACCTTCCATTTCTGCAATTCAGTCCCCTGAGAACAAAATAAAATGAAAACAAATACATAAATAAATAAGACTGATTCCTACTTAGGTGGATTTTTTTCATGATGTTTTAGTTCAGTTTCTCCAACAACTCTTCTATGAAACTTCTCTCTTCAGCCAGTTTTTTTCTTACATTTTTTCATTGCTTTAGAAAGAAATTTATTAGGTCACTTGTTAGAGGAGAGAAATCTAAAAAAGGAATGGCTCCCTCTTCCTAAGTTTTGGAAGATTTATATCATATAGGATACAAAAGTTTTTAATGGACACTTTGTTTTTAGTTTTGTTGTTTTTCTTGATCAGTATATGTATTTATCTCTCTTTTATTCATGTTGCCTGTAGTGTCTGAGGGGAAAAATACTTTATGTTGAATTGTCATCTTATGAATGTTTTCAAATTCCTCTTTTTAAAAGTCTATCACTTTTTTCTTCTTTTTTTGACTGGGCTAAAATTAGCAAGGTAGCCTATCTTGGTCTCCATAGTGAGATCTTTTGTTCTTCCATTAATATTATTCCATTTCCACCTCCTTGTTTCCTTCTCCTCCTCCTCCCCCACCCCTCTCCTCCTCTTTCTATTCCTCCTTCTTCTTATTCTCCCTCTTCTTCCTCTTCACACATTTCATATTATGTGAATTATTTCTACTGTACAGACCATGATTTTTTTTCTTCACAATTCTTATTTCTTTTTGAAATAATTTGGAAACAACTCACTATGATACCAAGATCTTTTGGAAATTCATAAGTTTTTCTGTCTCATCAGATATTCATTCATTTCCTTTGTCTTTTAATATATCTTCCTATATTCCTTAAACAGTTACCTGATCTAGAAGTCATATGCCTATCTGCTATTAAAATCTTCCCTGTTGCTTTACATACTTATGCTCAATATCTTTAACTGGACCTCCTTCCTCATGAGATCTTTGGCAGTTTTGATTTTTTTTTTAAATCTCACTTTCTACCTTCTTCATCTTTGGTGACAGTAACTCTGGGGACTGTCTTAAAACACCTTAGTCTTTACCCAACCTGGAAAACTTATGATCTGTGAGCCATGGTCTCTGTACTAAGCAATTTATGAAAGGATATTACTGCCTCCAGTCAACTCTTTCCCTCATGAATAGAGGACTGACCCACAGCCACACAGGTTTATTATCTACTTTTCATCCTCTGCTGGAATTCTGTTGTGGAACAGGACATTTCCACATAACTATCATGGTCTAAGGAAATTTCTACTGTTTGGACCTTTAGAGAACAGGGAGAGATGATGGTGAATTTCATCAGAGATAAAGGTGCATTCTTTTTCCAGTATGCAAGTTGGCTTGTGCAGAGTGGTAAGAAGTAGGGGAAGAGGTGTTGATCAAATTGAAAATTAGAGATTCTTCTCTTTTGTTTACTCATGAGATTATCATGATGTCCTATATTGTGGAGGAAATGCTTTAAACCTTATGTATATTTCATATTTTAAAAAGGTTTGAAAGGTTCTGAGGATTTGCGAATATATCATGTCCTCCATCTTGTTGGCCCAAAGTCTCAGAAGTCAAATGATTGAAATTTAAAGGAAACTATTGGTGGACAATGCATTGTTTGTATGGGAAGGGTAAGGCAAGCTAAGAATAAATTCATTATTAACATGGAGAGATACATCAAATGAAAGGGGGACTCATACTACAGGTATTTGATGTGGTCAATGATACTTACAAATGATATCAAGGCACTATATCCATTTATTACTTAATATTTTAAATACATTTTCTAGATATTTTTACCCTTACTTTTCATTATCTCCTGTCCTATAAAATTTCAGTTGAATTTTTCCTTTTATTCATTCTTATTGAATATATCTTGTGCATTATTTTTAAATGTTATTTCTTCCCATGACGATTATAATCATCTATTTGTGGACATAAGCAAAATTAATTTACCTCCAAATTAATTTAAGATAGACACGAGGGAAGGATCATGTTTACTTCTAAGTTTTATTTGTACTGCTGTAAAATTTGATCTGTTTATTTTTTTTTCTATCTTCCATCCCTTAATATTGTCTTTGCTTTCCCCCTTCTTTATTTAAAATTTTCCTTTAAGATAAAGATATAGAGTTTCTAAAAAGGAGGTTGTTTTCAAATTATCTTTCCCAGAGCAATCTCCAAAATAATAACAGGGGTTATAATATGAAATGACAGCACTATAATGTAAACAATAGTATGGACATTGATATTCAATTGTTTTTTTGATTACGCTCGATGCAGGGTTGTTCTCTTGATTTACTACCCAACCCTCTCCCAATTAATTCTAGTTCATTTGCTACTTATTTTTTTCTTTATTAACTTAAATTGCCAGATGTGAACAACCAATCAATTCCATAATGTAAGTGATGAACTAGGTTTGGCATCATATAAATATTTTCATTTGGATTTATTTAAAATTGCTCAGTCTAGGAGGATTTTTTTCTTATTTCAAAAACATCATTAAAAGTGACTAGTGACTTTAGAAAGGCAGATTCAAGATGGCGGAGTAGAAACAGGACTTCCAGGGGCTTCCACTCCAATTCATGCAAAAAAAAGAATTTAAAAAAACTTTGAACCTACAGAACAAACAAAATGACACAGAGAAGCTTACCTCACCCTGAAGACAGTCCAATGAGCTGATAGGAAGGGGACAGTACAGCACCCTGGGAGCAAAGACCAGGCCCATCCAAGCCTCAGGTTTTAGCCTCAGGGTGGCCCCAGACAGTAACTGGCTGGCAGGACTTCAGATCACCAGAAGCTGTGGAACTTTCCAGAATTATTAACCCATATATGCTAAGGACAAAATGAGAGGTCAGTGCAGTGTGGACTTTGTGACCTGGGAAGTCAGGAGTGTGATCGAGCCTTTGCCCCCAGGGTGAGAAATTACTGAGGCATGGTAGCTTTGCAGCCACCACCAAGTGCATCTTCAGAGCTTGAGGCCTGAGAACCAAGCAAACAGTTCGAGGGGTAATTGCTCTTGCTTTATCCTGCTTGTATCTGGATCACTGTCTAGGGTGGAGGTCCTGGGGTGTATAACCAGTGTGACAGAGTGTGTGGAAGATTCTGAGAGGGCAGCCAATTAACAGCTCCAGGAGCTGATAAAACCCCAGAAATTTGGTACAATGTTCCCCCCTCTGGTAGCAGAGTTCTACAGTGGCAAAAAATTCAAAAGTCAAGTAAATGAGTGGCAACATGAGCAAGTGAAGGAAGCAAGGCAAATGCAGCAGTCTGACTTTGGATTCCTTTTTTTGGGAAAAAATAGATTGGGGCATGAAACAAGAGGAAGAAAGTGAAATCGGAATTCCTGCGCCAGAAGCTTCCAAGAAAAGAACAAGCTTCTTGCAGGCCATAGAGGAGCTTAAGAAGGACTTTGAAAACCAAATAAGAGTAGTGGAAGAAAATTTGGGAAGAGAAATGAAAATGAAAGAAGAAAATTACAAAATGACAGGAAACATCTTGATTAAAGAAAATAACACCTTCAAAATATAGTAACTCAAAGGGAAAAAGAGGCTCAAAAACCCAATGAGGAGAAGAATGCCTTAAAAAGCTGAATTTGCCAGATGGAAAAAAAAATATCAAAAGCTCACTGAAGAGAGTCATTCCTTCAAAATTAAACAGGAGCAAATAGAAGCTAGTGACTTTATGAGAAATCAAGATACCATTAAACAGATACAAACAAATGAAAAAAAATAGAAGTCAATGTGAAATATCTCATTGGGAAAACTACTGACCATAGATCCATAGACAATAGATCCAGGAGAGATCATTTAAAAATTATTGGACTACCTGAAAGCTATGATAAAAAAAGAACCTAGAAATCACCCTTCAAGAAATTCTCCAGGAAAATTGCCTTGATATTTTAGAACCAGAAAGCAAAATAGAGGTTGAAAGAATCTATCACCTCCTGAAAAAAATCTCAAAAGAAATTCCTAGGAATATTATATCCAGGTTCTGGAGTTGCCACATCAAGGATAAAATATTACATGCAGCCAGGAAGAAACAACATGAATACTATGGAAACACGATCAGGATAACACAGGATCTGTCAGGTTCTACACTGAGGCATCACAGGGCTTGGAATATGATATTCTGGAGGTCAAAGTAGCTGTGATTAAAATCAAGAATCACCTACCCAGTGAAACAGAGTATCATGTTTCAGGGGGAAATATGGGCATTCAATGGAATAGAGGACTTTCAAGCATTCTTGATGAAAAAAACAGAGTTGAATAGAAAATGTGACATTCATATTCAAGAAGCAAGAGAAGCATGAGAAGGTAAACAGGGAAAAGAAATCATAAGGAATTCATCAGAGTTGAACTACTTATATTCCTAAATGGAGAAACAATAATTGTAAGTTATGAAACTTTTCTCAGTATGAGAATAGTTGAAGGGAAGAGAAACACACACATCTATATGTATACATACATATTTGTCTATATAGTAGGGTATATCAGCGTATAAATACATATGTGACTGTGTGTAATATGTGTACAGGTATACATAGTGAGAGGACCAATTGAATATGAATGGGTGATACTTAAAAGGTGAAATTAAGAGATAAGAGAAGAATATAATTAGAAGAGATGGAGAGAGATATAATGCAGGTAAATTATCTCATATAGAAGAAGCAAGGGAAGACTGTTACAGTGGAGAGGAAGAGCACGAAGGTAAAAGGAAATGAGTCAACCTTATCCTCATTGATTTTTGCTTAGGTAGGTAATGACATACACATTAAATAGGGTATCTCACTCTACAGGTGAGTAGGAGGCAAAGGGAAGAGAGGGAGGAAGATGGAAGGGAAGGCAGGCTGGTGGGGGAGGGAAGTTGGAAGGACCCAATTTTGAAAGGGGATAGGATCAAAGTAGAGAATAGAACTAATGGGGGGTAGGATAGGATGGAACAAAATATAGTCAGTCTTTCACAATATATCCACTATGAAAATGTTTTCCATAGCTACACATGTACAACCTATATTGAATTGCTTATCTTCCCAGTAAGTGTGGTTGACAAGGGAGGTAGGGAAAGAATCTGGAATTCAAAGTTTTAAAATAAAATGTTTAAAATATATTATTATTATTATTACTATTATTATTTAACATGTAACTGGGAAATAGGACATACAGGCACTGGGTCATAGAGATCCACTGCACCCTACTGGAAACTTGGAGCAGGGTGGGGGAAGATATGGAAGAGAGAGCAGAATGGGGGAGGAAACAATCAGTGTATCTCTGTTTTGGGGTGATGGGTAGGGGGAAAATGGAGAGAAAATTTGTAACTCAAAATCTTGTGGAAATGATGTAAACTAAATAATAATAATAATAAAATAAATTTTTAAAAAATGACTGTGGAGTCAGAGACAACATATTGGAGTTGAACAGTGGAGAAACCCACTTGAAATCTCCCTTCAAATAATTTCTCAAATCAAATTTTAGAACAGGTATAGCAAACAAAAGGTTGGAATGAAGCATTTTTCTAACCTACAAACATAGGGCAAAGATTAGCACTACAATCTGAAACCATGAGAGAACAGAAACGTTTGTCACAGTTCCAGGGCCAATAGAATTGCTAGCACTTGTGACTTCAGGGAAGCATGGATCCTGATCACAATTCCAGTATGGATAAGAGTCATTGTGGATATTCATAATGGAGCAAGGGCCCTGGTCTAAGTTGTAAGCCATTGAGAAACACTAATACTTGTAACTGCAGAACAGCAGAAGACCTGGTTATAATCCCAACACCAAAAAGAAAGCCAAAGTTTTCCGTTGCAAGGAGCAGCACCCATTCCTGTGTAAAGAACAGAGCACACATCAGAAAATAAAAGCAAAAACAAAAACAAAAACAAAATGAAAAAAAATGATCATATCTCTCCCTGTATCACACAACCTAGAAAACACCACAAACTTGCAGACCACCTGAACTAGCTATGAAAACAGTATCACAGAAAAGCCTGAAGCTTGAGAAAGTGCTTTCCCAGCCCATTTAAAGTCACAAAATAGGCTCTAAAATGAGTAAAAACAAAATAAGGACATGAGCATAAAAAGTTATTTCAGTATCATGAAAGACCAAGACACAAATTGAGAAGAAATCAATGTGGAAACAGCTACAAGCAAAACCTCAAAGAAAAAAAAATGCTTAGTGAACCTAAGGTTTACATGAATTCCTGTAAGAGTTAAAAAAATATTAATGTGGGAGATGAAAAATGGGGAAATTAATGAGAGTGATTCAAGAAAATTATGAAAGAGATGGTAAAAGAGTTAAAAAAAATATCAACTTAAAAACCAGAATCATCCTAATGGAAAAAGAAATACAAGTATTCAACAAAGAGATCCTAAAACAAAAGAAACAAAAAAATAAAATAAAACAAAACAAAACATTAACAACACAAAACTGACCAAATTGAAAAAGTAGCAATAAAAAGTTCACTTAAGAAAATAAATCCTAAAAATAGAAATGAGAAAGTATTTTATTAGGAAAACAACACACAACTTTAATACATAAACAACAAATTTTTTCTGAAAATGACATAAGTGAAATTCTTTAGATGAGGTATATCTTTTGGCTAAATGTTGGCAATATGGCCCTGGTTCCTTACCTGTAAAAATGTTTTGCTACTCTTCCAGCACTTCAGTCAATCCATGGTCTCACCCATTAAGTTTCTCCCTCTATTGGTTGATGATAGCAACCCATCTCTACAGTTTCCTCCTCTCATTCTTTTCCCTGGTATCTCGCAGAGATTGTCCACACAGCTACCTAGCATGCTAGAAGCCTTTGTCTGCTTTTTACATTTTGTGGGTACCAGTCCATCATTTAATCTAATTCCTTCAATTTCTTTTTCTTATCTTATTGCTACTGCTAGCACTTCTAGTACTAAATTGAGTAAGAGGGGTGATAGTGAACATCCTTGTTTCACCTTTTATCTTATTGGCAAGACTTCTAGCTTATCCCCATTATATATAAAACTTGATGATAATTTTAAATACATACTACTTATTATTTTAAGGAAGATGATTTATTCCTATACTTTCTATTCTTTTTAATAAGAATGGTTGTTATATTGCTTCAAAAACCTTTTCTGCATTGATTCAGATAATCATGTGGTTTCTACTAGTTTTATTGTTGCTGTAATTGATTATATTGTTAGTTTTCCTAATATTGAAACTTCCTTACATTCCTGAAATAAGTCTTCCCTAATCTATGTGTATTATTCTCGTGATAAGTTGCTCTAGCCTTTTTGATAATATTTTATTTAAAAATTTTTAATCTATATTCATTAAGGTAATTGGTCTATAATTTTCTTTCTCCATTTAGTCTGTTCCTGATTTAGATATCATTACCATATTTGTGTCAAAAAAAAAAATTCGTTGGATTCTTTCTTGTTTTATTTTGCCAAATAATTTGTAGAGTATTGGGATCAATTGTTCTTTAAATGTTTGATAGAATTCACTCCTAAATCAATCTGGCCCTGGAGATTATTTCTAGGCAGTTCCTTCATGGCTTGTTCAACTTCTTCTGAAATGCAATTCTTTAAGTATTTTGCTACCTCTTAAGTTAATCTGGGCGATTCATATTATTGTAAATATTAATCCATTTCTTTAAGATTGTCAAATTTATGGGCATACAGTTGGGCAAAATAATTCTTAATTATTGTTTTAATTTCCTCTTCAATGGAGGTAGATTTGCCCCTTTCATTTTGATACTCATAATTTGGTTTTCTTTCTTTTTTATCATTTTGACTAAAGGTCTATCAATTTTATTTTTTTTCATAAAACCAGCTCTTAGTTTACTTATTAATTCAATAATTTCCTTAAATTCAATTTTATTGACTTCTTTTGTTTTCAGCATTTATAATCTAGTATTTAAGGAATTTAAATTTGTTATTTTTTCTTATTTCTTTCAGTTGTGTGTCCAATTTATTGATCTCCATTTCTCTGTTTTATTCATGTATACATTCAGAGATGTAAAACTTCCCCTAAGAACTGCTTTTGCTGAATCCCACAAGTTTTATCATGTTGTCTCACTATTGTCATTCCCTTCAAATGAAGTTACTGATTGTTTCTATAATTTCTTGTTTGACCCACTCATTCTTTAGGATTAAATTATTTTAGTTTCCAATTAGTTTTGAGACTATCCTTCCATGGTACTTTATTACATATAATTGTAATTGCATCATGATCTGAGACTGATTCATTTAATATTTTGCCTTTCTGCACTGAATTGTGAGGTTTTTATGCCCTAGGACATGGTCAATTTTTTTGTATGTGCCATATACTACTGAGAAAAAGGTATATTCCTTTATATGCCCATTCAGTTTTCTCCAGCGGAGTATCATTTCTACCATCTCTAAAATTCTATTCACCTCCTTAATTTCTTTTCTCCTTTCTCCCTTCCCCTCCTTAAGCATTTTGTCTTTGACCACCATCTCACTCAGTATTCACTCCCTATCACTTCCCCCTCCATTTTTCTACCCTTGCTCCTTACTACTTCTTCCTTGTTTTCTAACCACCCCTCCCTTTTCTTACCCCTTTGCCATCCTACTGCACGTAATGTATGATAGATGTTTACTTAATATAATATGTTATTTCCTCTTTGAACCAAGATTGATGGGAGTAAATTTCATACAGTGCTCTCTCCCTCCCCCTTTTCCCTCTCTTATGATAAGTTTTATGTCTCTTCATGATAGAATCCTTTACTTAACTGATTGTTATTCCCTCCTTACACCAAAACCAATGAGTGTGAAGCTCATTTAATGTTCATCTCCTGCCCTTCTTTCCTTCTAGTATAATATGTTTTATGCTTCTCCTTGTGCCATAATTTGCCCTTTTCTGCTTCCTCCCTTCCTCTTCTCTCATTACAATCCCTTAGCACCCCTTAATAAGATTTTTTATCATCACTTCAGTTAATTTATACCCAAATCTTCTCTATCTTTCTCTATCTCTTTTAAATTTCATGAAAAGTATACAATTATTGAAATGTATAAGCTTCCCATATATGGATGCAAACAGTTTGCTCTTATTAAATAACAAGTTATGTGTGTAGGTATGTGTTTTCCCTGTTTACATTTCTATTTCTACCCCTCTCTTGTGTCTTTTAATTGGAAATCAAAATTTCCATTGAACTCTGGTTTTTTCATCAGGAAGGTCTGGAAGTCACTTATTTCAATGAATGACCAGCCCATTGTCTGGAAGATTATGATCAGATAGCTGATCCTTGTCTGTAGCCTGAGTTCTTTGGTCTTATGAAATATCATATTCTAATCTCTCTGATCTTTCAGTGTAGAAGCTGCAAGATTATGTATGATGCTGACTGTAGCTCTGCAATATTTGAATATGTATTAATTTGCCTCTTATATTTCTTGGAATTTTCAATTTGGGGTCTTTGAGGGTAAATGTCTTTTTGAGATTCTATATTTTGGTGGATTCTTTTGAGACCTATTTTACCCTATGTTTATAGAACCACAAGGCAGTTTTCTTTTATTATTACTTGGAATATGCTGTTCAGACTCTTTTTTCATAATGACTTTCTGGTAGAAAAAATAATTCTTAGATTAACTCCCCTGGATTTGTTCTCCAGGTCACTTATTTTTCCAATGACATATTTTACTTTTTTTAATTCCTTAGATTTTGTTTGGCTAATTCTTTATTTCTCATAGTCATTAGCTTTAATTTGACTGATCCTAATTTTTAGCAAATTAATTTCCTCAGTTAATTTTTGAAGTTCCTTTTTCATATGTTCAGATTTTATTTTTAGTGATTTATTTTCTACAGTTAGATTTTGATCCTCTTTTTTTAATTTCTCACATTTTACTTTTTAAGGAGTTGTTTTCTTAAGTGAAATATGTTTTTTTTCTGTTTTGGCAATTTTAATTTTTAAAGGATTGGTCAATTTATATTATACCACTTTAAGTTGATTTTTAAAGTCCTCCTTGACCTCTTCCAAGAATTCTTTCTTGGTCTGAGACCAATTCATATTCTCTTTTGAGGCTTCAGATTTGAGTGTAGAGTCAATGCTTTCTCTTTCTGAATTTGGTGCTTCACACTAAAATCTTTGTCTTTCCAATTTATTTTTTTCCATTGTGAGGTACAAACTCACCTACGCCCTTCCTCTTCGACTCCCAAGCACTTTGTTGGTTATATTATTTTAGGATTTTACACTAGGGCAATATTATCTGGGTTTTCAGGGTCAGAGGGCAGATAGGGTTTACTCCATGTAATAGTAATGGAATTTGAAGGTCTTCCACACCCTTGACTGTCAAGTAAACAGGAAGTTAGCACTTAATCTTAAGTTAATTATATCAATCTTCTCTTAAGAAATGGAAGTTATGAATCCCTAATGCTGATGTAACAGGAAGGTGCTGAACAGGGAAGAGCTAATACTGCATATAAGGAAAAGCCTTAGCTGAGAGAAACAGAATTTCTCTCAGCAACCATCTGGAGGCTGGCCTGCTACTGCTGGACTGAAGACTGAACTGAGAATTGAGAAGAACTGAGAAGAGAAATAAGAATTGAGAACTAAGACAGCATGTCTTGGAGCAAGCCACATGGAGGCTAGAGAAAATGACTTTGATTTTGAGAATGGAGCTGGACACAATGATTTTCATTTTGAGAATAGAATTTGTGGTGGCGGAGCTTCTTCTGAGACAGAGCCAAACTCTTGTTGAGAGCTTCCGAAAACCAGCTGGAGATGCCAAAGCCTTCTGAGGGCCAGCAGGAGCTGCCAAAAACTTCTGAGGACCAGTCAGAACTGCCAGAGGAAGCATGACTGTGGTGTCTGTACTTTGTCTGTCTCTTTTGGATCTATGTTGATTTCACAGGCAGATAGTGAATTGAGATGATAGTGCTGCCTATGTGTGTGAATATTGTTTTTAATTAAAATAATTAAATTATTTTAATTATTAATTAAATTTAATTAAAATAATTCTGCTGAGCTCAATGTGTGTAGATATTGTTGTGGCTCTGTTAAGTTTTCTATTCCCAGGAACAGAAACTGTGAAGGACTTGATGTGGGCTGGACACTGTGAACTTCAATGTGGAGCTGCATGGAGAGCTGGACAATGAACTGGAAGCTGCCTGCCTTTGAACTCATGTTGCAAGTGGTTAGATTCGGGCAGTAGCTGGGACCATGGAAGAGGAACCATGGGAGCTGAGAGTCTGCCTTGAGTCAAGATGAGAAGACCTCTCCTTGGGTACTTAATTGTGACTGATGAAATTGTAATTTACTTGTGACTTAGAGGTGGATGGCCTTTGTACTTTCCACAATCCCTTAAGAAGGTACTGTGTAATGATTGATGATATTGTAACTCGACTACACTCCGCGGGTGGAGGATTTTGACTTTTGCACTGCGTGTCCCTTAAGTAGGCTTACCTCCTTACAGATGATTGAATGAATGAGTTACTAAATGATTGAGTTATTAAATGATTGATTTTGTTTGAAACTACGTGACTACTTTGGTGAAAACTATGTGACCATTTTAGTGATAAGTTGTTGAATTGTGATATGGTGAATTCTGTATTTTGATTTTTTGTGAATGTTTTGCTCTGATTGGTTACTGAATAAATAGAGAGTTCCCTACACTGTGTAATCAGGATCTTGAAAAACTGTTCAGAGCAGCAGTCGTCTGGAAAGCTGCTAGTCCTTGGCTTGATGCTCCCCCATGTTGGCTCCTCGAAGTTCTGGCATTTGATTATTAAACTTCCAGGCTGTGGGTTGAAAGTCTCAGGAGTAGCTGCTGTTGCTACCTCCAGCCTTCTGTTTGTCTCTTACCTAACTCGAACAGATTCCCTGTCCTGCGGTCATAGGTCTGGGAATTGCCCCTGTGGTGGGTGACTCAACTTTCTCAGGCTCTCTGCGGCTCTACACTGGTGCATCCCACTGTGTCCACATCCATGTGCTGTGTCAGTCACATCCACCTTTGTGCGTGTGCATATCTCTAACCCTATTTTCACATTTTTACAAAAAAATTAGTGTTTGTCTTTTATTATGTAAAATAAAATACTGTTTGATTATGTTGGAAGGTTAAGTTTATGTATGACTTGAAAAGATATCCCAAAGGGAAAATCACGTTTTCTATTTTGGCTGTTGTTTTAATGCAGAGATGCACCAAATTCAAAAGGATGCATCTTCTAAAAATTCTTAAGTTACAAAAGGCAATTGAATACAGTGATGTAATCCTAATAAAGCTGCTCTCACTGACAGTATTCTAACTTCATAACAGACCCACTGAAAAGCACATCTGTCCACTGTCCCTACCTAGTCCCCCCACTCCTGTCAATGGCCTAACTTCTTCTTATATACCTGAATGCTCACTAGAACAACAGGTATGACTCTGAACTTTTAGTTCCCACGGAAACAGCAGGTGTGTCTATATGATGCGATCCCAACCCCTGCCCCCAGTCCCATTCCCACAGAAGAAGGTGTGTGCTTTCACTCAACCACAATCACATCATCTATGTATCCCAAGAAAGGACCACAATACCTAATTATCTATCTTGACCGGACAGGACCACAATAGCTAGTCAATTGGAGGTCAGTATGACCAAAATGTTTAAGCACCAAACCATACATGGGACCCCTCCTCCATTACATAATGCCTTAACAAATTCCTCCTGCATTTTTAATATTAAGCATATTCCTATATTCTTTGTAAATTTTTATTGTGTAATCAGAATCTTTACTCTATAAAAATCCATCTTGCCTTCTCTGAAGTTGCTGGTTCCTATTGGAATTTAGCCTGCTTCATGAGAGGAGTCAATCTTAATAAATGTCTATACTTGGATTAGAGGTGGTCTGACTCCAGATTCTTTGAAATATGGTTCCACCACAACACATCATGAAACCCCACCATATGTTTTGGGTGGGCAGAGTCCCCAGTGGAAAAGTTTTTGGTGTTTTGGGGTTTAAACTGCAACAACAATACATTCTTTTTTTTAACATGTATCTATTTGTATCCAAACAGAAGCTCCAAACCTGCTCAGGGAGCCACCACAGATACCAAAGAGCAATAAGAAAGCAATTAAGGTAAATGGTACAGGCTGTGGCAAATGGAATAGATGCCCCCCTAGTTTGCACCAGTCTCTGTGATGAACCATGTCACTTTGAAGTGATTTTTGGACTTGGAGGCCTAGTGTCCCTCTTTCCTCACATCTTCAGCCTCTTCAATGCTCTTGCTTGGTCTTCACTCCATGGTTAACAAACTCACCCCCCAGGTATACCTGGCCCCTTGCGTCCCTCAATGCCAAATAAAAATCCAGTTCAAGTCACAGGGAAGGACAAAATGAGATGAACCAAAAGAGGAAGAAACATACGCTACTACTATGAGGTCATTGCAGGAATGATCCACACATATATCATGAGAATCTGAAAACTATGAACCTGTCAGCACTCACAAAAGATTTCCTACAGCATACCATATATCTTCACAGTCACCCAAATGCCTGAAAGGTACAGAGAAAACAAGATTTTGCTGTATTTAGTGGGCTTTTTTTCTTGGATGATAAAAAAATGCCTTTCATTTCACATATCAGAGCAATACAACTTAAGGGCTCTCTTCCAATGAGGAATCTCCCATAAGTATGTTAATACAATATTTTTTAATGCAATCAGAGATACTGACAATAAACAACACTTCAGTTACTGACTGCAAAAAAAAAAGATAAAACATAATAGGGATGCTCACCAAAGGTTCATTCCTGTGTCATGTAAGAAAGTCTATACATGGGGCAGCAAGTTGGCACAGTGAATAGAGCGTCAGGACCACCTGAGACAAATTCTGTCTCAGACACTTAACACAAAAACTAGTCATGTGACCTTGGGCAAGTCACTTAACCCTAATTTCCCTCCAAAATTCAAAAGAGAAAGAAAGTCTATAAAGAGGAAAAATGGACAGTGAGGTCTTCTGATGTTCCTGTTTCTGTATAATATTGTGTTGATTACGTCAAGCCCCAGAACATTATGGAGCTTTCATATGGGGAAAAAAAGGATGAAAAATGCCTATTGTCAAGAATATGATATGCAGTTGGATGGACATGAAACTGAATCAGTACATCAGTTCACAGACCTGAAACAGACAAAAAGCTGGACTGACAATCACATAGATATGAGAAGGCCGACTGGAACTCTATTTGGGAAACTCTGCAGGGCATCATTTTTCATTTTCAGTATCAACAGTATGCCTTGGATAGGTCAGGTTGAAGCTACATCAAGTTGGTTCCTGCGCTCTGCTAAGCCCCACTCATAGTTCTGGGCTGGTCCCTGGGGGTGGCTGTGGCCTAGGAGAAGAGAAGGAGGATGAGAAAAGGCTGGAACTGTTCTCTCCAGGATGGGTGTCTGGGGAAGGGGGGTGAGGATGCCTTTCCTAGTTGTGCCTCCTGGCGTGACCCAGGGCCATTCTCAGCTGCTGCTGCTACCAGCCTGAACTGGGGAACTGAAGCTGGGATTTGCAGAGGGTGGTGCCCATGAAGCGGGAGGGTCACACACTCTGCAGCAGCCAGGCCTGTAGCTTGTGGAGGTGGAGTTGCTATACACACATGTATGTATATGTGCGTGTGCATGTACATATGTGCATGTATGCATGTATGTGTGTATATATAGTATATATGTGTATATATTTTAAAGGAAGCCTATATAATGTGTTACACATTGTGTTGAGAGCTGTCCATCTTTGCTTCATTGTAAGTTTTCTTTTGTCCTGTGCTGTGCACTTTTTACTTTGTTCTTTTTCCCCTTTGTCCCCCCCCCAAATACACATACATACTTACATACATACATACATACATATATGATAAGGGAGTATAGAAGAGTGTTTAGATTAATGGGAATGGGAAATGAGAAGATAAAGTCAGGATCCTTGTAGGGGGGAATATGTTAAGTAATAGCAGGATAAAATAGCGATTAGAAGTAAAGTAGGGGAGTCAGAAGGGAAAGGAAGTAAGAGATACAAACAAATACAAAATATAGATCAGGAGTATAAATTATTGCGGATGTACATATGGGATAGCGATCATGATGTCAGACAAAGCTAAAGCTAAAAGAAATTTAATCAAAAGAGAAAATAGAGACACCATGCTATATGTCAGTTATATTTATCAATGTTGTTTTGGATTGCTTTAAACAATTAGACGATGTGTGGTAGGGATATTGCTGTGGTACAGGAAATGATGGACTCATGAATGTATGGAAAGACTTAGACTTATGAAGGAAGAGGTTATCCATCCTCAGAGAAACAGAGGGTAAATAAGTATAATACCATCATACCTAGATTCATATGAATCTATATATCTATAAACATCTATGATTATTGATATCTAGGCTTATGTATATTTATGTAAGCACATGTATGTCTCTGCGTGTGTACACATATGTATATATGCATGTGCACATGTGTGTTTATTTGAAATTAATTTTAGCTTTCTGATGGGGCAAGGGGAAAATTGCAAAGTAAAAAGTGCAAAGCAGAGAATAAAAGAAAACTTACTAAGAAGCAAAGTAAAGGGGGACAGCCCTCACCACAATGTGTAGGTTTTTTATTGTTGTTATAGAGGTTTTCGTGAAATGGCAATGTATTGCTGTGCATTTTGAATCTTCTCTCATGTTCTGCTGGTCACATGGCAATACTTTTTTTTAATTTTGAATTATTTTAATCTTTGTATTAAGTTTGTTTCTTTTTGCTTTTCTTAGTTTTTATTCAAGTTTAAAATTAAAAAAAAAAGACAAAAGAGACTAAGTCACACAATTCACTTTATAGCGGAATCAAAAGACATCACCCATACCACTTTTTTATTTTTCTATTTCATTACTGTTTTTCCCCTTTCTGAAATCAGCAGGCACAGATACACTGGGAACTACAGTCATAAGCCTGAAACCAGGAGGCCTTGCACACAGGGTTGCATTTTCAGTGGACTAAACTTTTTTAAAATTTATTTATTCATCCTCTTTTAGTTTACAACATTCAGTTCCACAAGCTTTTGGGTTCCAAATTTTCTCCCAGTCCCTCTCCTTCCCTCTCTTCCCCTATGGTGGCATACAATCTGATATAGATTATATTAATAACCTTATATTAAACATTAGTCAACTTGTAAAGAACGGTTACTGCCAATGAAATGAGCAATGAGAAAGAAGGAACAAAACAGAACAAAAAAGAAAGGGAGAGCAAGTAATTTGCTTCATTCTGCATTGAGATTTAATAAATCTTTCTCTGGATGTGGATAACCTTTTCTATCATGAGTCCTTTGGAATTATCTTATAACCTTGCATTGCTGAGACGAGCCCAGTCTATCAAGGTCAGTCATCACAGATACAATGTTTCTGTAATTGTGTACAATGTTCTCCTGGTTCTGTTGAGCAGTTTTTCTTTAAGGACCACACTCTCTTGTGTAAAGAAGGGTCTGGAAAAGATTCCCTTAAAACTGTGTCTTGCCTAATGCTAGTCTACTTCTGGTCACTGGAGGGGATCCCAAAATGCATTTGAAACACAAAATAATGCACAAATACTTTTGTAAAGAATATTCCTCTCACCATTGATTCATGGCATGTGTACATGGTTATGGACAACAAAAAATCCAGTAGACATGAAAGATGATCATCTGTTGTTGTGGGAAACTTGGCAGGTATCAAATCCAAATAGAAGCCTAGAAGAATAGAATGAAATAAGGTTGCCAAACGAAAGCCAGTTGGAACCTAGAAACATATTTTTCTGGAGTGACTGCCACGGTGAGCAGTGTTGTGAAGCTAGGTGTAAATTTCCACAAAGGACTGAACAACTCCCTCATGACAATCCAATTGCCACTCGAAGGAGAAAGTCATGTCACCATCATCATTGTATATATTCCCACCCTGAGGAACACTAATGAGATCCAAGAAAAAAATTTATGAAGACTGGTGACCCTCATCATCAATGAACTGTAATTTGGGGTAAATTTAATACAAGAGTAGGCATAGACTATTAGAGATGGCAGGGAAAGGAGTCAGAAGAATCCTTTCTTGGAAAGGAGTCAGAATCAACAACAGGAATGGTCACATACTCCTGAAGACTTTTACATCTCATGATCTCTTCACCAGCATTGTTTTACATTTTCTTAAATGAAAAAAAAAAACCTACCAAACAAGCAAAAATCCTTCATGGATACACTCTTGCAGCAAACATTGCCATTTAATGGACTATGTCACTGTAAGAAGAAATAGACGGAATGTGAGAGAGATGTGTCATGCAAAGTGCTGGTTTGGTCATAGACTTATCTTCTCCAAGTTAAATATTCACATACAACAAAAGTGGCAGTCCCAAAACAAGATGGCTAACAGAAAATTCAACTTTAGTCACTTGGAGGGAAAGTTTAACCAAAACTCAACTAGCCCAAAAAGGAATGAACAGCTTTCAGAGCTATCCTGTATAGCCCTATATTTACCCATCTTAAACAAAACACTGGCAAACATCAGGATTGCTTTGATGAAAATGATGCTATACAAAATGAAAAGAAAATGAGAACTCCATAGGATTTACAGATAGAATCATTCATTCATCTCTAAGGCAGCATTTAACTCCATCAAAAGTAAAATGTAAATGAAGCTTAGAGGGATGCAGGATTTTTAATTTAGTAAAAAAGGCCAATGAGATTCCATTTTAATAATCCGAAGAGTTTCTATGATGTCTAGAAGGCTATTTATGGGTCAAAGAGTTTTGCTACATCTCAATTACTCAGCACCGATGTAGTCTCAGTAATCAGTGTTAAGTCTATGATCCTGGAAAAATGGGTTGAACACTTTTATAGTGTTCTCCAAAAGACTTGCATAAACCAATACTTAAAGCATTTAGTGTTTGTCTCAGGTTGAAGTAAATCCCTCTATAGCTGAACTTTCAAATAAAGAAGACTCAAGCTTTTTTGCGGAAGGTGGGATATTTAGATGAGACTTAAAGGGAAGACAGATGAGAAGGACAAATGTTTCAAGCATGGAGGCTTTCTGATGAAAAAGTGAGGATTTGGGACATGGAGTGTTTTGTGTGATGAATATCTAGTAGGCCTTATTTGATCTAATTTGAGTTTAATACGTCTAAAATGAAAGAGACTTGATTCTTTTTCCACTCAATCAGAATGTTTAGATATTTTTTTTTAATTTTCAATTAAATGAACCTTGGTTCTCTAGAGATTCTCATGGAAATATTCCAACAATTTTGTTAATGTGTTTGTGTTTTGAAACATGATTTTAGATATCTCCCTTTCCTATCTGATATCTAGCAAAACTGATAGAATATTTTCCATATATAGGCATGGCATGGAGGAAATAAATGCCTTCCCCCTACACCCCAAAACTGGATGTGACTCTCATATTGTGGCCTACCATAAATAGTTTAGTGGTAATTCATTCTCAACTTGTTGATTATAGTGTCAAAATAAATTAAACACTTGTATCCTCAATTGTAAAATATAGAAATTAGATCTTTAAATGAAGAATCGAGACATAAGTGAACTGCCATCTTTTGTGATAGTCTACTTAAATTGAATAAGAACAATATTTTTCAGGTAATTCTAGGTTTCTCAAAGATTATATTTAAAGAACTTAATGAATAAGTACAAATTAGATTTGAATTCATGACATGATTCACATCTGCATACTGTATTTCAATTGTCTTTCATCTTTTGATGAACAGTGTGTACTATAAAGCTGGCTTTTCATTTGTGCTCTTAATTTCTCTATTCTTAACTTTTCCTTTTTATTTTAACAACAAAACAAGACAATCAGTGAATTCCTAGATGATTACAGCACATTTTTGGTAGTATTATTAAGCATAATATTGAAAGATGAGTGGTTTTTAGTATCCAAGAGATGAAATATTTATAATAAATGTTGAAACATCTTCTGGGTATTAAAAATGGTTTTCCAACATAAAGGAAAGGATGAAAATAATGTGATGTTTGACATATTTCTCACTTAATAGAACACATAACATCACTCCATGAGCATATCTTTCTTCTGTGTATTATAGTCATTACAAAAACTTTATAATATTGCACCAATATTAAAACAATAGTGTAAAAGTATTCAAGAGTAGGTGATTGTTCGGAATGAAGCCTGACTGAACTCTGTATCAACTGAACAGACATTGGAATGACATCATCCATTTTTTAACCTTCTATTGTTTAACAAAAGGAAATTTCTAATAAGAGCACTAAAAATATATTCAGCAAGGATACAGCATTCATCCAGTTGGGCAAAACTCACCTACCTCTTCCTTTGCATAAAAACACCGCTGGTCTAAATAATTTATCAAGCATAAGTAGATTGGGACTTCATGTGGAATGGACTTTTTATCTTGAATGACCAGAAATATAAGTTAATAATTTGAGTCAGTGCCTTGGATAAATTTTCTCAACAAAAGCTTCATTGGTGGGGTTGGGGGTGGGAGGATTAATGGAGGAGGAGAGGGCTAACTTACCATAAACATTAGTAGATGCTGTTCCTACCATGCCGACACATAATTTTACTTTGTTCACTAACTAGAATTTAACCTTTTAATTTGTTGGGTATTTTTAAACAGTAAAAGAGAAACAGAGATGAGAAAGAAGATTCATTAGAATAAGGAAGTGCCCACTTTCATGCATCTGTTCTCCAAAGAACTAGCCATTTTTGGTTCAGGGATTATATAGCTGGTCCATCTTCCACTGACTTCTCTGTCCTACTGATGGAAGCTCCCTCTTACCCTAACATGGAAGTGCTCCAGGAGAGAATCATGGCTAAGTGGAAAGTCATTCTTTACCTTGTCATCAAAGAAATATCAAATTTTCAATTTTGAACAGATGGCACAGCTGTGTAGTGTAAACCAGTTGAAACTTCATAGAGAAATTCAGGCTGTATCTACTAAATGAGGTCTCTGAATAATAACAAGCAATGCTCGAGACAAACTTGGTTTTCCTCAAGTTCATTAAATGTTTCAGTCAGGTAATGCAGATATAATGAAGTATCACATTATTTTATATTTTCAATTAAATTGAATTAAATTTCACTAATCAGTTTTTTTTTTAATATTCCACTGAACATGCTTGGCACTGGGGATTCAAATACAAAAATTAAACAGTTTGGGGGAACACAGTTCTTATAGTCAAGCAAGTCTATGAGTGCAGAGGATACGTAGAGAAAAACAAAATATATTTTAAGGAGGGAGTATTAATGAAGTAAGAAAAAACAGAAATAGCAAACAAGATAGGTGTTTGAAGGGTGAAAAATGAGGAAATCTGGATATGAAGAAGGATTGAATTTCAGCAAAGAAATATATATATATATATATATATATATATATATATATATATATATGCAAAAAATGAAATGTTAGCTGATATGAGTTTGGGGAAATATTTCTTAACTATGTTTGTCTGCAACATGAAATATATGTAGAGGTGTGAGGAGAAAAGAGATTGCGAACCTAGAAAAGAGCCAAAATATGAAAGACATTGAATGTAAGCATGTAATTTGTCCTTTGTTTAAATGGGCAATAGGTAGCCACTGATCACTGTTTATTTGATTAATTATGGAAGGGGGTGGGGAGATTGACATGTGCCTTAATAAGATAATCCTGGAAGTTTGGTGGAGGAGGACAGGAAGAATCTAATACGGGATGATCCACTATAAAAAGAACTGCAAAATATTGGGAAAGAAGTTATTAAGTAAGTAAACTCAGAAGGTGCCTGTGTGAGTTGAGATAAGGGAAAAGGTGAAGGATTGGTTGGGATAGGCGTGGTAGGGAAAGAATTGGCAGGACTAGAATAGCAATTTGATAAGATTTGAGGAAGAAATTGTTCAACATAACCCTGTGTTTTTAGGTATTGATAACTACAGTATGAGGAGTATGAAGTGATAAAGTTCTCCAAAAAAATACTGAAGTTTGGAGGAGGTATAGTTTTAGCAAGAAAATTATGTCTTGAAAATGAATTTAAGGAAGCTGTGGGGTGGTCAAGATGGTGGAGTAGAAATAGGACTTCCTAGGGCTCCTGCTTCCACCTCCTCCAATTCATGTAAGAGGTGACTCTGAACAAACTTTGGAGCTACAGAACCCACAAAATGACACAGAGAAGTCTTCCATCTGAGGACAGCCCAGCAGGCCAGCAGGAAGCAGCCAGCTCAGCATGTTGGAATCCCAGCCCAGCCCTATGCAAGTACCAGGTTTTAGGCTCAGGGTGAACACAACCACCCACTGGTTAGAGGGACTTCAGATCACCAGCAGCTGTGGTGGTTTCAAGAATTATCAACACATAAATGCTAAAGACAAAGTGAGAGGTCAGTGCAGTGTGGATTTGGGGACCTGGGAATTTGGGAATGTGGTAAGGCCTTTGCCCTTGGGGTGAGAAGCGGCTGAGGCTTGGTGGCCTTACAGCCACCCCACATGTTTGCTTCAGAGTTTCTGGCCTGCAGATTGTAGGGGAACCAAGCAACCAGTCTGAGGGGTAATCACTCTTGCTTTAACCTGCTTGGATCTGAATCCCTGTCTGGGGTGGAGGTCCTGGGGAACATGACCAATGTGCCAGAGCATGTGGAATCTTCTGGGAGGGCAGCCAACTAATGGCTTGAGGAGCTGAGAATACACCAGTAATTTGGGTCAAAACTCCCCTCTCTGGTAGCAGAGATCTTCTGTGGCAAAAAGCTCAAAAGTCAAGTAATTGAGTGGCAACATGAGCAAGCAAGGAAAGAACAGTGATCTGCCTTTGGATTCCTTTTTTGGGGGGACAAAAAGGATCAAAGCATGGAAAAGGAGGAAGACAGAAAAATCAGAACTCTGCACCAGAAACTTCCAAGAAAAGAATAAACTGTTTACAGGCCACAGTGGAGATTAAGAAGGATTTTGAAAACCAAATAAGAGAAGTAGGGGGAAAATTGGGAAGAGAAATGAGAATGAAGCAAGAAAATTACAAAATGAGAGTCAACAACTTGACTGAAGAAAATAATACCTTAAAATAGACTAACTCAAAGGGCAAAAGAGGCTCAAACAGGCAATGAGTAGAAGAATGCCTTAAAAAGATGAATTTGCCAGATGGAAAAAAAAATCTCAAAATGTCCCTGAAGAGAATCATTCTTTCAGAATTAGAATGGTGCAAATGGAATCTAGTGACCTTAGGAGAAATCCAGATACTATAAAACAATCACAAAAAATGGAAAAATAGAAGTAAATGTGAAATATCTCATTGGGAAAATCACTGACCTGGAAAATAGATACAGGGGAGATAATTTAAAAATTATTGGACTACCTGAAAGCCATAATAAAAAAAAGAACCTAGAAAACATCCTTCAAGAAATTCTCATGAAAAATTGCCCTGATGTTTTAGAATAAGAGGGCAAATTAGAGGTTGAAAGAATCCACCGAATACCTCCTGAAAAAGATCCCCAAAATAAAACTACTTTCAATATTATAGCCAGGTTCTGCAATTCCCAGATCAAGGAGAAAATATTACAAGCAGTAAGGAAGAAACAATTTGAATACTGTGGAAACACAATGAGGATAACACAGAATCTAGCAGTTTCTACAATGATGTATCAAAAGGCTAGGAATATAATATTCTGGAGGTCAAAGGAATTGGGATTAAAACCAAGAATCACCTACCCAACAAAACTGATTATCATGTTTCAGGGGAAAATATGGTCATTCAATGGAATAAAAGACTTTCAAACATTTTTGATGGGAAAAAAGAGTTGAATAGAAAATTTGACATTCAGATACAAGAAGCAAGAGAAGCATGTGAAGATAAACAGGGAAAAGAAATCATAAGGAGCTTATCTAAGTTAAATTACATGGAAAATCAATAACTATAGCATATGAAATTTTTCTCAGTATGAGATTAGTTTAAGGTATTAGAAATCTGTGTGTATACACACACACTCACACACACACATATATATGAGGGTATATGGGCATATGTATGCATATGTGAGCAAGTATATATATGTGTACAGGCATACATAGACAGAGGGTACAGGACCAGTTGAATAGGAAGGGATGACTCTCAAAAAGTGAAAGTAAGAGGTGAGAGGGTAATAAAATCAGATGGGATGAGGAGAAATAGAATGGGGTAAAACATCTCATATAGAAGAGGTAAGGGAAAGCTGTTATAATGGAGGGGAAGAACAGGAAGGCAAAAGGGAATGATTCAACATTATTATCAATGAATTTGTCTTATGGAAGGAATGGAATACAGATGAAATAATGTATCTCACCCTGCAGAAGAGTAGAGGGCAAGGGGATGATAGGAGGAATGATTGAAGGGAGGGAAGGTTGGGGAGGAGGGAAGTTGGAAGGACCCTCTTCTGAAAAGGGACAGGAGCAAAGTAGGGAGTAGAACAAGTAGGGGATGGGATAGGATGGAGGGAAATATAGTCAGTCTTTTGAAAAATATCCACTATGGAAATGTTGTGCACAGCTACATATGTACAAGCTATATTGAATTGCTTATCTTCCCAGTAAGGGTGGGTGACAAGGGGTAGGAAAAGAATCTGGAATTCAAAGGTTTAAAATAAGATGTTTTAAAATATATTAAAATTATTATTATTATTATTACAGATGTAACTGGGAAATAAGATATACAGGCACTGGGGCATAAAGATCCACCATTCCCAACTGGAGAGTCAGAGGGGGGATGGGGAAGAAGAAAGTGAAGGGTCTCCAGCCTGACCCTGATCTTTATGTATAAGAATGGATGCAGCATTTTTTAAAGAAGTATTTGTTTTTAAATTTCTTCTACACATTGAAATACAAATAAGTTTTACAAATTTGTTTGTGGTTGGGGTCTTTATTCTTCTATGTACAGGTTTTAAATTTCTTAATCTGTATGTACAGAGTAACATGAAAATCAAGGTTTAAAACCAAAAGAAAAAAAGAAAATGAATTTAATATACTTATACTATGTACAATGCTTGGTTAATAGTTCTGGAAATAAAGTTGAGGGGGAAAGAATTATGACTATATATATGTTCTAAGGAAATATCTGTAATAAAATTATCATTTGCAATAACTTCATGCTTTGGTTTTATATACTTTAAGGTGGAGAATACACTTCACTTCAGGACCCTATATTTGTGTTCATTTTTTACTCAAGATAGAATGAAATCATACCTGAATTAGGAACTGAGAATTAATGCTTATGTAGAATCATAGAAGCATAAAATTTAGAATTTAAAATAGCATAAAAACTCATTTCGTCCACTGACAATTATTTCAGATAAAAAAAAATCTGCTCAAAGAGGTTGTAATTTTAAATAAACATTTCATCATATTTATTTTCTGATATGAGACCTTCTTAGTTTCCAAAGTGATACTTATATTCAAATGCTTACTAATAGAATGTGAGGAAAGTGTTATGTAAACTTTAGTTTTTAAACAGCATAAGAGAAAGCATAAATTCTATTTTCAGGAGGAAAAAAATACATTATATCACTTCAAATAATGAATTTTCTGGCTTGTTTGCCTAATGAATATCTAATTTATAAGCCAAGTCTCACTCCAGCCCCCATAGCCAGTCTAAAACCTAGATCTTGTAGATTTGACACATAACCCCATGCCTCAGGTGTGAGTCATCTTTATTTTTTGCCTTTTTTCATTCTGGTTTTGGCCATTGTGATTTTGTAACCTATATTTTATCCCTGTGTCAATGTATGATTGATGTTTTATTTCCTTATCCCCTTTCCACAACATACTTGAGTATCTCTATGACTATAGCTCTGATTTGCCTTTCCAGGTCTATCATGGATGAAGACCCTGATACATGTGAGTTGCGGGATCCCATTGCTTGATTCCTGCTATGTGCTGTCAGAACTTCATTCCCCTAACCATCTTTTGCATATCTACCTAGGTTGCCCTTTGTGACCTCAAATTATAATAATGTTCCTTCCGAATAAAAAAGAAAGAAAAAATTGCTTTACACAGATCACATTTCACATTTAAGCAGATCTGCCTAATGTCTAGATGCCCCAGTTCCTATTTTCTTGATGCTATATCTATATCTACAAATTTTAAGCACTAAAAGCCCCTATGATAGGTTGGTCATCTATAAGCATATGAAAAAATGCTCTAAATCACTATCGATCAGAGAAATGCAAATGAAAACAACTCTGAGGTACCACATCTCACCAGTCAGATTGGCTAAGATGACAAAACAGGAAAATAATAAATGCTGGAGAGGATTTATTGGACAAATTGGAACATGAATGCATTATTGGTGGAGTTGTGAACTGATTCAACCATTCTGGAGAGCAATCTGGAGCTATGCCCAAAGGGATATAAGTAATTTCATACCTTTTGATCCAGCAATACCAATTCTAGTGTTGTATCCCAAAGAGATAATAGAAGTGGAAGGAAGACCTATATGTACAAAAATATTTATAGCAGCTCTTTTTGTGGTGGTAAAGAATTGGAAATTAAGAATATGCTCATCAATTAGGGAATGGCTAAACAAGTTGTGGTTTATGAATATAATGGAATACTATTGTGCTATAAGAAGCAAGGAGCAGATGGATTTCATATTTACCTCAAGAGGCTTATTCAAACTGATGTTGAGTGAGAAGAGTAGAACCAGGAGAAATTTGTATACAATTACAGAAAAAACTTATGTGTGACAACCAACTTTGATAGACTGGACTTTTCTCAGCAGTGCATGGCTATAAGTCAACTCCAAAAGACTCATGATGGAGAGAGTTGTCTACATTCAGAGAAAGAACTAGAAAGAATAGAGTCTGAATGCAAATTGAAGCAAACTACCTGCTCTCTGTCTTTTTCTTATTTGTTTTTGTCTCCTCTTTCCCATTCTTCATTCCATCTGAAACAATCCTTTATAACCTGACTAATGTCTAATGTGAAAGTATTTGCAGATCCTATACTTGATTGTATACTACCATGGGGTTGGGAGGGAAAGGGAGAAAAATTTGAAACTCAAGGAATTGTAGGATTGAATCTTGTAAATTAAAAGTAAACACATTAATAAAGACCAAAAAATTTTTTTAAATGGTGAGAAATCATATTTCCCATATTCAATTCACTTTGCATACTACAGGATAAAGATATCTCCAATGTTCTCAACTTTACCCCCTATGTCCTAACCCTTGCCCTGGTGAGCATCAGAACAGGGATCACTATCAGTAACACAGGAATCATCTCCAAGAACGCTATACATTTAATGACCACACCATAGCACACAGTTGCAACTTCTCCAAAGTTTTAGTAGCTCTTTCTTAAACTTTTCACTTCCCTTATTCTGGCCATCTAGAATCTTGATGTTTCCAATTGATATTCTTCTATAGTTTCATTGGCAAATTTTCACTACAACTAACCCAATAATAGACATGAAAGCCTGGAAATTCACATTGAATGCAAGTATAATATAATATGGTACTTAACATGCCATAAAGAAGCCTAGTGCCCAAATCATCCTTAAACATCCTTTTGAGTGATTTTGATGAAATAAAATCCTTTCCTCTAAAGTGACAGTATTGGCCTAGATTATAACCATGCACTTTCCAAACCTAAATCTTTGAACTTCCATGATGATATTATCTTCTTTGGCCCATGTGCATTTTTAATTTCTCCTCTTCCTTCCCAACCCACCCACTGCAGTTTCTCACCTTCATTGTTGAGCCCTTTAGAAAGATGGGGAATATAAACTGGGCTTAACTGAAGTACACAAACAAAGGTGAAACAAAGGCAGCATACTGTTTCTTTATTCCCCTAGGGATACGATAAGGTTTCTGAGGGTGATCAATGCATTCCTAGGAGTTAGTCCGAGTTTTGTTTCTGTTCTGTGAATTGGAGGTCTATATATCTTGATAGAGGAGTTCAGTGAAACATCTTAAAATAGCAATAATAATATGGAGCCCCTGCAGAGATTATAGCTAATGAATTCATAAACATGAGAATCAGAAGGGAAAAAAGAGAAAGCACTTGAAATCTTTTGTAACCAACTAGGAATAATATATTCATATACATATATATAAATATTTATCAGTAAAGAGAGGAAAAATCATGAACTATTTCTTCTTTTATAATTTTGTTATCAAGAATCAGAAAGAGCAATGAGAGAAAAAAGGAGCATTTGGGGCATTAAATTTAAATTCTCTTTGTAAAAGGAGGTAAAATAAAATAACCTTCTTCTTTGATCAAAGAAATAAATGTACTTTCAGAGTGCTCTGTTTGAGGGCTTAATAATACATTTATAAGGCTTTCTGAGCTACAGGTTCTAAATTTGACATATTTAGAACATTCCTAGATAATTCCCAGGATTTTATCCTGTTTAGAAATGAGCAAAACTTCCAAAAAGACAGACACATTTTATTCACATAAAGCTATCATCAGTAAAGACCTATATCATGCCATTATTATGTTTAAGACTCTCCAATTTAGTGTGTGTACATATGTATTATCATTTTATTTGGAATTTGGCTTCACAAAATAACATTGTTGGATTTAAGGTAATGCTTTGATAAGAACAACAAATCAGATATTGGACTCTACAACCTACCAACTAAATCATATTTTTCTTAATAGTCATGCTTTTAAAAATCTCTCTCCCTTCTATTCCTGCTTTCACTTACTCTTCCTCTCTATCAGGCACACACGCACACATGCACACACACACACACACACACACAGAAATGTTAAGGTATCACATATTTTATATTATAAGATCCCAATGGCAAGATATTTTGGCTGATAAATATGTAATGACAAAGATGAATGAGATAAAGCAATGCTGACATATACAAATGGAATTAATGAAATATCTAAGTATTTCCATAGTATTGATTTAAACAACTAAGTGAGCTAATGACATAAAAGAAAAGTCTACAAAAAAAAGCAATTTCAACTCTCATTTGAGTCTTTATTCCAACAAAGATATCGCACATCAGTATCCAACATCACTGATATTTTCTTCTGATTCTTTCTAGCCAATTCAAATGCAACGATCTGCTTTACAGGTCAATTGACTTCACTGATGATGCATTATTCAGCTTTATACAGCAGACAACATGTAGTCAACTGAGATATCTGACTAGCTGGATATTTTTAAACCCTCTGAAATAAAATGTTTGATGTACCTGAACAGCAGGTATCACCTTTACCTTGTTTGGCAGCTACATATTGGATCTTTCAAAATTAGTTTTAGTTTTAAAAGTATTGACTCATCATTCGATAGAATGGAATAGAAATCAATTTTCCAAGTGGTCCTTATTCACATCTTGGAGACTGAGAACATTGTAGAAAATCTGGCCCCACCCTCAATCAATTTCACTCTAGAGAAACCCTTGGAAGATGCAAGGAGTACTAAATTGTGGGCTCAATTTGTCCTATACTGATCAACCCAGAGATAACCCTAACTCAATTTATACTGTTCTGGAATCGTCCCAGTAATATCTGCATTCTAGTCATCATTGGTCAAAATGCTTCTGGCTAGTCCTAAGTGTAGCAAGACATAAGAACTTAAGCTGGTTTAAAAATATAGAATTGAGAAATGATCAGAATCAAACAAGATTAAGATGGAGTAAAAATGCCTGTCTTTCATCCTGTTTAAATCCCTTCTACAAAAGGTTAACTTTTCTGGTTGCCTGAATCCAAACCCTTTCTCTCCTTCCACTAGAAAATTTAGCAACCTGTAGAAAAGTCAGACTTCTGTGAATACAAAATGAATAGAGACTTCTCCAAAGCATCATATTACATTTGACACAGAGGAAAAATTCATTACTTGAAACATAAAGGTCCCTTTTCCTCCCACCATATATCGCCCAAATACCTCTGCAATTTCCCCTAATATGAAAAAAAGAAAAAGGTACCTCATGTCATCCTGGAATCTGGGTATTCCCATCTAAATAGTTTTCTCACAGAATTTCTCTATGCCAAAAGAAAAAAAAAGGAGTATATATTGCTTGATTATATGAAATAATCAGGTTTTTTTTCTTTTTTTTCAGAATTTGTTGGTTTCTTTTTAGTTTTCAACATTCAATTCCACAAGATTTTGAGTTCCAAATTTTCTATCATCTCTCCCCTACCTCCCACCCCAAGATGGCAAACATACTTATTACTCATTCACTCAGTTTGCCTTCTCATATTTCCCTCATTCCGCCCATTCCCCCATTTCCCCTTACTTTATTGTAGGACAAGAATAATTTCTATACACCTTTGTCTATATATCTTATTTCCCAGTGGCATTTAACAACGCATTTTAACATTTGTTTTTAAGCCTTTGAGTTTCATATTCTTTCCCTTCTTCCCTCCTCACCTACTCACACTGGGAAGACAAGCAATTCAATATAGGTTGTACATGTATAATTTTATGCAAAATATTTCCATAATAGTCATGTTGTGAAAGACTAATTATATGTCCCTCCATCCTACGTCATGGAGATTTGTTACATTTTCTCCTTTGACACTGTCCCTTTTCAAAAGTGTTTGCCTCTGACTACTCTTCCCCCAATCTTGTTCCCTCCCTTCTATCACCCCCCCTTATTATATTCTCCCTGACTTTTATGGAGGGTAAGATACTCAATTAAGTGGGTATGTTATTCCCTCTTTAAGCCAAATCCAATGATAGTAAAGTTGACTCATTCCCTTTCAGCTCCCTGATGGTCTCTTCAATTGTACCTGCTCCTTCTTGCCTGTTTTATGTGAGATAATTTATTCTCTCTCTCCATTTTTCCTTCTCCCAATATAGTTCTCTCTCACCTCTTAATTTTATTTTTAGATATAATCCCATCATATTCAACTCACCCTGTGCCCTCTCTCTCTCTCTATATATATATATATATGTGTGTGTGTGTGTGTGTGTGTGTGCACAGATACACTCACATTCATATATAAATATACACATATAGTCTCTCATAATACATATATACACATATATGTGCATATTTATATACCTGTATATGGATGTATTTGTATATGTGTATATATAGCCCTCACCTATCATCATACTGAAAAGTCTCATGAGCTACAAATACAGCCTTTCCATGTAGGAATGGAAACTGTCCGATTTTACTAAGTTCCTCATCATTTCTTTTTCCTTTTACCTTCTCATGCTTCTCTTCATTCTTGTATTTCAAAGGGAAATTTTCTCTTCAATTCTGGTCTTTTCATCAAGATTGCTTGAAATCCCACTATTTCATGCAATGACCATATTTTCCCCTGAAGCATTATACTCAGGTTTGGTGGGTAGGTGATTATTGCTTTTAATTCTAGTTCCTTTGGCCTCCAGAATATTATATTCCAAACAATTCAATACCTTAATGGAGAAGCTGCTAGATCTTGTGTTATCATGGTTGTGCTTACACAATAGTCAAATTGTTTCTTCCTGGCTGCTAGTAATATTTTCTCCTTGACCAGAAAACTCTGGATTTTAACCATAGTATTCTTAGGAGTTTTTTTTGAGATGATCTCTTTTAATAGGCAAGCAGCAAATTCTTTCAATTTCTATCACTCTGTTTCTAGAATACTAGGACTGTTTTTCTTAATAATTTCTTGAAAAATTATGTCTAGCCTCTTTTTTTATTAGGGTTTTCAGGTAACACAAGAATTTTTAAATTATCTCTCCTTTATCTATTTTCCAGGTCAGTGGTTTTCCCAGTGAGGTATTTCACATCCTCTTCATTTTTTTAAAATTGTTTTTGATCTGCTTATTAATATGATTTCTCATAAAGTCATTAGCTTCTTTTTTTCTTTTTCTCTTTTTTTATCAAATGCATTATTAACTTCTAGTTTACATCATTCATTTCCACAAGATTTTGAGTTACAAATTTTCTCCCAGTTTTCCCCACTACCCACCATCCCAAAATAGCGATCCCACTGGATATCCCATTCTCCAATCTGCTCTCTCCCATATCTTCTCCCATAAACCCTCCAGCTTTCCAGTAGTGCACAGTGGATCTCTAAGCCCCAGTGCCTGTATATCATATTCCCCAGTTACATGTAAAATAATATTTATCATAATATATATATATATATATGTATAAGTATATGTATGTGTGTGTATTACACATTTGATTTTACAGCTTTGAATTCCAGATTCATTCCTTTCCTCCTTTGTCACCCACACTTAATAGTAAGATAAGCAATTCAATACAGGTTGTACATGTATAGCTATGCAAAACATTTCCATAGTGGATATATTATGAAAGACTGACTATATTTCCTTCCCTCCTATTCAACCTCCCACTTTTTCTATTCTCTACTTTGATTCTGTCCCTTTTCAAAAGTAGGTGCTTCCAACTTCCCTACCCTTTCTTTGGTCATCCCCTCTCTCATCACCTTCCTCCTTACTCTACTGTAGGATGAGATACCCTATTCAGTGTGTATTTCATTCCCTCCATAAGCCAAATTCAATGAGAATAAGGTTGAGCCATTCCCTTTTTCCTTCCTGTTCTTCCCCTCCATTGTGACCATTTTCCCTTGCCTCTTCTATACGAGATAGTTTATTCCTTTCTGTCTCTCACCATCTCCTCTTATTATATTCCTTTCTCACCTCTTAATATCATCTTTTAAGTATCATCCCTTCCTATTAAATTGGTACTGTGCCCTCTATGTATACCTGTACACATATATACACACATTCAAATATGAATTCATAGGCCCATACACCCTCCTATGTAGACATATATGTATGTATGTATGTATGTGTGTGTGTAAATAAATTAAACTTCTCTTCAACTATTCTTTTTTTTCAGCAATTGGGGGTAAGTAACTTGCACAAAGTTATGTGGCCAGTTATTTCAGGGTTTGGTGCTAAGTATGTGAGCCCAGATTTGATCCCCAGGTCATCCCGACACTGGAGCTGGTGCTCTTACTCGCTGAGCCACCTGACCGCCCCTGTCCTTTAACTATTCTTATACTGAGAAAAGTTTCATAAGTTACAATTATTGTTTTTATATGTAGGGATATAAATAGTTCAACTTTGATAAGTTCCTCATGATGTCTTTTCCTTGTTTACATTCTTATGCCTCTCTTGCTTCTTGTATCTGAATGTCAAATTTTCTATTCAACTCTGTGGTTTTTTTCATGAAGAATGCTTGAAATTCCTCTACTCCACTGAATGACCATTTTTTCCCCTGAGACATGACACTCAGTTTTGCTGGGTAGGTGATTCTTGGTTTTAATCCCAGCACCTTTGACCTCCAAAATATCATATTCCAAGACCTTCTATCTCTCAGTGTAGAAGCTATCAGATACTGTGTTATACTCTTTGTGTTTCCACACTATTCAATTTGTTTCTTCCAGGCTCCTTGTAATATTTTCTCCTTTATTGGGGAATTCCAGCAATTGGATATACTACTTCTAGGAGTTTGCTTTTTGGCATCTTTTTCAGGAGGTGGTTGGTGGACTTCTTCAACCTCTATTTTCCCACTGGTTCTAAAACATCAGGGCAATTTTCCTTGAGAATTTCTTGAAGGATGATTTCTAGGATCTTTTTTTTGATCATGGCTTTCAGGTAGTCCAATAATTTTCAAATAATATCTCCTGGACCTATTTTCCAGTTCGGTGGTTTACCCAGTTAGACATATTATATGGCCTTCTATTTTTTCATTTGTTTTGGATGTGTTTAATAGTATCTTGATTTCCCATGAAGTCACTAGCTTCCACTTGCTCCAGTGTCATTCTGGAGGTATGATTCTCCTCAGTGAGCTTTTAAGATTCTTTTTCCATCTGGCAAATTCAGCTTTTGAAGGCCTTCTTCTCCCCATTGGCTTTTTGAGCCTCTTTTGCCTTTTGTGTTATTCTATTTTCAAGGTGTTATTTTCTTCAGTCAGGTTCTTGGCTCTCACTTCATAAGTTTCTTGCATAGTTTTCATTTCTCTTGCCAATTTTTATTCCACTTCTCTTATTTGGTTTTCAAAATCCTTCCTAAGGTCCTTTACGGATTGTAACCATCTCATGTTTTTATTTTTTTATCAATTTATTTTTTTTACTTTTAGTTTACATGATTCAATTCTGCAATTCTTGAGTTTCACATTCTGTGACAATCCCTCCCCTAAACCCTCATGGAAGCATACAGACAAGTATAGGATCTGAAAATAATTTCACATTAGACATTAGTCATGTTATACTGATGGATTGTATGAGATGGAATGAAAAATGGTAAAGAGGAAATAAAACAAACCAAGAAAAAGTAAAAGAAAAGGTAGTTGGCTTCAATCTGAATTCAAAATCATTGCTTTCTAGTTCTTTCTCTGCATGTACACATCTGTCTCTATCATGTGTCTTTTGTGATTGACTTATATCACTGCACTGCTGAGAAGAGACCAGTCTATTACACTTGGTCATCACAAATACGCTGTGTCTGTAATTGTGTACAAATTTCTCCTGGTTCTGCTCTTCTCACTCAGCATCAGTTCGAATAAGCCTCTGCAGGTAAATATGAAGTCCATCTGCTCCTCATTTCTTATAGGACAATAGTATTCCATAACATGCATATACCACAATTTGCTCAGCCATTCATAAATGATGGGCACCCCCTTAATTTCCAATTCTTTACTACCACAAAAAGATCTGCTATAAATATTTTTGTACATATGGGTCTTTCTCCCACCTCTATGATCTCTTCGGGATATAATGATAGAAGTGGTATTGCTGGATCAAAGGGTATGAAATTACTTATAGCCCTTTGAGCATAATTCCAGATTGTTCTCCAGAAAGATTGGATCAGTTTACAAGTGCACCAGCAATGCATTAGTGTTCAAATTTGCCCACATCCTCTCCAGCATTTGTCATTTTCCTGTTTTGTCATCTTAGCCAATCTGACTGATGAGTTGTGGTACATCATTGTTGTTTTGATTTGCATTTCTCTAATCAATAATGATTAAGAGCATTTCTTAATGTACTTATAGATATATTTAATTTATTTCTCTGAAAACTGCCTGTTCATATCCTTTAACCATATATCAATTGGGAAGTAACTTGTGTTCTTATGGATTTGACTCATTTCTCTGTATATTTTAGAAATGAGTAATTTATCAGAGTCATATGTTGTAAAAATTCTTTCACAATTTCCCACCTTCATCTTAATCTTGGTTACATGGGCTTTGTTTGTACAGAAGATTTTCAATTTAATGTAATCAAAATTATCCACTTGCATTTTATTATGCTCTCTAATTCTTGTTTAGTCACAAAGTCTTTCCCTCTCCACAAAATTGACAGGTAAACTATTCCTTGTTTTCTGAGAATGCTTACATTATCAACCATTATACCAAGGTCATGCACCCAGTTAAACTTGATTTTGGTATGTGGTGTTAGATAATGGTTTATGCCCAGTTTCTTCCATACTATATTCCAGTTTTCCCAACAGTTTTTGTCAAATAGTGACTTCTCATACCAAAAACTGGGGTCTTTAGGTTTATCACAGAATAGATTACTATAGTCATTGACTGCTGAATCATGTGTGACTAATCTATTCCATTGATCCACTACTGTATTCCTCAGCCAGTACCAAGTAATTTTGATGACTGCTGCTTTATAAAACAAATTGGAATCTACTATAGCTAGTAAACCTTCCATAGCATTTCTTTTCATTAATTCCCTTGATATTCTGGATAGTTTTTCTTCCAAATGAATTTTGTTACTGTTTTTTTTTCTAGCTCTATAAAGAACTCTTTTTGGTAAACTGATTGGTATTGCACTGAATATGTAATGTAATTTAAGTAAAATTGTCATTTTTATAATATTAGCTTGATGAAGCCATGAGCATTTGACATATTTCAAATTAGTTAGATCTGACTTTATTTGTGTTAAAAGAGCTTTGTAGTTATGATCATATAGGTGCTGGGTTTGTTTTGGCAGGTGATTCCCAAATATGTGGGTTTACTTTATATCGTGCAAATTTGGCAAATTTATTTATTGTCTCAAGTATTTTTTTTTACTTGATTCTGTAGGATTCTCTAAGTATATCATCATATAATCTGAAAAGAGTGATAGCTTAGTCTCTTCTTTGCCTAATTTGATTCCTTTGATTTCTTTTTCTTCTCTAATAGTTACTGCTAACATTTCTAGTACCAGATTGAATAAGAGGGGTGATAGTGGACACCCTTGTTTCACCCCTGATATTATTGGAAATGCTTCTATCTTATCCCCATTACATAAAATATTTGCTGATGGTTTTAAATAGGTGCTACCTATTATTTAAAGGTAGGCTCCTGTGATAGTAATGGAATATAAAGATCCCCCTGTATTGGTTTGGTTTTCAAATTGATTGTGTTAAAACCCAGAGTTTGTTAATCCCACCTGTGAGATGGACTTGTTGATGTGAAAAGAGAGTCCTGAATTGGGAGGAGCTGTTGACATAGATTTGGAGAGACAAGAGAGAGGCAGAAGAACTTTTTGGAAGCAGCACCCTCCTGGAGGCAGAGAGAGAGACTGAGAGGATTGCTAAGGACCATTTTGAATTGCCCTGGACTTTTGAGACCTGCCCCCAGAGCTGCCAAGGACTGAGGAGACATGGCTGTTTTGCTGGTACTTTGTGTATCTGTTTTGATGTTGTTTTGCCATATTTGTCCACTGCTGAAAGACAGTCCTGTTGAAGAAGTCCTGGAACCTGGCTGTTGGCTAAGAGCTACTGAGACTGTCCTGCAGACAGAGAGTGAATACTGTCCACTGGTGAAGGACAGTGCTGTTGTTGCAGGGATCTAGGAACCTTTCTGTTGGTTCAGAAGCCCTGAAGAAGGATTTTCTTGTTGTATGTTTACAGACATCCTGGAAGAGGGTTTTGCTAATGTTTTCAGGGGTCCTAGGACTGTTCTGCAGACAGAGGATGAATTAGTGAAGAGACTGCCAATGTATCTTGTGGCCTTGCTAAGCCTTGTCTCCCCAGGAACTAAGATTGCTGAGAACTTGCCTGGTGTCAAGATGAAGAAAAGACCTCCATTTGGGTATTAAGTGCTGTGCTTAAACTTGATGTAACTCTGGGGTAGATTCAGTTGTGATCCAGGGGTGGGGAACTTTTGACCTTTTTGTGTTCTATGGTTAAACAAATGAATGTACTTTACTTAGATTGGAAACTAATCTCCATTTGAGAAGAGGGGCTTTGTGGTGGACTAAATGAAGGTACAGCCTAGAGGTGGAGTAGTATTTAGAACAGGGACTTTGTAATTGATTGAATGAATGGAAGGTCCTGGGGTGGGGTAGTACTTGGAGATTATTTAATCACACTTAGTAAATGCTGTATTTTGAATGATGTCATGTTTTGACCTTCTCTGTTCTTGGTTTGTCACTGAATAAAATGGAGAGCACCTATGCTGGTGTTTTGAACCTTGGGAAGTTGCCTTTCCTTGGCATTATATTACAGCTCCATTTATTCCTATACTTTCCAATGACTTTAATGGGAATAGATGTTGTATTTTGTCAAAAAACCTTTTCTGCATCTATTGAGATAATCATGTGTTTTCTGCTAGTTTTATTGTTGATATGATCAATTATACTGATGGTTTTCCTAATATTAAACCATTCTTGTATTCCTAGAACAAATCCTACTTGAACAAAGTGTATTATTCTTAAAATTAGTTGATGTAGACTTTTTGCTAATATTTTATTAAAAATTTTTGCATCTGTATTCATGAGGGAGATTGGTCTATAATTTTCTTTCTCTGTTTTATCTTTTCCTGATTTAGGTATCAGTACCATATTTGTGTCATAAAAAGAATTTGTTAGGACTGCTTCTTCACTAATTATCCCAAATAGTTTGTAAATTATTGGAATCAATTGTTCTTTAAATGTTTGATTGAATTCACTAGTAAATCCATCTGGCCCTGGAGATTTTTTCCTAGGGAGTTGACGAATGCCTTTTTCAATTTCTTTTTCTGAGATGGGGTTATTTAAGCAATTTACTTCCTCTTCAGTTAATCTGGGCAAATTGTATGCTTATAAATACTCATCCATTTCCTTAAGATTGTCAAATTTATGTGCATACAATTGGCAGAAATAATTCCTAGTTATTGTTTTAATTTCCTCTTCATTGGAGGCAGATTGACCCTTTTCATTTTTGATACTCATAATTTGGTTCTCTTCTTTATGTTTTTTATCATATTAATTAAGGGTCTATCAATTTTATTGGTTTTCCATAATACCAGCTCTTAGTATTATTTATTAATTCAATAGTTTTCTTAATTTCCATTTTATTAATCTCTCCTTTGGTTTTCAATATTTCCGATTTTGTATTTAATTAGGGATTTTGAATTTGTTCTTTTTAAAGGTTTTTCAATTGCATGCCCAATTCATTGTCCTCTCTTTTCTCTAATTTAATCATGTATTCACTCAAGGATATAAACTCCCCCTAAGAAATGCATTTAATGCATCCCACAAATTTTGGTATATTGTCTCATTTTTATCATCCTCTTCAATGAAATTACTAATTGTTTCTATAATTTCTTGTTTGACCCACTCATTCTTTAGGATAAAATTGTTTAGTTTCCAATTAGTTTTTAGTCTGTCTTTCCATGGCCCTTTATTGCATATAATTTTTATTGCATCACAAGCTGAGGAGGATTCATTTAATATATTTTCCTTACTACACAGAATTGTGAGGTTTTCATACACTAGAACATGTTCGATTTTTCAGTATGTGCCTTGAACCACTGAGAAGAAAGTGTATTCCTTTTTATCCCCATTCAGTTTTCTTCAGAGATCTATCAGATCTATCATCTCTAAAATTCTGTTCACCTCCTTTTCTTCTTTCTTGTTTATGTTGAGGTTAGATTTATCAAGTTCAGATAGGGGGATTTTACGGTCCCCCACTAGTACATTTTTGCTATTTATTTCTTCCTCTAATTCCCTTAATTCTCCTCTAGGTATTTGGACACTATTCCACCTGATGCATCATTCTCTATGGTGTCTTTTATCAGGATATAGATTATTTCCTTATATCTTTTAATAAGATCTATTTTTGCTTTTGCTTTATCTGAGATAAGGATTGTTACCCTGATTTTTTTTTTTACTTTGGCTAAGGTATAATATATTCTACTTCAGCCTTTTACCTTTACCCTGTGGGTATACCTTTATTTCATATGTGTTTCTTGTAGACAGCATATTGTAGGATTATGGATTTTAATCCATTCTGCTATTCACCTCTCTTTTTATGGGAGAGTTCATCCCATTCACATTCACAGTAATGATGACTATCTGTCCCTTCCCCTCCATAATATTTCCTCCCCTGCTATGGTTTGGTTTGTTCCTTCTCCCTTCCCCTCCTTCAGGGTTTTCCTTTTGACCACCACCTCCTTCAGTGTTCCCTCACAGTAACCCCCCTTCTTTACCTACTATCTCCCCTTAATACTATTTCCCTCCCCTCTAATCCCCACCTCCTTCTATCTCTCCCTTATCTTCCTACTGCCTGTAGGACACAATAGATTTTTATACTTCTCAGAGGATGTTATTCCCGCTTTGATCCCAAAACAATGAGAATAAATTTCATACAATGCTCCTCCCCCTCCCTCCTTTCCCTCTATTTAATGAGTTTTTGTGTCTTTTCACATTAGAATCTTAAACTTAACTGATTATGTTGATCCCTCTTTGAACCAGAACCAGTAAGAATAATGTTCAAATGATGTTTCTCTCCCCCGTTCTTTCCCCTCTACTATAGTGTGTTTTTATGCCACTTTGTATGGCATAATTTACCTTTTTCTGTCTCATCCTTTCCCTTTATCCCATTGCAGTCCCTTTGACCCCCTTTATAAGTTGTTTTATTTTTATCATCAAGTTAGTTCATTTATACTCACACCCTCTATCTATGTATAACACTTTTAAGGATCATGATAATCATATAAATTTTGATATTGACAGTTATGGGGTTCTCATATAGGGAGGTGAATGTTTTGCTCTTATTGCATCCCAAGTTATGTGCATGTGTGCGTGGGTGTGTGGGTGTGAATGTGTGTATGTGCGAGTGTGTGTTTTCCTTGTTTAACTTTTTATGTCTTTCTTGATTCTTGTAATTGGAGACCAATTTTCCATTGAGCTCTGGACTTTTCATCAGGAAAATGTGGAAGTCCCTTATTTCATTGGATGACCATCTCCTTGCCTGAAATATTATGCTCAGTTTTGCTGGGTTGTTAATCCTGGGTTGCAGTCCTAGCTCTTTTGCCCTATGAAATATCGAATTCCAATCCCTCCGATCACTTAATATAGAAGTTGCTAGGTCTTCTGTGATCTTTACTGTATTTCCACAATATTTGAATTGTTTCTTTTTGGCTGCTAGCATTATTTTCTCCTTAATCTTGTAATTCTGGAATTTGGCTACTATATTTCTTGGAGTTTCCAATTTGGGATCTCTTTCAGGGGGAGTTTGGTGAATTCTTTTGACAACTATTTTATGTTCTGATTCCAGGACTTCAGGACAGTTTTCTTTGACAAACTCTTGGAGGATATTGTCTAGGCTGCTTTATTCATCATGTCATTCTGGTAGATAAATAATATTTATGTTATCTCTCCTGGATCTGTTCTCTAGGTCAGTTGTTTTTCCAGTGGGATATTTGACACTTTCGTCAAATTTTTCAATCTTCATGTTTTATTTGATTGACTCTTGGAGCATCATACAGACTTGAGCTTCAGTTTGACTGATTCTATGTTTTAGTGAATTATTCTCTTTAGTTAGTTTTGGAAGGTCCTTTTTTAAGGAGGTATTTTCTCCAATTATTTCATTAATTTAACATTTTAAGGATTTGTTTTCTTCAGTGAAACATTTTTCCAATTTGGTCATTGTAGATTTAAATTTGTCTTATGCCTCCCTAATAAGGCCTTTAAAATCTTTCTTGAGCTCCTCCAAAGGTGTTTTTTAGGTTTAAAACCAGTTCATATTTCCTTCTGTGGTCTCAGATGTGAGTATAGAGTCCACGTTGATCTCAGTATTTGGTTGATCTTGATCGCTGTAATAAGCTCTAATTGATTTGCTTGTCTTCCCCTTCTCCTTCTCAGCTTCCTTCCTTCCCATTGTAACTTCTTATTTCCTTATTTCTCAGTCTGGGAGCTAAGTGCCTGGTTTTTAGCTTTGTGTACTGTAGCCTCTGGGTGTCTAGATTGAGGCTAAGGCAAGGGCTGTCAGTGTTTCTGTTAAGTTTGCTGATGCTCACAGAGTACTCTGTGGAGAAAGGGTGGTCTGGCCACTCCAGGTATCTGCCACTATATCCCTGGGCTACCGATCAAAAATGCTTTTGTTGTTCAGGTTAGGTAGGGCTTGTTGGAACCCCTCCCTGTCTTCTCTTCATCCTCCTTGCTGCCTCAGTTACACCCTTGTCAATGACTCCCAAGCCCGAGGCTATTTCCACTGTCTCAGGATTTCACTCTTGGTGGGACACATATCTCTGGGTTTTCTAGTTCAGCAAGAGGGGGATTGGAGCAGCCAGAGTTTACTTTGTCATCCTAGGCTCTGGAAAGTCAAGCAATCAGTTTACTAATTTCCAGGCTGGGAGCTGATAGCCCCAGAAGAAGCTGATGTCTCTGCTGGGGGCCCTGAGCCCTCTCTTACCCGGCTCCAATGGATCCTCCCAACCCTTGGTAAGATGCTGGTAAGATGGCTGGGAATCACCCTTGGGGTGGGTGAGTCCTCTGGCTGGGACTGCTTCTCTTTCTGCTGTAGTCTGCTCTCTCATCTGAGTTGCTGTAGCCCCAAGTGCTCTGCACTCACCCTGCCGGGACCCACGTGGGCACTTTCCTGGGATGGATTCAGGCATGTTCTGTCTCCCAGTGGATTCTAATAATCCAAATTCCTTTTAGATTCATGTTTTAAAGTTTAGTGACGGAATTCACAGAGGAGCTGTTCACAGAATTCACAGAGAAAAGTTACTCCATCCATTTTCCCCTCTTGGCTCCACCCCCCCACCTTGTATTTTTCTTGGAAGCTTTTGGAACAGGAGTTCTGACTCTGCTGTCCTCCTCCTGTTCCATGCTTTGATACTTATTGTCCCCAAAATAAGAATTTAAAGTTGGGGTGTTCTGTTTTCTTTGCTTCCTTTTCCTGCTCATGTTGCTTCTGAATTATTTGATTTTGGGGCTTTTTACCACAGTAGGACTCTCCCACCAAACAGGGGAGCTTCATTCCAAAGACTGGGGTTTTCTCAGCTGCCAAAGGTATTAGTTGGGTGCCCTCTCTGAAGTCTCCAAATCCTTTGTTGATCTGTTTGCACACCCCAGGACCTCCACCTTAGACCGCAATCCAGATCCAAGCAAGTTAAAGGAAGAGTGATTACCCCTCAGAATGATTGCTTGTTCCCCCTACAATCTGCAGGCCAGGAGATGAAGCTGTCATGTGGCTGTGGCTGCACAATTGTAGTGCCTCAGCCACTTCTCTCCCCGGGGGCAAAGGCTGATGATACTCCCAATCTATCAGATCCCAAAGTCCACACTGTGCTGACCTCTCCCTTTGTCCTTAGCATCTTTGGGTTGATAATTCTGGAAATGTACTGGTGGTCTGAAGTCCCTCCAGCCAGTGACTGGTCAGGAAAGCCCTGAGGGTAAACGCTCTGGCTTGAGCTTATGTTTGGCTCAGCTCCCAGCGTGCAGCATTATCCCCTTCCTGCTGGCCTGATAGACTGTCCTCAGCAGGATGTTAGTGTTTCTCTGTTATTTTGTGGGTTCTATTGCTCAAAAGTTTGTTAAGAGTCACTTTTTACATGAAGTGGAGGAGGTGGCAGCCAGAGTCCCTGTTTCTACTCCACCATCTTGACTCCACTCCCAGCTTCTTTTTTCTTTAACCTATTTTGGAAGGAATTATTTTTTCAGTGAGCTTTTGAAGTTCTTTTTTCCATTTGGCCAATTCTTTTCAAGGCATTCTTCCCCACATTGACTTTTATGGACTTCTTTTCCATTTGAGTTAGTCTATTTTTAGTTGTTATTTTCTTCTGTATTCTGGTGGTCTCCTTTAGCAAGTTGTTGACTCATTTTTCCATGATTTTCTTGCAACATTCTAATTTATTTTCCCAATTTTTCCTCTACTTCTCTTAATTTTGAAATTCTTCTTGTATTCTTCAGTGACCTGCAACCAATTCATATTTTAGTTGGAGGCTTTGGATGCAGGAGTTTTTACTTTGTTGTCTTCTTCTGTTTCTATGTTTTGACCTTCTTTGTCATTAAAAAAAAAAAAGTATTCAGGAGTGGAGCCAAGATGGCAGAGTAGAAGCACTACCTTCCCATGGCTCTGGCTTCCACCTTCCCCAATCCATGTAAAAATGGGAATCTAAACAAAATTTGGAGCTGGAGAACCCACAAAATGACACGAAGAAGCTAACCTCCCGCTGAGGACAGCCCAGCAGGAATCCAGCACAGAGCTCTGGGAACCAAGCCCAGCACCACACTGAGACTTTAGCCCCAGGGTGGGCCTGACCAGCTGTGGCCAAAGGGACTCCAGAACAGCAGCAGTGGTGGCAGTTTCCAGATTTATCAACACATAGATATGAAGGACAAGATGAGAGGCCAGTGCAGTCTGGACTTTGGCACAAGTAAGTGAGAGTTCATGGCTTTTAGCCCCAGGTGAGAAGCTGCTGTGATGCCAGCACAGCCAGACAGCATCATGTGGTAGCCTCAGCTCCTGACCTGCAGAGTGTAGGGGGGCCAAGCACCAGTCTGAGGGGTAATCGCTCTTGCTTTAACCTGCTTAGATCTAGATTGCAGTCTAGGGTGGAGGTCCTTGGGTGTGTATAAAGCTTGCCAGAGAATGTGGAGACGTCAGAGAGGGCACCCATCTGATACCTCTGGGAGCTGAGAAAACCCCAGCATTTGGGATGAAAGCTCCCCTGTCAGGTGGCAGAGTCCTACTGTGGCAAAAAGCCCAAAAGTCAAGTAATTGAGTGGCAAAATGAGAGGCAAAGGAAAAAAAGCAAACAGAAAATTCCAACATTACACTCCTATTTTGGGGACAAAAAAAGGAGCAAAGCATGGAACAAGAGGAAAACTGTGAAGTCAGAACTACTGCACCAAAACTTCAAAGTAAAATATAAGCTGGTTACACACCATAGAGGACATTAAGAAATAGATAAGAGAAGTGGAGGAAAAATTGGGAAGAGAAATGAGAACAATGCAATAAAATTATGAAATGAGAGCAATAGCCTGACTGAGGAGTATAATACCTTAAAAACAGACTGAATCAAATTTCAAAGGAGGCTCAAAAAGGCACCGAGGAGAAGAATGCCTTAAAAAGCTGAATTTGCTAGATGGAAAAAGAATCTCAAGAACTCAATGAGGAGAATCATTGCTTCAGAATTAGATTGGAGCAAATGGAAGCTAATGATATTATGAGAAATAAATATGCTGTTAAACAGATGCAAACAAATGAAAGAATAGAAGGGAATGTGAAATATCTCATGGGAAAAACCACTTAACTGGAAAATGGATCAAGGAGAGATGACTTAAATATTATTGGACTAAATGAAAACCATGACCAAAGTAAAAACCTAGAAAGCATCCTCCAGGAAGCTCTCAAAGAAAACTGCCCTGATGTCTTAGTACCAGAGAGCAAAATAGAGATTGGAAGAATCCACCGATCACCTCCTGAAAAAGATCCCAAAAAGAAAACTCCTAGGAATATTATAGCCACGTTCTGGAATTCCCAGATTAAGGAGAGAATATTACAAGTATCCAGGAAGAAACAATTTGAATACTGTGGAAACACAATCAAGATAACCTAAGATCTGGCAGCTTCTACACTGAGGGATCGAAGGGCTTGGAATGTGATATTCCAGAGGTCAAGAGAGCTGAGATTAAAACCAAGAATCACCTATACAGCAAAACTAAGTGTCATGTTTCATGGGAAAATTTGGTCATTCAGTAGAATAGAGGACTTTCAAGCATTCTTGCTGAAAAAACCTGAGTTGAACAGAAAATTTGACCTTCAGATAAAAGAAGCAAGAGAAGCATGAGAAGGTAAACAGGGAAAAGAAATCATAAGGAACTTATCAAAGTTGAACTTTTAACATTCCTACATGGAAAAACAAAAATTGTAACTTATGAAACTTTTTTAAGTAGTTGAAGGGGTTATATATGTCTAGATATGAGGGTATATGGGCATATGAATACATATATGAATGTGTTTAGGAATGTTTACAGGTGCACATAGATAGATGGCACAGGACTAATTTTATAGTAAGGGATGATACTTAAAGGGTGAAATTAAGAGGTGAGAGGAATATGATGAGAGGAGATGGGAAGAGACAGATTCCGGTAAACTATCTCATTCAGAAGAGGCAAGGGAAAATGGTTATAATGGAGGGGAAGAATAGGAAGGCAAAAGGGAATGGGTCAACCTTATTCCCTTTGAATCTGGCTTGAGGAGGGAGGGAAATACACACTAAATAGGGGATCTCACCCTCCAGTAGAATAGGGGGGGAAAGGGGATGAGAAGGGGGATGACGGAAGGCAGGCTGGGGGGGAGTGAAGTTGGAAGCACCCACTTTTGAAAAGGGACAGGATCAAAGTAGAGAATCGAACAAGTGGGAGGTGGGATAGGAGGGAGAGAAATATAGTCAGTCTTTTAAAATATGTGTACTATGTTATTGTTTTGCTTTAGCCACACATGTACAACCCATAGTGAACTGCTTATCTTCCCAGTAAGGGTGTGTGACTGTAAGGGTTATGGGATTGAAAGATCTTCCATGCCCCGTTGGACTTGCTGATGTAGCAGGAAGGGGCGGAGCAAGAGGAAGAGGAAGCCAAGCTAGCGTTCTTGCGGTGGCTGGCAGTGGTGGCGACGCGGCAGCAGCAGCAGAGGCAGCGGCAGCGCAAAGCCCTTTTTGACTTACCCAGAATTTCTGCTAAGGACTTCTGCTGAGGACTGCCAGGGGCCGGAGCTGCTGGGAGCGTGCTTCCTGGACGCTGGGTGGTTGCTGTGAGTGAGGAGAGGAGGACCTTTGCCTGAGGTAGCCTGTTCTGTTTTAAAGGCTTGAAAATGTGGGTGCTCTCTACTTTATCTACCTGTGCCAATATCATAACGGCTCTGATGGCTTTCACTTTCTGGTTTTGGGACTCAGTCTTTTGGTATCTTAATAAATTTTCTAGTTTATTTCCCCATATGGCAAGCATGACATATTTTGTAATGGATAATTATATCAGCATATTTGTAATCTCCATAGGCATTGTGAATATGGCATTGCTGATACATTTGGCGACCAGGATGGGATCAAAAAATGTCAGGCCTCTATTTGGAAGCAGTAGGGCTTTAGAGGGAGAAATGGCTATTCCAGGATGGGAGGATTTGCCTTATTCCTCTCTAGCCAGAGAATGGGCTAAAAGCACAGGGCCCTGTGAAAACTGGGAACCAAGGCTAAAAGAGGGAGAACCTGGAGATTTGGAAAGATGTTTGAAAGCAATACCCATAGAACCAGGCAAAGAACTGGCAGGAGTGTGCAGGACAGGCTGGGTGCTGCTAACAAGTTATCGCCTTATGTGTAAAAGTAGGGATAAGCTGCTGAAGGAAAGAGCTCAGATGGCTAGGGAGTCAGCTGGTTTGCCTGAGGATTCTTCTGTGTCACAGCACTCAGAAGAGCAAACTGGAGGGACTCATGTGGTCCAGGAGCAAGCTACTGTTCATGTAGCTAAAAGGAAGCAAAAAACTAGCAGAAGGAATGTGCATGCAGCTTTTGTACAGGCTGGGCAGAGTTGCCCTGACAGCTTCCAGGAGAATGTGTGTGAGGAGAATGGAGGAAGGTTAGATGAGGAGTCTTCTAATGTAGAAGCTCTCCCCATACAAAGAAGAAGACAGGAGAACCACGGAGGCAAAACAGAGTCCAGGGAGATAATTGAGGATTTCACTCAACAGGAGATCACTGATATATTGAGTAGATTTACCCAAAGAATGGGGGAGTCTTTAGTGTCTTGGATAGTAAGAATCACTGATGAAGGCGCCGGAGGAATAACACTGGACAGTGAGGACTGTTTAAAATTCATAAGTATCAGTCAGAATCCTTTTGTACACCAGGCTTTTAGGGATCACCATATGCAAGGAGGAAATAACAAAACTAATCTTCTAGCTTTAGCTGCAGAAGGTTGCAAAAAGCAATATCCAACTGAATCTATGTGGCCTAGGGGAGACAGACCCTGGTACTCACTTAGAGACTGTATGAGAAAACTAAAGGAGGAGGTAATGAAAACTGCTATCCTGATTGGAGATGCAAATGCATATTATGATACCCCCCTTGGAGTTCCTCATAGAAATATCATAGTGAAGACGGCTCCTCCTGCATACAAGCACCTAATTCTGACTCTATTAATTGGAGAAATAGGGCACCCTCTTTCAGAGGTGCTGGATAAGATTTCACAATTAAGTGATTTAGGGGAATGGGAAAAAGACAAATTGCCTGGAGAGAGAAGAGTAAACAGCCAGAGGATTCAGAGACAAAATAGACCAACAAGAAGGGAAATGTTTACTGCTCTATTAAGAGCAGGGGTGGACTTTAGAAGAATAGATGGTATTCCAACTGAAGAGCTGCATAAGCAGTACCAAGAAAAGGTACTTAGCATTAGAATGAACAGGGAAGCAGGAACCACCCCCGCAGGTATTTCTGCATCTGAATCTTTGTATCCAAGTTTGCCCCACCTTCAGGGGGAATAGGAGATAGGCCAAGCCCCAGCCCAGATAAAAGAAATATGCAGAAGAGATTGCAGACCCCATATTGGTTTAACAATATATTGGAAGAATGGATCAACTACTGTGACTAGGGCACTGATTGATACTGGGGCTGAGGCCACACTTATCTATGGAAACCCTGATAAGTTTAAACATGGAACTCCTATTACCATCACAGGTCTAGGAGGCGCTGAAATATAAGCCAGACAGGTTAAAATAACAATGAAAATTGGGCAGTTACCTAAGAAGGAATATACTGTGGTTGTTGTACCCATTCCTGAATACATCATTGGAATAGATGTATTGAGAGGCATGACTCTGAATTTACCTGAAGGAAGATACCAATTTGCTGTGAGGAAGATAGGAATTAATACAGTTTTAGTGGGAAAACTAAAAATGGACCCAATCACTTTACCTGAACCTTCTGAAGTAATTACTTTAAAACAGTATCGTGTGCCAGGTGGGCAAGATGAAATTGCCATTACTATAAAGGAATATGTTGAAGCAGGAGGGTTAGTCCCTACTACCACAAGATGGAATAATCCTGTCTGGCCAGTAAGAAAATCAAATGGGACATGGAGAATGACTGTGGATTATAGACAGTTGAATAAGGTGACTCCTTCTTTGTATGCTGCTGTTCCAGATACCATCACCTTAATAGAAAGGATCCAGAAATATGATGGGACTTGGTATGCAGTTATTGACTTGGCAAATGCCTTCTTCACCATCCCAGTAGACCCTAAACAATGGGACCACTTCGCTTTCCCTTGGCAGGGTAGACAATATACTTTTACTCGCTTGCCACAAGGGTACATACATAGCCCCACTATTTGTCACAGGATTGTGGCTGAACAGTTGGATGAATTAAAGCTACCTGGTGTACAGCTTACCCACTACATTGATGATATCATGATACAGGGAAAAGATGCGAAAGTAGTGGAAAGGAGTTGGACCCTTCTAATTGAGCATATGAAAAGTAAAGGGTGGGAAATTAACCTTGCAAAGGTTCAAGGACCAGCTCAGAATGTGAAATTTTTGGGTATACAATGGAACAAGGGGCTAAGGGAGATTCTTCCTCAAGCCCGACAAAAGATTCAGGATTTTCCTACCCCTACCAATAAGAAGGAGGCCCAAAAGTTCATAGGATTGTTTGGATACTGGAGGCACCACATTCCACATTTGGGACAGATTTTAAAACCTTTATATAGAGTCACATGGAAGAAATATGAATTCGACTGGGGACTTGAGCAGAGTAAAGCTTTTGAAGAAGCCAAGGCTGCCATACAATTGGCCCTAGATTTGTGGCCCATGCAAAATGGTCCAGTGGAATTGCAAGTGACTGTACAAGATGATTATGCAAACTGGAGCTTATGGCAAAAACAACAAAGCCGAAATGTACCTTTGGGATTTTGGTGTAGGAAACTCCCTTCATCTGGAGTCCAGTATACACCTTTTGAAAAGCAGTTGTTAGCTGCATATTGGGCTTTGGTGGAGACTGAACAAGTGACTCTGGGCCATGAAGTGATATTAAGACCTGGAATCCCAATTATGACCTGGGTAATGAGTACCCCAGCTTCTCACAGAATTGGACATGCCCAAGAGGCTAGTATAATCAAATGGAAGTGGTATATTCAAAATAGAGCGAAAACAGGCAAAAGTGGAGTCTCTGCTCTACATGAATCTGTAGCAAACATAGAAATTGAGAGGAATGACACACCCCCTGAGCCAAAGCAACAGTTGGTAAAGTCCACTGTAAAGTGGAATGAGGGATATGATGTATTAACTGAGGAACAAAAGAGACATGCATGCTTTACTGATGGGACAGCAAAATATTTGGGGCAAAAAAGACATTGGAAAGCAGTGGCCTATAACCCATGTACTAGAAGGACTATGGAAAGTACTGGGGTAGGTGCAAGTAGCCAATATGCTGAACTTATGGCAGTATATCAAGCCATCAAAATAGAACAAGGAGGACAGTGTCATATATTCATTGATTCATGGGCGGTAGCTAATGGGTTGGCTACATGGATGCCCATTAGAAAAATGAAAATTGGGAAATTCATGGCAAACAAGTGTGGGGCAAAGAATTATGGGAAGATATCTGGAACATGTCTTTGGTCACTGACTTGTCAGTTTTTCATGTAGATGCTCACGTGGCCCCCACCACACCAGAACGTGAGTACAATGCTCTTGCTGATCGACTGGCAAAGATTGCTACTGAACATATTGTCCCTACTTTGACAACAACTGATGATCCGGTATTAGCAAAATGGGTCCACCAAACAGCAGGCCATTTGGGGGTCCAGGCCACACACCAGTGGGCACAAGATCGAGGTATTAGTATCTCTCATTCACTGTTAAAACAGATAGCAGAAGAATGTCATATATGTCAATTGGAAAAGGAGCGAACTGTTCCTCGGGTAGTAACTGGAGAGATAGCAAGAGGAAAAGTCCCAGCCCAAATCTGGCAAATAGATTATATTGGTCCACTATCACTGGATAAAGGATGCACATTTATATGTACTTGTGTTGATACCTATTCAGGTGTACTAGTAGCTTGTCCTTATAAGAATGCAACCCAGAAAAACACTTGTAAAACTCTAGATCTCATAAGTCTATATTATGGAA
>NW_027186304.1:3848809-3935911 GCF_028583685.1 Petaurus breviceps papuanus | reverse complement strand
TGCTGTGAGTGAGGAGAGGAGGACCTTTGCCTGAGGTAGCCTGTTCTATTTTAAAGGCTTGAAAATGTGGGTGCTTTCTACTTTATCTACCTGTGCCAATATCATAACTACTCTGATGGCTTTCACTTTCTGGTTTGGGGACTCAGTCTTTTGGTATCTTAATAAATTTTCTAGTTTATTTCCCCATATGGCAAGCATGACGTATTTTGTAATGGATAATTATATCAGCATATTTGTAATCTCCATAGGCATTGTGAATATGGCATTGCTGAAACATTTGGTGACCAGGATGGGATCAAAAAATGTCAGGACTCTATTTGGAAGCAGTGGGGCTTTAGAGGGAGAAATGGCTATTCCAGGATGGGAGGATTTGCCTTATTCCTCTCTAGCCAGAGAATGGGCTAAAAGCACAGGGCCCTGTGAAAACTGGGAACCAAGGCTAAAAGAGGGAGAACCTGGAGATTTGGAAAGATGTTTGAAAGCAATGCCCATAGAACCAGGCAAAGAACTGGCATGAGTGTGCAGGAGAGGCTGGATGCTGCTAACAAGTTATCGCCTTATGTGTAAAAGTAGGGATAAGCTGCTGAAGGAAAGAGCTCGGATGGCTAGGGAGTCAGCTGGTTTGCCTGAGGATTCTTCTGTGTCACAGCACTCAGAAGAGCAAACCGGAGGAACTCATGTGGTCCAGGAGCAAGCTACTGTTCATATAGCTAAAAGGAAGCAAAAAACTAGCAGAACGAATGTGCATACAGCTTTTGTACAGGCTGGGCAGAGTTGCCCTGACAGCTTCCAGGAGAATGTGTGTGAGGAGAATGGAGCAAGGTTAGATGAGGAGTCTTCTAATGTAGAAGCTCTCCCCATATGAAAAAGAAGACAGGAGAACCACGGAGGCAAAACAGAGTCCAGGGAGAAAGAATGGGGGAGTCTTTAGTGTCTTGGATAGTAAGAATCACTGATGAAGGCGCCGGAGGAATAACACTGGACAGTGAGGACTGTTTAAAATTCATAAGTATCAGTCAGAATCCTTTTGTACACCAGGCTTTTAGGGATCACCATATGCAAGGAGGAAATAACAAAACTAATCTTCTAGCTTTAGCTGCAGAAGGTTGCAAAAAGCAATATCCAACTGAATCTATGTGGCCTAGGGGAGACAGACCCTGGTACTCACTTAGAGACTGTATGAGAAAACTAAAGGAGGAGGTAATGAAAACTGCTATCCTGATTGGAGATGCAAATGCATATTATGATACCCCCCTTGGAGTTCCTCATAGAAATATCATAGTGAAGACGGCTCCTCCTGCATACAAGCACCTAATTCTGACTCTATTAATTGGAGAAATAGGGCACCCTCTTTCAGAGGTGCTGGATAAGATTTCACAATTAAGTGATTTAGGGGAATGGGAAAAAGACAAATTGCCTCGAGAGAGAAGAGTAAACAGCCAGAGGATTCAGAGACAAAATAGACCCACAAGAAGGGAACTGTTTACTGCTCTATTAAGAGCAGGGGTGGACTTTAGAAGAATAGATGGTATTCCAACGGAAGAGCTGCATAAGCAGTACCAAGAAAAGGTACTTAGCATTAGAATGAACAGGGAAGCAGGAACCACCCCTGCAGGTATTTCTGAATCTGAATCTTTGTATCCAAGTTTGCCTCACCTTCAAGGGGAATAGGAGATAGGCCAAGCCCCAGCCCAGATAAAAGAAATATGCAGAAGAGATTGCAGACCCCATATTGGTTTAACAATATATTGGAAGAATGGATCAACTACTGTGACTAGGGTACTGATTGATACTGGGGCTGAGGCCACACTTATCTATGGAAACCCTGATAAGTTTAAACATGGAACTCCTATTACCATCACAGGTCTAGGAGGCGCTGAAATATCAGCCAGACAGGTTAAAATAACAATGAAAATTGGGCAGTTACCTAAGAAGGAATATACTGTGGTTGTTGTACTCATTCCTGAATACATCATTGGAATAGATGTATTGAGAGGCATGACTTTGAATTTACCTGAAGGAAGATACCAATTTGCTGTGAGGAAGATAGGAATTAATACAGTTTTAGTGGGAAAACTAAAAATGGACCCAATCACTTTACCTGAACCTTCTGAAGTAATTACTTTAAAACAGTATCATGTGCCAGGTGGGCAAGATGAAATTCCCACTACTATAAAGGAATATGTTGAAGCAGGAGTGTTAGTCCCTACTACCACAAGATGGAATAATCCTGTCTGGCCAGTAAGAAAATCAGATGGGACATGGAGAATGACTGTGGATTATAGACAGTTGAATAAGGTGACTCCTTCTTTGTATGCTGCTGTTCCAGATACCATCACCTTAATAGAAAGGATCCAGAAATATGATGGGACTTGGTATGCAGTTATTGACTTGGCAAATGCCTTCTTCACCATCCCAATAGACCCTAAACAATGGGACCACTTCGCTTTCACTTGGCAGGGTAGACAATATACTTTTACTCGCTTGCCACAAGGGTACATACATAGACCCACTATTTGTCACAGGATAGTGGCTGAAAAGTTGGATGAATTAAAGCTACCTGGTGTACAGCTTACCCACTACATTGATGATATCATGATACAAGGAAAAGATGCGAAAGTAGTGGAAAGGAGTTTGACCCTTCTAATTGAGCACATGAAAAGTAAAGGTTGGGAAATTAACATTGCAAAGGTTCAAGGACCAGCTCAGAATATGAAATTTTTGGGTATACAAGGGAACAAGGGGCTAAGGGAGATTCTTCCTCAAGCCCAACAAAAGATTCAGGATTTTCCTACCCCTACCAATAAGAAGGAGGCCCAAAAGTTCATAGGATTGTTTGGATACTGGAGGCACCACATTCCACATTTGGGACAGATTTTAAAACCTTTATATAGAGTCACACGGAAGAAATATGAATTTGATTGGGGACTTGAGCAGAGTAAAGCTTTTGAAGAAGCCAAGGCTGCCATACAATTGGCCCTAGATTTGTGGCCCATGCAAAATGGTCCAGTGGAATTGCAAGTGACTGTACAAAATGATTATGCAAACTGGAGCTTATGGCAAAAACAACAAAGCCGAAATGTACCTTTGGGATTTTGGTGTAGGAAACTCCCTTCATCTGGAGTCCAGAATACACCTTTTGAAAAGCAGTTGTTAGCTGCATATTGGGCTTTGGTGGAGACTGAACAACTGACTCTGGGCCATGAAGTGATATTAAGACCTGGAATCCCAATTATGACCTGGGTAATGAGTACCCCAGCTTCTCAAAGAATTGGACATGTCCAAGAGGCTAGTATAATCAAATGGAAGTGGTATATTCAAAATAGAGCGAAAATAGGCAAAAGCGGAGTCTCTGCTCTACATGAATCTGTAGCAAACATAGAAATTAAGAGGAATGACATACCCCCTGAGCCAAAGCAACAGTTGGTACAGTCCACTGTAAAATGGAATGAGGGATATGATGTATTAAATGAGGAACAAAAGAGACATGCATGGTTTACTGATGGGACAGCAAAATATTTGGGCCAAAAAAGACATTGGAAAGCAGTGGCCTATAACCCATGTACTAGAAGGACTTTGGAAAGTACTGGGATAGGTGCAAGTAGCCAATATGCTGAACTTATGGCAGTATATCAAGCCATCAAAATAGAACAAGGAGGACAGTGTCATATATTCACTGATTCATGGGCGGTAGCTAATGGGTTAGCTACATGGATGCCCATTGGAAAAATGAAAATTGGGAAATTCATGGTAAACAAGTCTGGGGCAAAGAATTATGGGAAGATATATGGAACATGTCTTTGGTTACTGACTTGTCAGTTTTTCATGTAGATGCTCACATGGCCCCCACCACACCAGAACATGAGTACAATGCTCAAGCTGATCGACTGGCAAAGATTGCTACTGAACATATTGTCCCTATTTTGACAACAACTGATGATCCGGTATTAGCAAAATGGGTCCACCAAACAGCAGGCCATTTGGGGGTCCAGGCCACACACCAGTGGGCACAAGATCGAGGTATTAGTATCTCTCATTCACTGTTAAAACAGATAGCAGAAGAATGTCATATATGTCAATTGGAAAAGGAGAGCACTGTTCCTCGGGTAGTAACTGAAGAGATACCAAGAGGAAAAGTCCCAGCCCAAATCTGGCAAATAGATTATATTGGTCCACTACCACTGGATAAAGGATGCAGATTTATATGTACTTGTGTTGACACCTATTCAGGTGTACTAGTAGCTTGTCCTTATAAGAATGCAACCCAGAAAAACACTTGTAAAACTCTAGATCTCATAATTCTATATTAAGGAACCCCAATGCAGATTCAAAGTGACAATGGGTCACATTTCAAAGGCAATGAAATGAAGAAGTATTGTATACTAAACAATATAGAATGGATATATCATATTCCATATTATCCAGAAGCATCTGGTTTGATTGAAAGAATGAATGGATTACTGAAAGGACAATTGAGGAAATTAAGTTCCAATAATTCATATCAACATTGGAAGGATAATTTGTTCATGGCTTTGCGTAATTTGAATAATAGACCATTGGGAGGAAGTACACCTCTAGCCAGAATGATGACCCCCAATCTGCAAATTAGAAAACAACAAACACACAAGATCCCAAATATTGAGTATTGGACCTTGAGGCCAGATGTCCCAGCACCGTACCCAGGACCACCTGGTTCAGAGGGGTATGATTTACATTGTTTAGAGGACTTTTGGTTGGACAGAAAAGAAATAAGAAAAATCTCCACTGGGATATGCATAAGAATCCCTAAAAATCACTTTGGACAGATTTTACCCAAATCAGGATTAGCAGCTCAAGGAATACATGTATTGGCTGGAGTAATAGATTCTAATTATCAAGGAGAAATTGTTGTAACATTCCAGAATTTAGGTGAAGGGCCCATACAGATTCACAAGAATGATAGGATAGTTCAAGTGATTATCGTTCCTTGTAAAACAATGCCACTTGTAAAAACTGACCCTCCTTCCAAAATAACTGTCACAGGAACTGAAGGATTTCGTTCTACTGATAGAATAAAATCAGGAGCTAAAGTATGGGTAAAACGGAAGCCAGATGATCTTCCAAAGGCTGCAGAGATTATAGCATATGGGAGGGATAACACTGTAACTATTGTTTATTCTGGAGAAGATGATTACAAAGTTGTACCCTTAACTCATTTATTCTACCGTGAGTGAGGCTACGATAGTCTGGTTATTGTCTCTTTGCTTTTTCTTGATTTTTTGTTTGTTAGATTTATTTCCACAGGCTTGGTACCCTCCATCTGTAGATGCCTGATACCTTAAGCTGGATGTCACCCCCTGTCTGCAACTGTGATGTGTCACCCTTGGACCTGGCATCAAGCATATTAAGAACTGACCTCTCAAATGGGACCCCTTAGGACAGGGACAGCTCTACATCCGATTTCAGTAGCAAGTAGCCATAGAAGAAGAGATCTTCACCCCTTACCACAAGATTTTGGGGCCCCATTTGTTTGGGGTGGGGGGAATGATGGGGAGCTTGTGCTCAAGCCCCACCCTAAAATATGGTTTTCTGTGTTGATTGTGTGCTATTCTTGTTATATTATTGTGAAATTTTGTTGACACCAGTTATTCCTACTGTATTTTTGCCAAGTAAGGGACATGAAAGATCTTGGGGCCGAATGTAAGGGCTATGGGATTTAAAGATCTTCCATGCCCCGTTGGACTTGCTGACGTAGCAGGAAGGGGTGGAGCAAGAGGAAGAGGAAGCCAAGCTAGCGTTCCTGTGGTGGCTGGCGGTGGTGGCGACATGGCAGCAGCAGCAGAGGCAGCAGGCAGTGCAAAGCCCTTTTTGACTTAGCCAGAATTTCTGCTAAGAACTCCTGCTGAGGACTGCCAGGGGCCGGAGCTGCTGGGAGCGCGTTTCCCGGACGCTGGGTGGTTGCTGTGAGTGGGGAGAGGAGGACCTTTGCCTGAGGTAGCCTGTTCTTTTTTATAGGCTTGAAAATGTGGGTGCTTTCTACTTTATCTACCTGTGCCAATATCATAACTACTCTGATGGCTTTCACTTTCTGGTTTTGGGACTCAGTCTTTTGGTATCTTAATAAATTTTCTAGTTTATTTCCCCATATGGCAAGCATGACATATTTTGTAATGGATAATTATATCAGCATATTTGTAATCTCCATAGGCATTGTGAATATGGCATTGCTGATACAGTGACAAGGAAGGAAGGGAATGAATCTGGAAGTGAAAGTTTTAAAATCAAATATTCAAATATATATATATGTGTGTGTGTGTATACATATGTGTGTGTGTGTATACTGTTATTAATACCATCTTAAATGTAATTGGGAAATAAGACATACAGGAACTGAGGCATAGAGATCCACTGGAAAAGTCAAAAGGGGTATGGGAGAAAATATGGGAGAGAGCATATTGGAGGAGGGGATATGCTGTGGGACTGCTATTTTGGGGCGGTGCTTGGGGGAAAAATGGGGAGAAAATTGGTAACTCAAAATCTGGTGGAAACGAATGATGTAAAATAGAAGTTAATAAAGCATTAAAAATAGTATTCTATAGTTTGATTCCTCTTCCTCTGTTTGTTCAACTTTCCAGGAAATTACTTGACTTTTGAGCTCTTTGCCATGGTAGATCTCTGCTTCCATAGTGGAGAGTGCTGTTTTCCAAAATTCTGAGGGGGTTTGAAACTGTTATCAGAGCTTCTTCTAGGTACCTGTCTCAGAAGTGTGAGGAGGACTGCTGCTTCACAGCCCCAACAAGCTCTGCCATGATAGGTCTCCTCACCTCAGGACCAGCACCCAAGACTGCCACCCAGACCCAAGCAAGGCAAAGCAAGAGAATCCTGCCTCAGCACCAGCAGAGAAATTAATCCAGTTTCTCTCCAGTCACTTGCTTGGTACCCCCACCACTTGTAGACCTAGTGTTCTGGAAGCAACTGCTGGCAGCAACTGCTACCCTTGCCACCTCCACCACCCTGGGACCAGGGGTGGGACCACACTCTTCTCTCACCTAGATCCATCAGTGTTTCCCTACTGAACTTTTACTTTCTTTTTTGATGTTTACAGGTTGAGAAGTCTGGAAACTTCCCTGCCACTGCTGCCAATGATTTGATCCCCTGAAGTCTACACCCAGGCTAAAGTGGTAGACCCTTCCTGTCAGATTGCCAGACTGTATTCAGCTGGAGGCACATTTCATTCTGTCATTTTGTGGGTTCTATAGCCCTAAAATTTGTTTAGAGTCATTTTTACAGGTATTCGAGATAATTGGGAATGAGATCAAGTAAGTTCCTGCTTTTACTCCACCATCTTGACTCTGAAATATTCAGGTTTTAAAACACCGTGCCTTTCCCTATAAAATCCGTACATTCTACCTCAAAAGAAAACCCAAATGAGGTCTTTCTATGATCAGTTCAGGCTGCAGTTTGGTCTGAATCATTACAATAAATATCAAGTCACAGAGTTTGTATGTCTCATCACAGTACGATAAAAATTTTGAGTTTTATGTATATTAGGATGTATGTGTTATATCTTTTATTAGAAGTAGAAAAAGACAAGTAATTTTTATTAACATATTTACTTTACTTTTACATGTTAATGATATTTATTTGTTTTGAAAATTCTTCACTTTTTATGTTCCAAGTTCTCTCCCTTTCCCCCATACTCTCCTTAACTCACTGAGAAGGCAAGAAATATGACATTAACAATGCATGTGTACATATGCAAAACATTTCCTTTTAAGTCATATTTTAAGAAATCAAGAAAAATAAAGTAAAACACTTACACTTTAATTTGAACCCTGAGTTCATCATTTTTTTCCCTGAAGGTAGATAGTAGATTTTTTCTTAAGTTCTTTGGAATTATTTTGGGTTATTTTATTGATAAGAAAAATAAACTCTTTAATAGTTGATCATTATTATAATATTGTTGTTATTTTGAGCAGTAATCTCATGTTTTTCATCATTTCACTTAGCATGAATTCATTGAAGACTAATAAAACCTTCTTAAACCACCTCCCTCATCATTACTTATAGCACAATAATACTGCATCACAATCATATATGACAATTTGCTTATCCAATCCCAGATTGATGAACATCCTCTCAATTTCCATTTTTTTTACCACCACAATAAGAACTGTTATAAATAGTGTTTTTGTATAAGTAGGATATTTTCCTATTTTCTATTTAGTATAGTATAATTGCTGGATCAAAGAGTACAAAACGTTTTATAGCATATTTTCTTAGTTCCTAATTATTCTATAGATGAATTCAATACTCCACCAGCAGTTCAAATATCTACCTATAATTACTTCAATATCTCCAACATTTTTGATTTCTAAAAAAATGTGAGTTGGTGCCTCAAAGTTGTTTTATTTTCCTCTTCTCTAATTAATAGTGATTTAGACCATTTTTATATGGCCATACATAGCTTTTATTTCTTCTTATGAAGCTTCTTGTTTATACCCATTGTCAGCTTAACAATGGGGTAATGGCTTTTATTTTGTAAATTTGCATGAGTTCTATACTCAGTATGTGTTTGAGAAATGAGGTTTTTATCAGAGAAACTTGCTGTAACTTTTTTGATATTACTTCATTGTCTATGCTACCTTTGAGTATCATGTTGTTTCCCTAATTATCTCTTTCTTATTCTGTGCATTTCTCCTTTGCTTAGTCTGATATTATCATTGTTACCCCTACCTGTATTTACGTCAGTTAAAGCATGTTAGATTCTGCTCAAGCCCCTTTATAAAAAAAAAGCAAAAAACAAAAAAAATAACTTTATGTGTCTCTTTGTTTTTCAAGACTGTCTCTTTTATATAACATATTGTTACATTCTGGTTTCTAATCCATTCCACTAATTTTCTTCCATTTTATGGGTGATCTCATTCCATTCATATTGACAGTTTTAATTGTGAACTGTGTATTTCCATCAATCCCATTTTTCTATTGTTTCTTTCTGTATCTCTTTTTTTTGTACCCTGAATCCCTCAAAAGCCGATTTTGTTTCTAATCACTGCATCCCATAATATACCATGCCTAAAAAAAAATCTTGCCACATTTTTCTATACAAAACTGCCTTTATATATTCATGTGCATGTTTGTATGTATGTATATGTGTGTACACATAGATATATGTGAGTATGTTATATATCACAAAAATATGTATATATGAATTCACTGTGTGTATGTGTCCATATATACATGTACACCTATATGTACTATGTATGTGCACGTATGTGTATGTACATATATAAATGCATTTATGATACTTAAAAATTGTGATGAAAGTAAGCGTAAAGCATCCCTAAACCCACCTATTTTCACCTATATTTGTAAAAACTCTTCCAAATGCTTCTCTTTTATCTGAGAATATTTTCCTCATTCTATATCTGCCTTCTCCCTTCTCTAAGTACATTAAACATTCTCTCCCATTAGTTGTTGTTATGGGAATGGGAATTGAAGATCTTCCCTGCCCCTAGGCCCTTTGAAAAGCTTGTGTGACTCTGAGAAGCTTCCTTGATTTGAAAATATACTCTGCCCCCTAATAGACTGAATGTGGTCACATGGAGCCTGTGGCAGGAGGCTTGTTTTTCAGGAATGTCCAAATCTTGGTGCTTTGTGAATGTTCGGTGGGTCAAGAGGGTTGTGACATTCTCTGAGCCAGGAGAAGGCTATACACACACACACACACACATGTATATATACATATATACATATACACACATATAAATATATATGTATACATATACATACATATACACATACCTATACATATACATATACACACACACACACACACACACACACACACACACACACATATATATGGTTTTGGGGCTCACTTTGAGAAGCATTGTGTGGATTTAACCAGACAAGACTCTGGGAAGCTGTTGAGCCCCCTGGCTTTGAAAACCCAAATGTTGGTGCTTCCCTCTCTTGTAACTAACTAGGTATGGATGTAATGGTCAGACAGCTGGAACCCTGTCTGCTGATCTGTTTCTCTGTCTGCTTGTAACTTCTGCTTGTTACTTGTTTATATTCTCTGAAGTTCAGGGTGCCAACTTTTTCCCCTGAACTAGGTAAATGATATATATTTGATTGATTAAAGTCAGGTTGTTAATACATTTTGAGTAGCTTTCCTTTAGAAAAGCAGATCTAAAAATTTGTGTTAGCAGCCATCTTGGGTATGTTAGGGTTCTTGCTGCTACAGTTGTATATTTTTAATCCTTTCATCATAGTCAGTTCACATCCATACCCTCTGTATATGTATACTTCTTTTAACTATAAGGTAAATTTTAAAAACTAATTTATTTTTTTATTCAACATTCACTTCCATAAGATTTTGAAGTTTAATTTTTCTATCCCTCACTCCTTTCCTTTCCCAAAGAAGGCATGTAATCTGATATAAGCTTTGTACATACGTTCATATCAAATATTTTCATATTAATCATGTTGTGAAAAACATTCAGAAGCAAAGGGATGAAAGTAAAAACAAAGAAGAAACAAAACAACAACGAAAAAGAGAGCAAATAGTATATTTTGATCTTCATTCATAGTCCATGATTCTTTCTTTGAATGTGGCAAAAATTTTCCACCGTGATTCTTTTGGAATATTCTTAGATCCTTGCATTACTGAGAAAATCTAAGTATATCAAAGTTAGTCCTCTCACAGAGTGCCTGTTAATATGTACAATATTCTCCTGATTGTGCTCCATTTACTCAGCAGCAGTTCATAAATGCCTTTCCAGGTTTTTCTGAAGTCCACTTGTTCATCATTTCTTATAGCACAATAGTATTCCATTACATTCCTGTAACAATTCTTGTACAGTTATCCCCCAATTGATAAGGTGCCAACTCAATTTCCAATTCTTGGTGACAGCAAAAAGAGCTGCAATAACTATTTTGGGACATGTGTGTCTTTTGCCCACTTTTATTTTGTTTCTTTAGGATACACACCTAAAAGTGGTATTGATGGGTCAAAAGGTATGCACATTTAACAACCCTTTGGGCATAGTTCAAAATTGCTCTCCAGAATGGTTGAATCAGTTCATAATTCCACCAAAAATGAATTAGTGTTCCAATTTACTCATCTTCTCCAACATTTTTAATTTTCTTCATTGTCATGTTAGCCCATCTGTTCTTCCAGATGAATTTTCTTGCTATTTTGTTTTGCTCTATCATATCTTTTTGATATTTTGATTGATATAACAATAAATAAATAGTTTAATTGTCATATTTATTATATTTTATTAAATATATGATATATTGCACTGTAATGCAACATAATGAAATGTAACTTAAGAAAATGTAACATAACATAGCAGAGCAGAACAGAGCATAACATAACATAACATAAAATATGATAATGTGTTATGATACAATACAATACAATATGATGTGATGTGATATGATAAAATATAATAATATATATTTTACTATATTGACTTGACCTACCCATGTGCAATTGATATTTTTTTCCAATTGTTTTGATCTGGCTTTATTTGTTTAAAAAGTGTTTTGAATTCTGTTCATATAATTCTTTGGTATGTCTTGGCAGATAGACACCCAAGTATTTTATATTGTCTACTGTTATTTTAAATCAAATTCCCCTCACTGCTGGTCTTTCTTGGTAATATATAGAAATGTTGATTGTTTGTGTAGGTTTATTTTATATTCTGCAACTTTGCTAAATTTGTTAATTATTTCAAGTCATTTTTAGTGATTTTCTAGGATTCTCGAAGTATACCATTATGTCATCTAATAAACCTGATGGTTTTTTCCTCATTACCTGTTCTAATTCCTTCGATTTATTTTTTCTTCTCTTATTACTAAAGCTAACATTTCTTCTACACTGTTGAATGATAGTGGTGATAAAGGGCATCCTTGCTTCACCTCTGATATTATTGGGAGTGCCTCAAGCTCATGTCCTTTATAGATAATGCTTGCTGATAGTTTCAGAAACATAGTATTTATCATTTTAAGCAAGAGTGAATTTATTCTCATGCTCTCTATTCTTTTTTAACAGTAATAGGTACTGTATTTGTCCAAAGTATTTTATGTATATTTTTAAGATTATGATATGATTTGTTAGTTTTGTTAATGATATGGCCTATTTTGCTGGTAGTTTTCCTAATATTGAATTAACCTTGCATTCCTGATATACATATCACCTCCTCATAATGTCTAATCCTTGTGATGTATTGCTGTATTTTTATCTCTAATATTTTATTTTTTTCCTTTTTAAATTGCATAAATATCCATTAGTGAATTTGGCCTATTGTTGTCTTTCTCTGATTCATCTCTCCTGGTTTATGTATACACACAATATTTGTATAACAAAAGGAATTTAGTAGGAACACTTATTCACCTAATTTTCCAAATAGCTTTTGTAGTGTAATTGGTGTAATTCCCTCATGAACTCATCTAACACTGAGGATTTTTTCAAAGGGAATTCATTTATGGTTTTTTTATTTATTTTTTCTAAAATGGGGTAATTTGATCACTGTATTTCCTCATCTGTTAATATCAGTAATTTAGATTTTTGTTAATATTCATCAATTTTATTGATTTTTAAATTTATTGGTGTATAATTGGGTAAAAGATTTCCTGATGATTGCTTTAATTTTTTCTTCAGTGGTGTTGATTTCATCCCTCTTGTTTTGATAAAGGTTATTTGATTTTTTTCCCTTCTTTTAATTGAATTAGTCAATGGTTTATCTATCTTATTTTTTTTTCATAAAACTACTAGTTTTATTTATTTACTCAATCCTTTTCTTACTTTTACTTTTATTAATCTCACTGTTGTTTTTCAGGATTTCTGATTTGTTGGTCAGCTATGGATTTTTAATCTGTTTTTTCCCCAGTTGTTTTAGTCGCAAGACCATCAATTTGCATTTTCTACTCTTTTTCTATGATGTTGATGTATTAATTTAGAGAAATAAATTTTCCCCCAAGTACTGTTTTGGCTGCCTCTCATAAATGTTGGTATGTTGTTTTATAGTTTTCATTATCTTTAATTAAATTATTCATTTTTTCTATAATTTGCTCCTTAACACTTTTATTCGCTTGAATTAGATTTAGTTCCAATTAATTTTAATCTACTTTTCCACAGCTCTTTGTTGAATTAATTTTATTGAATTATTACCCAAAAAGGATACATTTAATATTTCTGTCTTTCTACATTTGATTTTGTGGTTCTTATGCCCCACTAAGTGCTCAGTTTTTGCATAGGTACCACGTACTGTGGAAGAAAATTTATATTTTTTCTTGCCCTATTCAATATTCTTCAAAGGTCTGTTTTATATAACTTTTCTAAGATTCTATTCCCCTCCTTGGTATCTTATTTGTTTTTGTTTTGTTTTGTTTTATTGAATTCATCATGTTATGAGAAGTGACATTTTAATCCCCCCACTAGTACAGTTTTGCTATCTATTTCTTCCTGTAACTCACTTAACTTCTCCTTTAAGAATCTGAATCCTATGTCACTTAGTGCATGTATGTTAATTATTAATATTTCTTCCTTGTTCATGATACCTTTCAGTAAGATGTAGTTTCCTTCTTTATCTCATTATTTATTTATTTTGCTTTGTCTGAGATCAGAGTTACTGCCTCTTCTTTTTTCCTTCAGATGAAACATCAGATATTCTGCACCAGTTCTTTAACTTTACTCTGGGTAAAGGTCTTCCTACTTCAAGTTTATTTCTTGAAAATAGCATATTGTAGGATTTGTTTTTTTATCTACTCTGCTATCTGTTTCCATTTTTGGGGGAGTTCTTCAAATTCACATCCACAGTTATAATTACTAACTGAGAATTTCTCTGCATTCTATTTTTCCTCCTGTTTGTCCTCTCTTCTTTCATCCTTTCCCTCTTTGCTAGTGTTTTTCTTCTGTCCATCATATTACAAGATCTACCTTTCTCTTTTCCCCCTGTCCATTTATATAATCTATTCCCTTCTTACATTCCTGTCGGATAAGATAGATTTCTATATTTAATTGATTGTGTGTATTATTCCCTCTTTGACCTAATTCCAATAAAAGTGACACCCATCACGCACTTTCCCTATCTTCCCCTCCATTGCAATTGGTCTTTTGTGTCTCATCCTGTGAAAAAAAACTTACCCCCTTCTACTTCTCCCTTCCTCTGCACCCAATTTATCAATTTCTTTCTCATGAGAAAATTTTTTTAATTGTTTAAATTGTAGAAGGACTTCATTGCATTGTGTTAATTTATCCATGTATGGCTGAGAAATTGGACAAACTGGTGCTTAGAAACCCTTAACTAGGGACTTAAGATTTGCTCACCAGAAATCTGGTCAGATTCAAAGATTGATGAAAGGAGTTTTCTTATAATTTTATATCTCAAGTGAGCCATAAGTCTTTGATGAAGGCTGGTCACATACTGGTCAATCAGCTGTTTTTATTTTCCTTTAGCTGAATACAAACCCTTGGCAATAATAGTATGCCTCTTTTTATGATTGAAGGAAATTACACCTCTTTGATCACCCCTTCCTAGTTTGGAAAGTCCCCATCCTTTCCTCCAATTTAAATCAGTTTACCTAATGTATCATTGTTAATTATTTAATTTTAATTAATTGGTCTCATATGATTTATTGTTTATATATATATAAATCTGTCTCTCTGTGTGTTTGTGATTCAGTGTCAAAGCTGAGGAAGGCTACCGATCTTAACTTGTTGAACATTTGGCACATATTGGTTAATAAACAGATATGCTTAGAAACTTCAACTTTTATTTTCTCAGTCATTTCATCTCTCACCTGAAATAGTTTCTATATGATATGATGATGCAAAATATTTAAATAAATTTTTAACAAAGAAGTTTTTGCAATGAATCAAGGAAGAGATTACAGTAAATGAATCAAATGGATTCATACTAGGAAATCATGCTTGATTCAAAATTAGGAAAATGTAAAAAGAAACAAAGTGGTCCCAAAATGTGATAACAAAATCACAACCATAACAAAATGTAGAATAAATTTTTGATAAAATGTAACGCCCAATTTTGTTTTAAAACTTAATAAGCCACTGTAACACATTATTTTCCCCCTAAAATACGTTATAGACTAGATATTTAAAATCAAGATCAAGCATTATATTGAATGTAAAGGGACTATTGACCTTTCCAATAAGATAAGGTTAAATAAGGCAAGGGTCATGATTATCATCTATACTATTTGATATAATTTTAGAAGAATATGACAAAAAAGAAATTAAAGCAATAAATGTAGGCCAAGAAGAAACAAAAATATTGGTTTTCACTTCCCCCCACTGAGAGCATGATATATACTCACAGAATATAGTGTGTTTTTAATAGTTTACTATTAAATAGTTTACTAAGGAGTAATTTAAAATATCTGGAGAGTGTCAAGGCAGTGGGTCACTACACTAAAACTGAAAGAAAAGAAAAAAAAACTCAGGAATGCCAGTGGAAGAAATTCAGTTTATAATAAAGAGATGTCAAAACCTACAAGAAGAGGACTTCAAAGAAGAATGTGGTCTCTTTCAATTAGCAGACTAAAACTGTTTAGAAGAAGGGCATATTGGTCAAGTATTCGACATTTTAGAAAATGGAAAGAGCAAGGTTATCATCAGCAGTAAGGGTGGGAAACTTGTTGGCCTGGTTGTTAGATGCTTCTTATGTCATAAAGAGGAAGTTGATAAAAAAAAGTTTGAAAATGTTGATTAGCTGGGAAAGTGCTGTAATCTCACTGTGCCTCAGAAGCTGGTGAAAATAATGACCTCTCCCACTGAGACTTTGAGGAAAAAACGTTTAAAAGTGCTGCAATTGTATATAAACAAGCTGGATTCCCAAGGCAGAATATGTTATTTAGGTGTTTATTGAAGTCAAGTAATCATGCAGGTGAGGAAGACCATGTCATTAAAAATATTAGAAATCATATTGATGCCTCATTAAGGAGAGCAAAGCACAAGAAGTAGTTTACAGGGCCCCAACTGATGTCATTCCTTGACTTGGGGCTCACACTTCCTGAAGGAGCAGAAACAGATCTACTCCAGAATTCCAATAGGATTATGGCTTCTTTAAATATACTTAAGTATTGTTATGAAGGATAATGAAAGTAACAATCAAACTTGATTATGGACAGAACTTAAGAAGATTGAGACAAATTTCTTAAAATCACTCTACACAGGACTTAATATGTCAAAGGCACATTATGAAGCAGAAATCAAGAGCAAAAAAGAAAGCAAACGAGAATCTCATGATCCTAAAAATCTTTGCCCAGTAACAGTTGGTGGAAAGAAGATTACTAATGTTTCTAACATTACTCCTGAAATTATTTATGTCTTTATTATAGAAACTTGTTGCAAAGACTCTTTCCCTAGTTTCCTCTTTCACTGTTAAATTTGACTAGTTTAGATTTGTTTGTGCAACACCCTTTTTAACTTTTAAATTATCTATTTTATACCTTTCAATCTTGAATTATATTCTCTGTGATTTGTTAAGTTATGAACTGTATTTGTAGATACATAAGGTAATTTCTTCCATTTTCTTCTTTTTCAGGCTTATAATATGATCTAATATATTTAAGTTGTATAGCCATTAAGTGTATATCTTTGTCTATCATTCTCCCTGTTTCAGGAGTAAATGCATTATGTGTCTTATATTATGGTCCCTTGTATGATGTTATAAATTAGTTTATATTTTCAATATTTATTTCTATAGGCTGCTATTTGTCTTTGTGTGGCAAAAAAAAATTCTACCTTGACTAATTTCTGTAACATTTTGATGTCCTTGTTTTAGCAAAGATTTTCTGTTGTTCCTACTTTTACAGGAAATTATACTAATATAACAATGTGTATTTCTTAACATCCATTTCATTTTTTTTCATAGCCAACCAAATTTTAGAATGCTCAACTTTCTTACATCTTTCCCTCCTTCCATTTCTATTATTTTTCTTAAATTATTTATTTTTGTTTAGTTGAATTCACTAAAAAAGTGAATGATCTTGACTGTGCTTGGCTGATTTTGGAATCCACTCGATATTCTGTTGTAGGTGATTGCTCTGGTGTGCAGAGAAATTTGATTCTATACTAGTCCCACCCAGCATTTTCATTTACCTTCTTGAGGAAAGGATATGAGATATACAGACATCAAATTTAAGTGTGATCTGAAAACTTTTTGGTATTTTTTTTCCTCATCTATCATATATTTTGTCACCCCGCCCTTATGAATTCACTCATTCATAAGTTTTACTTCAATTTACCTTACAATATCTAATCAAGCAATATGGAATTTATTTACATCTTCATCCTCTTCCTCAAATGTTCACTGCTCATTTCAAACATATCCTTACTTGTTTAGTAGTTTAAATTTTAGCTATTTTGTTGCATGAGTGTTAAATTGAATTGTGCTGATTTATTAAAGGGAATTTCTTTACATTTTTGTGTTAAATGTACTCTTTATTTTTTTATTTTTCTCAATATTTACTATATGAATGTTTTTTATTCATTTTTATCTTTTCCATGGTCCATTCCTGAGTAGGTATGGTTAACACATGTAAATTTTCCTAGGCTGTTACATATCAGATTATATTAATTTACTTTTGTCCATCAAAATGTGTCTTTCATTCATTTGTAAATATATAAATAACATAACTTCAAATTTGGTAATCCAGGTTCAGATCGATATAATTAAATACAATGTAGTTATTTTAAAAAATTATATTCTCCTTAAACTTAGCATTCTTTGGAGACAGGATGGAATTTATGACTCTCTCTCTCTCTCTCTCTCTCTCTCTTCACCATTGACTTCATTGAGTTTGTCTGACTTTTTTATTCATCCCACATTTTTGGCAAAGGTTTCCTCCATGCTGCCACCCTGCAAGGACTAGGTTAGTAAAAATTATCATTTGTTTATTATATATTCTATTGCTAAGGAAACTGAAATTTCACTGGAACAGTTTAAGAAAGCAGTTGGTTATTTTTCAGTTTAAAATACTGTGAATTAGATATAAGGAAAGTAGGTAGGCATGCAAAAGGTGAGCACTTTGTGTTCATATGAGTTAAATCCCAGAACTCAAAATTTTCAACATAAATTAATAGTGCTGTGATGTCATCTTTATTTCCCATAAAAGACTGAGATCAGCTGTGACTTTTCACTGAAACAGACACCTGCCTTTTCTGTTTGTATGGTGCTGGTTGCACAGCCTGACATTAGGTGTTTAGTCAGTAGAAAGCAATGAATATTACAGGCATGCAAAAACTTCCCTTAACTCTATAATGTACAAATTCATGATTGATAAAACTGCAGAATAGATTATTCTTTCTAATATACTTACACATTTTAAATCCTTTTTTAGGTGGAGAGAAGTTGCACTTTTCAATAAGAAACCAAAAATTCTACACCCATTCTTCTATTGCTTACCCCCAATTTAGCCTCTGTGCAGGCTTTTTTTTAATGTACTCTTCCCCCATTAGATTATGAGCACCTTAGGGCAACTAGTTGTTGCAGTGAATAGAGAACAGGCCCTGGAGTCAGCAGGACCTCAGTTCAAATCCAGCCTCAGACATTTAACACTTACTAGCCATGTGACCTTGGACAAGTCCCTTAACACCAATTACCCTGCCTTCACCCCTCCAAAAAAAAAAGTATTTTGAGCACTTTGAAAATATGGTCTGCCACTGTTCCCATGGTCCTTACCACATTCCCAGCAACCTAATAAACTAGTAAGTACTTAATGCTTATCAATTTACTGGTGAATTGTCCACCACATATTATTCTGAAGATAATCACAATGGATCAAAAATTTGCCAAATGATACCTGAATTCATGCATACATCAATAATACAATAGTAATTTCTTTATTTTTCTTTTTTTTAAGCAATTGGGGTTAAGTAACTTGCTCAAGGTTTCACGGCCAGTTATTTTGTGTGACTGCTAAGTATCTGAGGCTGGAACCGATACCGGGTCTCCTGACTCCAGGGTCAGTGCTCTTACTCACTGAGCTACCTGGCTGCCCCTACAATAGTAATTTCAATTCCTTGTTCAGAATGGTAGCCATTTTGATTTTGTTCTGCGGGATTAAATGAACCATACTGACTGAATCAACTGATTAAATTCAGGAGCTATCTTCGTTCAATTTTTACTCCTATGGCTTCTGTCTTTTGAGAAAATATTTTTTTTTAATTGTGAGAGGACTTTATCAAACTGTTTGAACCTAGGTGTACCTGGCTGGAAATTTGAACTATTTTTATGTGTTTTTTAGATATACTTAACTAAGGACCTAGGTTATTCTGACTAGACACCCAGTCGGATCTAAAAATTGATACAATAAATTTTCTCACAATTATACATTATAAGCAATTCCTAAGTCTTATGTGAAAACTGGTTCCATAGTGGTAAATCAGTTATTGTTTACATATTTCTTTAACTAAATACAAAACAGGTTGGAGCAGAACACCTCTTTTTCTGTTTTCAGAGAATTGTAGCTGTTTGCTCTGCAACTCCCTACTCTGTAAGTCCCTAATTTTCCTCCAATTTGAAAGCAAATTATCTAATATTGTATCTTGGTTAATTGTTTTCATATAATTAATTGGTGTTATTTGATTAATTGTTTTTATTAAATAAATATTTTTCACATTCTATACTTAAAGTCTTTGGACGGATGAGGCAGTCTATACACATATTTATTATATCTGTTTTCCTAAAATGCATATAACTTGGATAATTTCCTCATTTATGATTAATTATCTACCATGGTTCAGTGTTCTGAAATTCAGAGCTGAAGAGGAGAGACCAGTTTTAATTCCTAGCCAAAAATATTTATTATAGTGCTACAATACATGAAACTCATGGAGTATAAAAATTAGTATTATATGTCCACTCAATGGAAGTTTAAAATTTAGCTTGATTTGTTTTTAAAAAGCATGTGAAAATAATAATATAACCTAAAATAAAATTATAACAGGACACATACAAAGAAAGTGTTGATAGATAATTTGGAGAATATCAACCAGTTTGTCAGATTCACACAAAAAACATTTTATGTCTTAAAATATCGACATAAATAAGTTAATCTTCATAGTATATTTTCACAAAAACAATATTAAAGTTCTCTTTGAATTATAGATATTTGTGCGAGATATTTAGCATACTGATATCAGTTATTTAAATGTGGTGAACCTCACATAGACTAATATTTGATATAATCACTTTTGGGCATTTTGAGGGAATTATTTATTGTTTTTTCACTTTTGTAAAATTTTGGTTCAAATCTTCTTCTTTGTTTTTTGATCCCTAACAAAGTTATGTGTAATCACTACTTTTTAAAGTGTATACATTGTAGAGAAGGTGTTAATCTGCTTTGACAGAATTTTCTTATTGAAGGCTCTCATCTCACTGAAATCACTAGTTCATTAAGAAAATAATATCACTTTATATGTTACTTCTATATTTCAGAACCTGATATGATATGAAAAAGGATAATTTTGTTATCATTTGTATCATAACTCAGATGTTATTCTGAAATTGTTTTTATTGATTTAAAAAACGATTTCAATTATTCTAACGTTTTATATATTATATTTAGTAAGATTTTACAGAAAGCAGTCTTCTAATACTTGTCTTAGCAAACCACATCAACAGATTATAAAGCACGTTTACATTTTCATTGAATGTGCATGGTCTCTCTTTTTCTGTATCTCTGTCTCTCTCTCTTTCTCTCTCTCTCTCTCTCTCTCTCTCACACACACACACACACACACACCCCATTTTTTACTATGACTTTAAAATCTCTGTTATTTACATTTTAGTTCCCTGATGTTCTGGGCTTCAAAAGAAAAACAGTAAGGAAACAGAAAACCATGATGTCTTTGCTCAAAAATATTGTATCTTTAAAGATTTGTCCTTAAATCTTCATATGGGATATCACTGAATTCAATAATCCTAACACTCTCATATATAGATATATGTGTGTGTGTATATATATATACATGTGTGAATGTATGTGTATAGATAGACAGGCAGATAGATAGATAGATAGATAGATAGATAGATAGATAGATAGATAGATAGATAGATAGATAGATAGATATGAATACGTTTGGTTATTCTAATATTTATAGAAGTATTCTTTAATTTTCTTCAAAGAAAATTATCTTCTCCAAGAACAGGACAGGAACAGTGTTGATAGAAATTTAACATTATTATGATTGTAATCAAGCTTTAAATAATAAGCAACCAAAACTATTGATAACATGTCCAAGTGGCTAAAATGTCATTTATTTATTGTTTGAAAAATCATTAATCACATGACTTATTCATTAAAAGATCTTCCTCAATATCCTTATTCATAATAATCCATTTTATTTTTCCCTCATATTGATGGTTAACATAGGAATGATAAGTACATGTTTAAATCCTATTTTTTGTGCAGGAAGGAAATACAACCGTACTGTTTTCCATAGGAAAGTCATATTCCTGTTCCATGAACATTGAGGTGAATATTGCAGCTAATATCATGACTCGTATTTATTGCAGACTACCAGTTACACCAAGATTTTTCCTCACAATGGAGTGATGTCAGTTTTAATGATAGGGATATTGAATGTTATATCTAACAAAAATGGAAAATCAAAGTAACATTGTATCCTAAATATGTAAAAGCAAACATAAAATAGATTCCACACAAATATGTGCATGTGAAGAAAGAAATATAATTTACAGAAGAATTAATATAAGCTGCCAAAAGAAATAGCAGCATATTTTCCCCCCATAGATGCTATAGGCATACATTTTACAGGATGTTAGCTATTGGACCATCTTATTTTTACCATTTTTGCTATTATGAGTTTATAGCCATCTTTTTGTTTCACAGTGATCTTAAAGTCTGAAGACCTTTCAAATTAAACTTTTTCCTTTTATAAATTAATAAAATTATTAAGAAAAATAACAACTCTATGTAACTAGCATTTAATATTTTAAAGAATGTTTCCTGAAACAATACTATATTTTGCAGGCAGTAAAATTTTAATCATCTTCATTATACAGATGAAAACAGTAAGGGTAAGAAATGTAAAAGGATGTTCCAGGGATGCTTCATAAATAAGGCACTGACATTTATATCAATTTCTCTAGAATGTAAACAATACCATTTCCACTCTATCACATTACTTCATTATTTTTATTTTTAATTAATTTGCTTCTTTCCTTTAATTTACAGGACTCAAATGCACAATTCCTTGAGTTTCACCTTTTGACCCCATCCTCCCTTCCTCCCCCCCCCCCCCATGGTGGCATAAAGTCAAGTATAGGATCTTTAAATACTTTCACATTATACATTAGTCAGGTTATAAAGACAGATTGTATCAGATGGAATGAAAAATGGTAGAGAGGATATAAAACCAAAAAAGAGAAGGAAAAAGAGCAGGTATTTTGCTTCCACCTGGATATAAACTCATGTCTTTATAGTTCTTTTCTGGATGCACCTATTGCTCTGCATCATGAGTCTTCTGGGATTGACTTATATCACTGCATTGCTGAGAAGAGTACAGTCTATCAAAGCTGGTCATCACACATGCGTTGTGTCTGTAATCGTGTACAAATTTCTTCCGATTCTACTCTTCTCACTCAGCATCAGTTTGTATAAGCCTCTCCAGGTTAATATGAAGACCATCTGTTCCTCGTTTCTTATAGCACAATAGTATTCCATAACATGCATACACCACAACTTGTTCAACCATTCCCAAATTGATGGGCACCCTTTTATTTCCAATTCTTTTCCACCACAAAAAGAGCTGCTATAAACATTTTTGTACATATTGGTATTCCTTCCACTTCTATGATCTCTTCGGGATATAACCCTAGGAGTGGAATTGCTGGATCAAAGGGTATGAAAGTATTTATAGCCCTTTGGACATAATTCCAGATTTCTCTCCAAAAAGGCTGGATCAGTTCACAACTCCACCAGCAGTGCATTAGTGTTTGAATTTGCCAACATCCTCTCCAGCATTACTCATTTTCCTGTTTTGTCATCTTAGCCAATCTGACTGGTGAGATGTGGTACCTCAGAGTTATTTTGATTTACATTTCCCTAATCAATAGTGATTTAGAGCATTTCTTCACGTGCTTATAGATATCTTTAATTTCTTTCTCTGAAAATTGCCTGTTCATATCCTTTGACCATTTATAAATTGGAGAATGACTTGTATTCTTATAAATTTGACTTAATTCTCTGTATATATTAAAAATGAGTCCTTTGTCAGAGACATAAGTTGTAAAGATTCTTTCCCAATTCCCCACTTCCCTCTTAATCTTGGTTACATTGGCTTTGCTTGTACAGAAGCTTTTCAATTTCATGTAGTCAAAATTATCTATTTTCCATTTTATAATGTTCTCCAATTCTTGTTTAGTCATAAAGTCTTTCCCTCTCCACAAGTCTGACAGGTAAGCTATTCCTTGTTTTATGAGACTGCTTACAGAGTTAACCTTTATACCTAGTTCATGCACTGATTTAGACTTGATTTTGGTATATGGTGTTAGATAATGGTTTCTGCCCAGTTTCTGCCATATTGTATTCAAGTTTTCCCAGGAGTTTTTGTCAAATAGTGAGTTCTTATCCCAAAAACCAGGGTCTATGGGTTTATCAAACAATAGATTACTATAGTCGTTGACTTCTGGATCTCGTGTGCCTAATCTATTCCATTGATCCATTCCTCTATTCCTCAACCAGTACCAACTAGTTTTAATGACTGCTGCTTTATAATACAGATTGAAATCTGGTATAGCTAGGCCACCTTCCCTAGCATTTCTTTTCATTAATTGCCTTCATATTCTGGACCGTTTATTCTTCCAAATGAATTTTGTTGCTATTTTTTCTAGCTCAATAAAGTAGGTTTTTTTTGGTAAGTTAATTGGTATGGCAGTAAATATATAATATAATTTAGGTAAAATTTTCATTTTAATTATATTGGCTCGACCCAGACACAGGCAATTGATATTTTTTCCAATTAGTTAGATCTTACTTTATTTGTGTGAAAAGCGTTTTGTACTTGTGGTCATATAGGTCCTGGGTTTGTTTTGGAAGGTAGATTCCCAAATATTTTATAATGTCTGCAGTAACTTTAAATGGGATTTCTCTTTCTATCTCTTGCTGTTGAATTTCATTGGAAATATATAGGAATGCTGAGGATTTATGTGGGTTTATATTATATCCTACAACTTCGCTGAATTTACTTGTCTCAGGTAATTTTTTACTTGATTCTCTCGGATTCTTTAAGTATACAATCATGTCATCTGCAAAGAGTGATAGGTTGGTCTCTTCTTTACTTAATTTGATTCTTTTGAAGTCTTTTTCTTCTCTAATTTCTACTGCTAACATTTCTAGTACCAGATTGAATAAGAAGGGTGATAGTAGACACCCTTGTTTTACCCCTTATCTTATGTGAAATGCTTCTAGCTTCTCCCCATTACATATAATACTTGCTGATGGTTTGAAATAGATGCTACCCTTTATTTTAAGGAAGGCTCCATTTATTCCTATACTTTCTAATGTTTACAATAGGAATGGATGTTGTATTTTGTCAAAAGCCTTTTCTGTTTCTATTGACAAGATCGTGTGTTTTCTACTAGTTTTATTGTTAATATGATCAATCATACTGATGGATTTCCTAATATTAAACCATCCTTGCATTCCTGCAATAAATCCATCTGATCAAAATGTATTATTCTTGAGATAAGTTGCTGTAGTCTTTTTGCTAGTATTTTATTTAGAATTTTTGCATCTATATTCATGAGGGAGATTGACCTGTAATTTTCTTTCTCTGTTTTATCTCGTCCTGATTTAGGTATCAGTGCCATATTTGTGTCATAAAAATTTGGTAGGGCTCCTTCTTCATCAATTTTCCCAAATAGTTTGTAGAGTTCTTTAAATGTTTGATAGAATTCATTAGTAAATCCATCTGGCCTGGAGATTTTTTCCTAAGGAGGTGACTGATGGCTTTTTCAATTTCTTTTTCTGAGATGAGGTTATTTAACTTATTTACTTCCTCTTCAATTAATCTGGGCAACTTGCATTTTTGTAAATATTCATCCATTTCCCTAAGATTGTCAAATTTATGTGCATACAATTGGGAAAAATAATTCCTAAATATTGTTTTGATTTCGTCTTCATTGGATGTAGATTCACCCTTCTCATTTTTGATACTCATAATTTGGTTTTCTTTTTTTCTTTTTTTTATCATATTCATTAAGGGTCTATCAGTTTTGTTGTTTTTTTCACAAAACCAGCTCTTAGTTTTATTTATTAATTCAGTAGTTTTCATAATTTCTATTTTTTAATCTCTCCTTTGGTTTTTAATATTTCTAATTTACTATTTAATTGGGGATTTTAAATTTATTCTTTTCAAAGGTTTTTCAGTTGCATGCCCAATTTCTTGACCTCCCTTTTCTCTAATTTAATCATGTATGCACTCAGGGATATAAAACTTCGCCTAAGAACTCCCTTTAATGCATCCCACAAATTTTGGTATGTTGTCTCATTATTATCATTCTCTTGAATGAAATTACTGATGGTTTCTATAATTTCTTGTTTGACCCACTCATTCTTTAGGATTAAATTGTTTAATTTCAAATTAGTTTTTAGTCTGTCTTTCCATGGCGCTTTATTGCATATAATTTTTATTGCATCATGATCTGAAAAGGATGCATTTAAAATTTCTGCATTACTGCATAAAATTGTGAAGTTTTTATGCCCTAGAATGTGGTCAATTTTTGAGTATGTGCCATGAACTGCAGAGAAGAAAGTATATTCCTTTCTATCCCCATTCATTTTTCTCATGAGATCTATCATAACTATCCTCTCAAAAATCCTGTTCACCTCCTTAACTTCTTTCTTGTTTATTTTGAGGTTGGATTTATCAAGTTCAGAGAGGGGGAGATTAAGGTCTCCTATTAGTATAGTTTTGCTATTTATTTCTTCCTCTTATTCTTTTACTTTCTCCTCTAGGAATTTGGATGCTATACTACTTGGTGAATATATGGTAAGTAGTGATATTGCTTTGTTCTCCATCTTGCCTTTTAATAGGATATAGTTTCCTTCCTTATCTTTTTTAATTAGATCAATTTTTGCTTTTGCTTTATCTGAGATAAGGATTGCTACCACTGCTTTTTTTTTTTTTACTTCAGCTGAGGCATGATATATTATACTCCAGTCTTTTATCTTTATCCTGTGTGTACCCTTCTTTTTCATATGTGTTTCTTGTAAACAGTGTATTGTAGGATTATGATTTCTAATCCATTCTGCTTTCTGTCTCCATTTTATTGGAGAGTTCATTCCATTCACATTTACAGTTATGATTGTTATCTGTTTCTTTCCCTCCATCCTATTCCTACCCCTGCTAATGTTCCTAATTTTTCCCCTTTCTCCCTTTCCCCCCTTAATAGCTTTCCTTTTGATCACTGCCTCCCTAGGTATTCCCTTATCAGCCCCCCTCCCTTTACCTCTCCTTTCCCCTTCTTCCCTCCCTACTAACCACCCCTCACCCTTTTTATAGCCCTTTCCCCTTCCTACTGCCTGTAGGATATTTTTATACTTAATGAAGTATTTTATTTCTTCTTCGCACTGAGAGTGACGGGAACAAATGTCATGTGAAGCTCCTGTCCCTCCCCTTTCCCTCTGAAATGATATATTTTCTGTTTCTTTCCCATAGAGACCTATGCTTAACTGGCTGCTATTCCCTCCTTGCACCAGAAACAATGAGGGAAAAGCTCATATGATTCCCATATCCCTCCCTTCTTTTCCTCTGCTATACAGTTTTTATGCCTCTTTGTGTAGCATAATTTACACTTTTCCACTCATTCATTCCCTTTCTTCCATCGCAGTCCCTTTGTACCCCTTAATAAGATTTTTTTATTGTCATTTTTTTGTATTTTATACTCATACCCTCTACTTGTCTATAACCAGTTTGCTCTTATAAAATAGCAGGACATGTTTGTGTTTTCCTTTTTGACCTTTCTACTTCACTGTTGCATCTCGTAATTGGAGGTTGAATTTTCCATTGAGTTCTGGCTTTTTTTTTCAAGAAGGTCTGGAACTATGTTATATTGTTGAATGCCTGGAAGAATATGCTCAGTCTCACTGGGTATGTGATCCTTGGTTGTAACCCAAGCTCTTTTGCCTTCCGGAAAATTGTATTCCACTGCCTCTGATCTTTCAGTGTAAGGCTCCAGATACTGTGCGATCCTCACTGTGGACCCTCGATATTTGAATTGTTTCTTTCTGGCTGCTTGAAGTATTTTCTCTTTTATCTGGTAGTTATGGAGTTTGGCCAGAACATTTCGAGAACTTTTCAGTTTGGGATCTCTTTCAGCAGGTGTCCAGTAGATTCTCTTGATTTCTATTTTACCCTCAGGTTCTAGGATCTCAGGACCGTTTTCCTTAATGAGCTCTTGGAAAATGTTGTCCAGGCTCATTTTTTTCATCATGATTTTCTAGTAGGCCTATGGTTTTCAGATTATCTCTCCTGGATCTGTTTTCCTGGTCAGTTATTATTTCTTTGGGGTATTTTACCTCTTTTTCTAATTTTTCATTCTTGTTTTTTGTTTGACTAATTCTTGGTTCCTCATAGAGTTATTTGTTTCAATTTGGTTGATTCTAGTTTTTAGCAAATCATTTTCCTTGGTTCATTTGGAGCTCCTTTTTCATATCATACACTTTTCTTTTTAGAGAGATGTTTTCTTCATTATAATGTTTTTTCTAATTCTGTTATTTTGTTTTTGAGAGAATTATTCATTTTGTCTTCTATCTCTCTCATTTTGTTTTCGAAGTTCCTTTTGATCTCATCTAGGAGAGCGTTCTGTGCTTGGGACTATTTATGTTTCAGCTGTGGATGTGGAGTCCACATTGTCTCCCTCTGAGTTGGTTCCTCCCTCTGAGGATAGTTTGTCTTTGTAGTCTGCTTTCTACCCATTTTGAGGCAGGGCCCTAGCCATGCCCTTCCTCTAAGGATCCCAAGCCTTTACTCTAGAGGGTTGTGCCCTGGGGAAATAGTTACTATGTTTTCAGGGTCCGAGGATGGGGTTTGGAGCAGGTGAGGTTCACTCTTTCATTCTGGTCTATGGAGGTCCTGAGAGGGGCTTTTTTTTTATTTTTGGGCTATAAAGTTGTAGCCCCAGAAGTATTTGCTGTCCAGTACCAGGGCCAATGTATTTGCTTCTTACCTTGCTCTTTCCAGTTCCAGCCCTTTCATGATAGGCCTGGTAGTGGCCCTTGTGGTTAGTGGGAAGACTTGTCCTCTGAGTCAATCAGCCCCCTTCTGGGCCTGCCTCTACGTCCCTATCTCATTACTTCTAATGATCATATTTTGGAAATGCTAAAATATTTACTAGAGAAAAAAATCTTTCAAAGGCTCAGGCAATTTATCAGTAAACAAGCAGTAATTACAAAATATTTCAAAGAAATATCATAACATTATTATTTATATGAGTGACAGACAATGGTAATAACATTTATTATGTAATATATTGTTATAGGTGTCATTCTTGTTGGGTGAAACAGACATCATATAACTTAAAAATATATATTTATATTTCCATGATTTTTTTTCTGAACTTAACAAAAAGAAAATAAAAATTAGAACTTTCATATATACATATATATAAATATACATATAAGTATATGTTAGAATGAAAAGTCTAATGTATAATATTGTGAATTTCCATTTTTTCATATATATTTATTTTATAAAAAAGCATAGGAACATGTATGTATCTTTCACAACTGCCTTTATAATGACTTCTTCTGGGTTTCATTAGGTTATTTTCCATGTGTTTTTAAAAATATTTTCTTTCTTTCTTTTTTTTTTTAGTAGTTAACTATCACACCCCTTGATCTGCCTCCCTATTACCTATCCCTGGTAGAAAAATCAAGAAAAACAAAATCTTTGTAACACTTATTCATAGTCAATCAAACAAATTCCTGTGATGTCAACCCTCTAGAATCATAGTTATTAAAATTATTAGGATTCTTTTAGCTCTAAATGCACTAAGCATTTTTTTTTATTTAGTTCTCTGTTTTCCCATCTGTAAAAGTATATTAGTTGAACTAACTGATTTTAAGTTACCTTTTATCTTTATAACTCTAGGCCTCATATGGCCAAATTCAGTTTGCTTTCCAGGACATTGTTCAAGTCTTTTTGCAAATCCCCGAGACAAGTTAAATTCTGGTAATTTGGAGAGGAGTTAGGATTGCATTGGAATCCAGCTATGTTTGCAAGATATTTGTTGTAGGAAATACTGAAAACTCTGCCAATCCATGAGAATAACACTAAAGTGGTTTTTTAAAAAATGTAAATGATAGATGATGAACTTAAATGAGGTAAAGATTATGTCATAATTACCTTTGTTTCCTCCTATAAGGCCTAACAAAGTGCTTTGTGTACCATACAGTGATTATCAAATGCTTATTAATACATGAATAAAGATTAATTTAAATATTCCGTGTTTCTAGAGACACATTAACTCTAAAGTATATCATAGGCAGATATTTTTTTCATTAAAAAAGACATCTTATTATCATAGAGAAATCCTACACAATTATTTTATACTTAAGACAATATGTTACAGTGAAAAGAGAACTGGCTGTGGAATAAGAGAACTTGAGCTCAAATTATTCTTCCATTGTTTGCTATATACTTGACCTATGACTAGTTACTTATCAGTCCTGGGCCTCAGTTCCTTTATCTAAAAATATGAATTTTAGACTAGATGGCCTCTGAGGTCACTTTGAGACCTAGATTTATGATCCAATTTATTCTTGTCAATTATCTGCCTGCTTCTTTTTGTATTTCTAAACATTGTTTTTATTAAAAGAGAAGAAAAGAAAGCAGGAAACCAAATATTCTTAACTTACCTTTATTCCTATTTTTCAAATGTTTTCCATAACTTTGTAGAATGAATTTAATTTGATTATTTAAGTTATTTTTTTAAAGACTTTTGTTATTATCTGAGAAACATTGACAAAAATAGCCATCCCAATGTCTGTCCAAATTAGAGTTGAGAAAATTTTGGCCTTTTGAATTTTTCAAGTACTTTTTACCCTCTAATTCATTCTGTTCCCTGTCACTCAACTAGTTCTGTTCAACTTCAGACTCACTTCTTGGCCTGCCCTATATAATGCATGATGCTGCATTTGACAAACTCAAATGAGTAGATGTCACTTCACCTCAATTAACTACCCCAGATCCACCTCTATGAAAGGTGATAACCAAGGATGCCTGATCAAACACTTATACTTCAAATACGAAATGATGAATTTGGCCTCACTGTCACTATAGAGCTGACAATCAGAAATCGCATGCACACACACGCCAGATGCTGGGCTTGCAGAAGTATATTTGAACTAACTGTTTCAAATGTCAGTGTGCTACTTCATAGCTTTAATGAATAACTCCAAATTAGAGGGCTCCTGGTTCTCTAAAGACTGCTGAGCATAGAAAAAAAGCTAGACTAGTTCTACCATACCTACTTTTTCTGAAATCAGAGGATTCTGAATCAAGTACATGACTATTCCCAGAAAGAGACACAGGGGTCTAAGTAGCAGCTGGAGAAATAAATCCCTCCATTTTTCCATTAAGAATTAGGACCTTCATTGCATGCTGAACCACGACTTTAAAACTATATTCATACACTGAGCCTATAAAACTGGTCATATTAGAGGAGCTAGTTTAAAGTTCAGAGGCACTGCATGATTTCAAACAAAGAGTGTAAGTCCATAATTTCATCTTTTAAAATTTTATTTTTTTTAAATTGTCAGTTATTTATATTAAGGTGATTATTAGGACCCATGATGAGTTGCATAATGAATACATGCTAACTTTGGTTAAAGGGTCATAGACTTGGAGGTCATCTAGTTTACTTCATTCATTTTGAGAAGTCAATTGAGGTTAGCTGATGTCTCCAGGGTCACATACTAGCCAATTTGGGTTTCAAACCATGATGCCAACTTAAGCACTATTTCTATTATATGACATTATTTTGTTTGAAACTGAGATTGCCATCAAATATGTATAATGAACTTAAGTATTTAACTCATTATTCTTCCTCATCTCAGATATAGAAACAATATGGTTTTTTAATTAAATTTTACATTTGTTTTTATTTTACATCATTAATTTTCACAAGATTTTGAGTTACAAAATTGCTCCTCGTCTTTCCCCTACCCACCACTCCAAAACAGCCATCCAACTGAATACCCTCTTCTCCAATCTGCTCTCTCCTATATCCTTCCCCATCTCCCCTCCAATTTTTCAGTAGGACAATATGGATCTCTATGTGCCAGTGCCTATATATCTTTTTACCAGTTGTATGAAATATTGATATATTAAACTTTTGATATTAAAACTTAAATGATGAACAGGTTGAATAAGAAAAGCATGGAAAAATTTGGACATGAAGGAGGATGTGGTCCACCTTCAGAGAAAAAGATGAGAGGTGGAGATAAGCATGATATTAACTAACATATGTGTATATGAGTGTATGTGTTATGTATTTGATTATAAATATCTATGTATATGTCTGTACATATATACATCTATACATGTATGCATATGTATGTGTGCACATGTATATGTATTGTCAATCTTCAGAAAGCTTGGTCTATGAAAAACAAACAGAATTTGACTGTATGTGTGCTTATTTTTTCTCAAACTAGAAGGCATGCATGCAGGGCTACAGTCAGAACTGAACTCATTTTGGAATTATGCTGCACAGATTATAAACACAAAAAGGTACTACAAAACTGGGTGGGAATGGCCATGGACTAATCATTTTTTGCGTCAGTCATTTGGGTTCAGTTTCCATTTCCCAGGGAGATGTCATTTCACAAAGATCATTAGACCCCTATAGGGAATGAGAAAAAAGGTAAGGCTGAAATGTCTCCAAGGTCCAGGAACTATGATGCTTGTATTATTTCTGTCCATTATTGCTGAAATGAACCAGCTTAAGTCTGTTCTGTGGTCACCAGCACAGCAGAGAGTTTTTCAAGTTCAGCAAGTAAAGACTTCAAAGAATCACTGGTATGTGAAACTTAAGTGCTTCTCAGTCTGCCTCCTGCTTGGCTGATTCTGATTCCCAAGTGAGTTAGTCTAGCCTCCTCTGGATAGTAAGGAAGTTCAAGAAAATCAAGTTGGGGCAGAGCCAAGATGGCAGAGTAAAAACAGGGACTTGCTTGAGCTTTCCAACAAACCTCTACAAATACATGTAAAATGACTCTAAACAAATTCTAGAGCTATAGAACCCACAAACTGATGGAGTAAAATAAATATATAGCCCAAGACAACCTAGAAATTTGACAGGAATGGTATATCGCACCAGGATGGTAGAGGAATACAGTCTGGTATTTGTCATGCAGGCACAGACCGTCAAGAGCCCGTGTCAGGGACTGAACCACTGGCAGCTGTGACAGTTTCCAGACTTATCAACCCACAAACACCAAAGAGAGCATAGAAGGTCGGTGGGAAAATTCTGTGGGACCTGGGTAAAAGAGCAACATGGTCATGCTGGGGTCCAGTTCTGTCACCAGGGTGGTAGCAGAAGCAGCAGCTGCAGCTGCTGTGTCCAGAGCTCTGGGCCCACAGACAGTGAAGGGATCAGATGGCTGATAGAAAACCTCTGAAGCCAGGAACAGTACACCAATCCCAAAGCACTTTCCAATGTGACACAGAGTCCAATATTGACAAAGAGTTAGAAAGACAAGTATTTGACTAGTAAGATGAGCAAAATGCAAAAAAAAGTCATGCTATAGAATCATACTTTGATTAAAAAAAAAGATCAAAATATACAACCAGAAAACAACAAAGTAAATGCTCCTATATCCAAAGCCTCCAAGAAATATTAATTTCTCACAGTCTGTGGAGGAGCTCAAAAAGATTTTGATAATCAAGTAAGAGAATTAGAGGAAAACTTGGGGAAAAAATAAGAATGATGCAGGAGGATCATGAAAAATGAGTCAACATCTTGCTAACAGAGACCTCAAAAAATACTGAAGAAAATGAACCCTTAAAAATAGACTAACCAAAATGGCACATCCAAAAAGTCAATGTGGAGAAGAATGATTTAAAAAAAGAATTGAACAAATGGAAAAGGAGGTCCAAAAGGTCACTGAAACATTCATTTCAAAATTAGAATGGAGCAAATGGAAGTTAATGACTTTATGAGAAAGCAAGACAAGATAAAACAGAATCAAAAGAATGAAAAAGAAAATAGAAAACAATATCTCATTGGATATCTCATTGGAAAAGGACTGACCCGCAAAACAGATACAGGAGGAATAATTTAAAGATTATTGGACTACCTGAAAGCCATGATCAAAAAAAGAGCCAAGACATCATCTTTCAAGAAATCATCAAGGAAAACTGTCCTGATATTGTAGAAATGGCGTGTGTGTGTGTGTGTGTGTGTGTGGGGGAGGAATAGAAATTAGAAGAACCCACCAATCACCTCTTAAAAGAGATAGCAAAAAAAAAATTCCTCGGAGTGTTTTAGACAATTTCCAGAGTTCCCAGGTCAAGGAGAAAATTATGCAAGCAACAAGAAAGAAACAATTTGAGTATTGTGGAAATACAATCAAGATAACACAAGATCTAGCAGCTTCTACATTAAGTGATTTAAGGGCTTTGAATATGATATCGCATAAATCACAAGAGCTAGGATTAGAAACAAGAATCACCTACCCAGCAAAACTGAGTATAAAATTCAGGGGAAACAATGAGCATTCAATAAAATAGTGTACTTTGAAGCATTCTTGCTGAAAAGACCAGAGCTGAATAGAAAATTTGACTTTCAAATACAAGAATCAAAAGAAGCATGAAAATTTAAACAAGAAAAAGAAATCACAAGGAACTTATTCAAGTTGAACTGTTTACATTCCTACATGGAAGATGATATTTGAAACTCGTGAGAACTTTCTCAGTATTAGGGAACTTGGAGGGTACATACACACATACACATACATACATACGCATATATACACACGTGTACATATATACATATATGTGTGTGTATGTAGATAGTTAGACAGCACAGAGTGAGTTGAATAAGAATGGATGTTATCTAAAATATAATTAAAGGTAAGATAGGAATATATTGAAGGAGAAAGGGAGAGAGAATGGGATAAATTATCTCACTTAAAGAAGCCAAGAAACAGGTTTCACATTGGAGGGCAACAGGGGGCAATGAGAGGTAAATAGTGAACCTTACTTTCACTGGATTTGGCTTAAGAAGAGAATAACATATACACTCAACTGGATATCTTACCCTACAGGATAATAAGGGCAGGGGGGGAGGGATTAAAGGGGAGATGATGGAAAGGAGGACAGACTAGGGGAGGGGGTCATTAGAAGCAAACACTTATGAAAAGGCACAGGATCAAAGGAGAAAATAGAATAAGTAGGGGTGGAATAGGATGGAGAAAAATATAGTCTTCCACTACATGACCACTATGGCATTATTTTGTATAACAATACATGTATAACCTATATTGAATTGCTTGCCTTCTCTGTGAGGGTGGATGGAAAGGGAAGAAGGGAAAGAATTTGTAACTCAAAACTTTAAAAACATACATTACAATTGTTTTTACATGCAACTTCAAAATAATATATACTGGAAATCTATCTCACCTTAAAGAAAGTAAGGGGGAAGGCCATAAGAGGGATATAGTGGGGTGATAGAAGGGAGAGCAGAGTGGGACAAAGGGTAATCATAATGCTCATCATCTCATGGTGGGTGGAAGGGATAGATGGGGAGAAAATTTGGTACTCAAAACAAAAAGATGATTAATCAGTAAAAGAAAATCAAGATGGTTAGTCATGTAATTTCTCATACCCTCTCCACCTTTTCCAGGAAACGCCTGAGACATTCTCCATAGACTAGCGGGAAATGAATACAGACAACATTATTTTTTTCACCAAGGTGGTAGAGCACCTATGGGTCAAAGTCAGGTCTAGATAAGCCCCAAGATAGATCACTAGGAGGATAGAAAATATTCCAGTGGCCAGAAGAAGGAGGGGCCAACTGAGACCTCCCACCCGTGGGGAAAGAGAGGTGAGGATATCACGTCAATGATTCCCAGCAACCTACTACTGCAGCCAGGTGTCATGTGCACAGCACAATCTACAGCGAAGGCCGAATCTAATAAAGGGAGGTGCCACACATGAAAAACTTCACTAGGATTATGGTAGGTTGAGACAGAAATAGAGGGAGCTTTGGACCTAACTGATGAACATCTCTTTTCTCAAAGCAAAATTGCCACCCTTGATTCCTTTAGGGGAAGTATGTTTGAATAGTAATGAAAGATAGTGAAGGAGAATATCCACTAAATGCTTCAGGCATGGTAGCTGGGTGCTTAAAGGGATCTGCAGGCATTGTAATGCAACCAAGAGCAAGTCAAAGCAGGCTACCAAAAGGGAGACAGACATAGAGGGAATGAGGAGGATAGCAAAAGGAAAACATGGCCAAAGCAAACCAAAAGCAAAGCTTGGACAGCCAAAAGACATGTACAAATGGTGTATGGCATATACAAATCAGGAAAGGGATATACAGGTAAGAAGAGAGCTCTTTTTCTCAAAGGCCTGATCCAGATTCTTTGGGGAGCCATGTGCCTCAGATGTTGTCTTCATTGGATCTTTACACAAACAAAGTACAAGGCCTTCAATGGGTTTAGATGTCCCAAAATTACATGATGGCATTAGGGAAGGTACAGATCAAACTACTTAGAAGACTCAAAATGGACTAGTCTTAAGAAGGGAAATTTACACCTTACCAAGTTAATCAAGAAAACTTAAATAAATTAACAAAAAAAAAAAATAAAACTTTAAAATGCGTAGCAAGACAACCATCGCCAGTGTTAACTAACAAGTGTACTTGTATCCCAGTAACCCATTCTGAATGTCCATTTAGTCAGCACTTTTTGAGACCCAGTTATCTCATGTCTGGTCCCTAAATATGGGGGGGCCAATAGGCCTTATCCTGAGGACAGCTCTCCAGGTGATTGTACCTCTCTTGTTTGAAATCCAGAGGTTTCTAAATAATCCTGACAGTATAATTTAGTACAGTCACTTAAATTTGGTTCTCCAATGGTGAAACTTCAGATAATGTCATTTTGCTGTTTCTATTCTTACCTAAATCCTGTAGTTAACATAAAAATCTTTTTAAAAAATTTAGGGTCCAATCATAAAATGATCTCTTCTGCCATTAGCAGACAGATACTTTAAAAATGTGAAAACAATTTTACATTCTTTAACATCATCCATACAATTTATGTGTAAAATTCAATTTTGAGAACTTATTACCAAAACATGCTCAAAGCCTGAAGTTCCAGGATAGATGAAATTTGGAAGTCAATCATATACATCTGTACAGGTCTTAGAGAAAATAGACTAATCCTATTGCTTTTCTCAAAATTTACTATTCCATTAAATCAGAAAACTATTACATTATGTCTTTGTCTTATTACTTTGTCTAATCATTTCTGCCTCTGGAGGATACCATCCTTACATTACTGTTTAACCACACATATAGGTTAAAATTTCAAACTATTATTATTTGCATTATATTATAATAAATACAAGATATTTCAGCATCAATCTATTATTTAAGAGATTTAGTATAATACTTACATAGCTTCTTGATTATAGAAATTTGTTATAACAGGAAAAAGAAAGATATAGTTGAAACAATGTCACATATAATAACATGGGGGGGATGGGAAATGCCTTTAGCTCTCTTATTCCCTCCAACTACACTAATACTGACAAGGTATCATGAAGTTCAAATATCAACTGTCCATGTAGGAATGGAAACACTTTAACTTTAATAAGTCCCTTATGATTTCTTATTTTTTCTCTTTACCTTTTCATGCTTTGCTTGATCATTGTATTTTTAAATTCCAATTCTCTATTCAGCTTTGGTCTTTTCAGCTCTTTCAAAGTCTTCTATTTCATTGAATGTTATTTTTTCCTGAGTCATGCTTTGTAGCTACATGATTGGCTGTCAGATATGACTTATGTCTTACTACTCTTACTTTGTACAATATTATCCTGGTTCTGCTCAATTCACATGGCTTCAGTTCATATAAATCTTTCCAGGTTATTCTGAAGTCTGCCTGATCTTATACTACAATACTACTATAAGATACAGTGTTTCTTATAGTACAACAGTATTTCATTACATTTATATGCCACAACTTGTTCAGTCATTCCCCATTTGATGGACATCCCTTCCATTTCCAATTCTGGGCCACCACAGAAAGAGCTGCTATGAATATTTTTTGTACTCGTACATCCATTTATTTTCATTGTGATCTCTTTGGCATACAAGGCTAAAAGTGGCATTGATGGATCAAATAGTATGAACAGTTTTATTTGCTACTCAACCAACAGTGTATTCATGTTCCAATTTTACCACATGAAGCTTCTCCAATATTTATTATTTTCCTGCTTTATCATATTAATCAATCTGATAGGTGTGGTGTGGTATCTCAAAGTTGTATTGATTTAGATTTCTCTAATCAATGGTGAGTTAAAGCATTTTTTCATATGGTTATGGGTAGCTTTAATTTCTTCCTCTGAAAACTGACTGTTCATATGCTTTGATCATTTATCAACTGAGGAATGATTTGTATTCATATAAATTTGACACGGTTTCTTACATATTTTCGAATGTGACACTGGCTGTAAAATTTGTTTCCCAATTTTCTGCTTCCCTTCTAATCTTGGCTTCATTGGTTTGTTTTATTTTTTCCTGGGGAAAACTTCAATTTAATGTAATTAAAATAATCCATTTTGCATTTTATAATGTTCTCTATTTCTTGTTTGGTCATAAATTCTTCCCTTCTCCATAGATCTGACAAGTAAACAATTTCTTGCTATCATAGTTTTCTTGTAGTGTCAGTCTTTATGTCTAAATCATGTGCTCATTTTAACTTTACCTCGTTATAGGAATAAGATGTTTCTCTATGCCTAGTTTGTGCCATACTATTGTGGAGTTTTCACAGCAGTTTTTTTTTTTCAAATAATGAGTTCTTATCCAAGAAGTTGGAGTTTTTGTGTTAATCCACAATATATTACTATATTCTTTCACTAATTTGTCTTGTGTACAGCAATCTATTTCACCAATCTACCATCCTTTATCTTTGCCAATACCAAGTAGTCTTGATGAATGCTACTTTGTAATACAATTTAATATGTGGTATTGCTAGGTCACCATCCCTTGCATTTCTTTTCATTAATTCCTTTGGTATTCTGGAAATTTGTTTACCCAGATTAATTTTATTGTTTTTTTCCATTTCTATAAAATGCTTTTTGGTAGCTTGACACCGAATAAAGTATTTAATTTAGGTAGAATTGTCATTTTGATTATATTAGCTAAGCCTAAACATGAGCAACTGATTTTTTTTCCCCATTTATTTAGATCCTACTTTATTTGTGTGAAAAATGTTTTGTATTCATGTAGTTTATGGGTGTGTTTTGTCAGACAGATTCCAAAATATTTTATATTGCTTACAGTAAATTTAAATGAAATTTCTCTATCTCTTGCTTTTGAGATTTGTTAGTAATATGTGAAAATGATGATGATTTCTGTAGGTTTATATTATATCCCACAACTTTGCTACACTGGTTTATTATTTCAATATTTTTATACTTGATTTTCTTGGATTCTCTAAATCCATCATATCATCCTCAAAGATTGATAGTTTTGTTTCTTCTTTGACTTTTTCTAATTCCTTCAATTTCATTTTCTTCTCTTATTATTTAAGTTAACCTTGCAGTACAATACTGAATAACACTGTTCATAATGAATATCTTTGTTTCACCCCCAATCTTATTGTAAATGCTTCTAGTTTATTCTCATTATATATACTGCCTGTTGATGCTTTTATATAGATGCTCCCTATCATCCATTTATTCCTATGCTTTCTATTATCTTAATAGGAATGGGTTTTCTATTTTGTCAAATGCTTTTTATGCATCTATTGAAATAAACAAATACTTTCTGTTAGTTTTGTCATTGATATAGACAGTTATACTGCTGATATTACTAATATTAAATCAACCCTACACTCTTGGCATAAATCTCACCTGGTCATAGTTTATCATCCTTGAGATAAGTTACTGTAATCTATTTGCTAATATTTTATTAAATTTTTAGCATTTAGGTTTAGAATTATTAAATACATTTAGAATTTAGATTCCTTAGGGAAATTGGTCTATAATTTTCTTTCTTTGTTTTGGTTCTTCTGGGTTTAGGCATCAGTACCATATTTGTATCATAAAACAAATTTGGAAGGGATCTTTCTTTGCCTATTTAACCAAATAGATTACATTGTACTGAAAATAATTGTTCTTTAAACGTTTGGTTATTTGATTCACTTGTAAATCCATCTGTCCCTGGAGATTTTTTATTTTTAGGCAGTTCATTGATGGCTTTTACAATTTATTTTTTTTCTGAAATGTGATTATTTCAGCATTTTACTTTATCTTCTGTTCAGCTGAGTAATTTATGTTTTTGTAAATATTCATCCATTTCACTAAGAATGCCACATTTATTAGTATACAATTTGGAAAAATATCTCCAAATTATTATTTTGATTACTTATTCATTAGTAGAATGCATACACATTTTTGATGCTCTTAATTAGGTTATCTTCTTTCTTTTTTTTAAATGAAATTAACAGGAAGAAGTATCTGTTTTATTGGATTTTTATACCTCCAGCCCTTAGTTTTATTTATTAGCACAATAGATCTTGTAATTTCAATTTTATTAACCTATCCTTTGATTTTGAGAATTTCTAATTTGTTGTTTAATTTATTCTTTTTCTGGGTTTTGTTGTTGTTGTTGTTGCATTCCCAATTTATTCATCTCTTCTTTACCAATCTTTTTCATGTAAGCATTTAGATATAAAACTTCCCTTAAGGACTACATTCACTCCATTCCATAAGTTTTGCTATGTTGTCTCACAATTGTCATTCTCTTGGATGAAGTTATTGATTGTTTCTATAATGTGTTTTTTGTCCCACTCATTCTTTAGCATTAGATTATTTAATTTCCCATTAATTTTTATTCCATCTTTCCATGCACTTTTATTACATGTAATTTTTATTGCATCATGATTTGAAAAGAATACATTTAATATTTCTACCTTTCTGCATTGGATTGTGATATTTTTATGTCCTAATACATGGTAAATGTATTTGTAGGTGCCATGTACCACCAAAAAGAGGGTATATTTCATTTTATCTCCATTCAGTTTTCTCCAGAGATCAACAATTTCTAATTGTTTTTCAATTTTATTCACCTCCTTAACTTCTTTATTTTTTTTATTTTATGCTTAGATTTATCTAGTTCTGAGAGGGGGAAGTTGAGGCCCCCCACTAGTATAGTTTTGCTTTCTGTTTCTTCCTGTAACTCTTTTAACTTCTCCTCTAAGAATGTGGATGCTATACCACTTGGTGCATATATTTTTAGTAATGACATTACTTCATTTTCTATGATACCTTTTAGTAGGATGTAATTTTCTTCCTTATCTCATTTAATTAGACCTATTTTTGCTTTTCCTTCATCTGGGATCAGAAATTCTCCATCTGCTTTTTTTTTTTAACTTCAATTGAAGCATAATATATTCTGATTTTTCACCTCTACTCTGTGTATATCTCTCTGCTTCAAGTCTGTTTCTTGTAAGTAACATGCTGTAGAATTATGGTTTGTGTTGTATTTAAGTTCTCTCATAGAGGTTGGCATGACTGTGTCAACATATGAGAGCCAATTTGAAACTAATCTCTCTTTGGGTTTAGGGTACCCCATCTATATATCCTCCCACCAGGGACATGTTATTTCATAATCATTTCATCTCCTGAGAGAGGATATGCCTATTTTACTACACCACCTGCCCAGGATTTGGGTTATCTATACAAAAGAATCTGTCTGCACCTAAGTATGAGCAGAATACATTGGATTTCCCTATTGGGGATTTAATTAATGGCAATTTTGGGTGGAGGACTGACCAGGATAAGGGGAGTTAATTCAATCTCATCAGTAATCTTCTTTTGAGGAAAAGTGAACTTAAGCCAGAATTTTCAAAGAGGTTGGAGTGTGTGTGGAACTCTGAATCTCCAAAACATTGATTATAAATAAGCGTGTCTGTGTGTATTTGTGTGCATACATGCATTTATAGGTATGTATGTGCATATATGCATGCATGTATGAATGTATGTATGTATATAAATAATTTTTCTTAGTAATCATTTTCTTGAAAGATCATATTTTCCCCTTAAACATGATGTTTAGTTTTGCTTGGAAATTCATTCTTGATTTTAATGCCCGCTCCTTTGGCCTCTAGAATATCATATTCCAAGCCCTTCATTCCCTCAGTGTAGAAGCTGCCAGATCCTGCATTATCCTGATTGTGTTGCCCCAATATTCAAATTGTTTCTTCTTGGCAGTTTGTAGCATTTTCTCCTTTTTCTGGGAAGTCAGAAACTTGGCTATAATATTTCTAAGATTTTTCTTTTTGGGATCATTTTCAGTAGGTGATCAATGGATTCCTTCTTCCCCTATTTTGCCTTCTGGTTCAAAAACATCAAGGCAATTTTCCTTGAGAATTTCTTGAATGATTATTTCTAGGTTCTTTTTTTGAGCATGGCTTTCAGGTATTCCAACATTTGTAAAATGATCTCTCTTGGATCTCTTTTCCAGATTTGCCAGTGAAATATTTCACGTTGCTTTCTGTTTTTTTATTTGTTTGGATTTGTTTAACAGTATCTTGATTTATCATAATGTCACTAGCTTCCATTTGCTCTAATCTAATTCTGAAGAAATGATACTCCTGAGTGAACTTTTGACATTCTTTTTCCATCTGGTAAATTTGGCTTTTTAAGGCATTCTTCTCCTCATTGTCTTTTTGAGCCTCTTTTGCTATTTGACTTAGTCCATTTATAAGGTGTTATTTTCTTCAATTTTTTTGACTCATAATTTTCTTACATCATTCTCATTTCTCTTCCCAATTTTTTTCTTTTACTTCTCTAATTTGGCTTTCAAAATCCTTCTTAAGCTACTCTATGGCCTGTAACCAACTCATATTTTAATTCGAAGCATTTGGTCCAGGAGTTCTGACTTTGCTGTCTTCCTCCTGTTCCATGCTTTGATCCTTTTTTGTCCCTGAAATGGGAGTGTAAAGTCAGATTATTGTCCTTGCTTTGTTTCCTTTGCATGCTCATGTTGCCACTTAATTACTTGACATTTTAGCTTTTCTCCACAGTATAATTCTGCTACCAGAGAGGGGAGATTTGTCCCAAATTGCTGGTGTTTTCTCAGCTATAGGAACTATTAGTTAGCTGCCCTATCGGAAGCCTCCACACAATCTGGCAAACTGGTCACAACCCAGAACCTCCACCCTAGACAGTAATCCAGATCTAACCTGGTTAATTCAAGAGTGATTACCACTCAGACTGGTCACTTGTTCCCCCTACAATCTGCAGGCCAGGAGCTATGAAGCAGCCACATAGTGGTGGCTACACAGCTGCCATGCCTCAGCCTCTTCTCCCTCCAGGAGGCAAAGGCTGGACTGCACTCCTGGACTCCCAATTCCCAAAGTCCATGCTGCACTGACCTCTCACGTTGTCCTCAGCGTCTTTGGGTTGATAAATCTGGAAACTGCCACAGCTGCTCGTGGTCTGAAGTCCGAACAGCCAAAGGCTGGTTATGGCCACCCTGAGGGTAAAAACTCTGGCTCACAAGGGGCTGGGCTGGGGTCCCAGAGTGCTGCACTGGTCCTTTCCTGCCAGCCAGCTGGGCTGTCTTCTGTGGGAACTTAGCTTCTCGCGGTCATTTTGTTGATTCTGTACCTGCAAAGTTTGTTTGGAGTCATTTTTACATGAATTGGAGGAGGTTGAAGTGGCATTCATGTGGAAGCCTGTTTCTACTCTGCTATCGTAGCTCTGCCCCTCAGTGACTTGTATTCTCATATATTTAGCTTGGTTCTCTTTATGTTTTAGAAATGGAGGCTTTTGCTTTTCCGGATGATGATCACTTAAGCTTGTCATGATAATGCAGCCCTGGAGGCCTTGGGCCTTCGGGGCTGGGCGAGCAGGAAAGGAGGAGAGGAGAGGAGCAAGCCTCTACTTACAAGGTTTGAGCAGCAGAATTTAATTTGAGGAATAAAAATCATAACCATCCCTTTTGAGTTCTCTCACCATTGGGATTAATTCCAAATTGGCCCAGTTATTGAAGAAACATTGAGTGAAAGCAGTTGCTAATAGGAAAGGACAGGTTCAAATGATTCAGGGTAAATCCAAGGAACACATTAATATATGTAGAATTGCCTATTGTGCAGAAGCTTTAATTTATGTGTTTTTTATTAGAAGGATATTCCTCACAGGGAATCAATCCATCCAATTTATGAGGTTTCCTCCTTTCCTCTTAACATTGTGGTTCCAACAACTGGCGTTGTAGGATGGATGGTGAAAAAAAAGAGTTGGGCTAGATATGGCACACCTGTCCAGAGGAGACTTTGCACCTTCCCAGATTCGAACAAGTCAACAAGTCCAAACTCAGACATAGCTCAACCAGTCCTTGAACTCAGAGCAAGTCAACAAGTCCTTGGACTTGGACATCTGTTCAAGAATCTGTTAGACTTGCCCCCCCCACACACACACATTGTGGAAGATACCAGTGGAGCATGTGGACTGAAACAACAAAGATTGTTACATTGTCTAAATTTGTTTAAGCAATTAAAATTATATGATTTTTAGAGCTAGAAGGGACAAAACAACATAAAACTTTATAGTTAAGAAACAAGACTCAAGAGGTTGAATATTCAATATCGAGTTGAGTTTCCTTTCTGTTATATCAAATATATATAGACATATATTTAAATTAACAAAAATATTTAACTCATATTTAAGAGATAAAGCTAGTATTTTTTTTCAGGTTTTCATACTTAGAGTGAACACTTACCCTAGTGAGCTACCATTAATCATCAGTGAGCCTCTAACAAAGGTAAGAGTATTAGACAAGATTTGGGTTTTTCTTTTTTCACACCTAATAACTTATTTTAAGTGATAGAAACTTAATATTTTTTCTTGGTTGAGGAATATTGCAAACTGAACAGCCAGGTCACAGAACTCAGTTAAGCCATTAGGAATACTATTTTTTAGGACGAAGACTGCACTACCACAACATCAACTATTGACCTACTATGAAACCAAGGGTAAAGAGGACATAATAATCGCTTACCTAAATGATGCATCAGTATGAATAAACACGTTTGCCTAAAAAAATAAAAAGAAATGGAGGCTTTTATCAGAGACCCTGGTTATAAATTTCCTTTTCCAACATTCTGCTTCCTTCCTAATCTTGGGTTCATTGCGTTTGTTTGTTTAAAAGAAAATTTTAATTTAATGTAATTAAAATTATCCATTTTGCATTTTTTAATTCTCACTATTTCTTTTTTTGATCATAAATTCTTCCTTTTCCCATAAATCTGACAGGTAAACTATTCCTTGCTCTTCCAAACTACTCACAATATCAGCCTTTATATCTAAATCATGGACCGGATTTGACTTAAAGTACAATATATTTGTCTATGCCCACTTTGTGCCGTACTGTTTTTTCTACTTTTCTCAGAAGTGTTGGTTAACTGATGAGTTCTTATTCCAGAAGCTGAAGTCTTTTTTGTTTATCTAACTTTAGATTACTATAATCATCAACTACTGTGAAAAGAGGTACCTAATATATTTCACTGATCCACCACTCTGTTTCTTAGCCAGTACCAAATAATTTTGATGACTACTGCTTCATAATGCAGTTTAAAAACCTGGTATGATTAGATCACCTTCCCTTGAATTTCTTTTCATTAATTCTCTTGATATCCAGGACCTTTTGTACTTCCAGATGAATTTTTATTATTTATTCTATGTCTGTAAAATAATTCTTGGTGTTTTGATTCACATGGCACTGAAAAGGTAAATCCATCACTTCTTTATAGGAGATGGATAGCAATTTTAATCATGAATTCTTCAGAATTATCTTGGATCCTTGTATTGTTTAGAATAATTAAGTTATTCACAGTTGACCATCATACAATATTTCTGTTGGTGTATAAAAATTCACTCGGTTCTGATTTCACATTGTATCAGTTCATGTAAGTCCTTCCAGGTTTTTTTTTTTTTTTCCTGAGAGCATCCTGCTTATCATTTCTTATACCACAATAGCATTTAATCACAATCATATACCACAATATGTTTAGCCATTCCCCAAATGATGGGCATCTCTTCAATTTCCAATTCTTTGTAACCACAAAAAGAGTTGCTAAAATATTTCATTTCAAATTGGTCAGTATTTTTCTTTTTTTTAATATCTTTGGGGTACAAATCTATCAATGTGATTGCAAGGCCAAAGGATAATCATGGTTTTATAGCTCTTTAGGCATGACTCCAAATTGTTCTCCATAATGGTTGGGCCTGTTCAGAGCCCAATAACAGTGTGCCAATCTTTCTACATCACTTTTAGAATATCTCATTTTCCATTTCCTTTATCTAGTAATTCTAATATATATGAGATGGAATCTCATAGTGCTTTTAACTAGAAGTTTTCTAGTTATTATTTATTTAAACATTGTATATGACTACTTATAACTGATTTATTCTTCTGAATATGCTTTAAACATTTTTGGTTTGGGGAATGATTCTTTTATTAATGCTTCTCAGTTCTCTATATGTTTTGACAAATGAGTCTTTTAACAGAGAAAGATACTATAATTATTTTTCCTAATTTTCTGCTTTCCTTCTAATTTTGATTGTATTAGTTTTGTTTGTACCAAAAAAAGTAAATTCATGTAATCATAATTGTTTATTTTACTTTCAATGATTCTCTTTATCTCTTATTTGGTCATTAACTCTTCCTTTATTTGTAGATGTGATAGCTTCATTTTTCCATGATCCTGTAACTTACTTATGATATCACTCTTTATGGTCTACATAATTTATCCATTTCAACATTATTTTGATATATGGTGTGAGATAATGATCTGTCCTAGATTCTGTCAAACTGCTTTCCAGTTATCCTAGAAACTAATTAAATGTATGAGTTCTTGCCCCAAAAGGTTTGATCTCTGTGTTTACCCAAAACTAGATTACTATGCTCATTTACTATTGTGCTTTGCATGCCTAAGTTATCCAACTGATCCACCAACCTGTTTTTTTATATTTTAATATTTTATTTTCCACAAATATATATATGTATATATATAAACTAAATTTAACATTAAAAAAATTGATGCCAAATTTCCTACCTCACTCCATACCCTCTCCCTGAGATGACAAAAAATTTGATATAAGTTTTACCTGTCCAGTCATGCAAAACATATTTCGATGTTAGCCATATTGTGAAAGAAAACACAGACCAAAAACACACAAAGAAGAATTTTTTAAAAAATGTTTTTTTAAAAGTGTGCTTCTTTCTGCATTCAAATTCCATGATTTATTTTGATCAGTAATATTTTTTTTCTGATGAGTTGCTACACTCCCTTATTATATGTGGTCTGATCTTTCCAGGAGATTCCATTGCTGATTTGTTTGTCCCCAAGGCCTGATGTTGGCCTATTACTGTCTTCCAGTAACATTGCCTATGCTGCACTGTGCTCCATTCTTACCCCTGTGCAACAGACCTTTTCTGCCAACCTTCTAAGGTATCTTGGGCTGGAAAATTATTTTATCCCATACTTTTGTGGATCCTGCTGCTCCATAATTTGGAGGAGCATTTGGAAAAGCCCAAATGCAGTGCTGCCTTTTTTTCTGCCATTTGTCATTATCCACCAATCTCTTCCTTATGAAGGACCAGATTATTTTCATGATTACCATTTTCTGTCATGGTTTGAAATGTGACACTGCAAGGTCAAAACTCTTCACATATTCCCACACCTCCCTCATTCTCTTGATGTTCTTGAGTTTATATCCTTCTAGATTAGTTTTGTCATTACTTTTTTCTAGAGGTACAAAATACTTTGGTAGTTTGAATGATATTATATTGAATAAGTAAATTAATTTAGCAATAACTTTTCATTTTATTTCATTAAGTTGGTCTACCCACGAGAAGTAATATCTTTCAAGTTATTTAGAGTCCCTTTATGTGTGTGAAAAATATTAATAATTTTGTTCATATAAGTCCCTAGTTTTGTCTTGGCAGGTAAATGTTAGTGTTAAATAAGGGCTTGAGAGAATTAGTTTCTGTCTAGTTTAATACTTTTGTTAATAAGGCCAGCACATGCATTAATAAAAGGATGTATATTTTGAGGTCTCTCTTAAGTTAGAGATCCCTAATAGTGATGGGCTCACAGTTTACATGCCCTTTAAAAGCAAATATTCCTGAATTGTGGCAATAAACTCTGATTGCTTAACAATTAATGATACAAAGAAAATTACAATGCAAGACTGGGTTATATTGCAATGAGAATGTTGGGCTATGTGGCTTGGGTCACCCAAATATCAGTCAAAAATGTATAAATTTTCATATCACCTATCTTACAAAAGGGAGAATCAACAATTTTCAGAGCTAAGAAAACACAAAGCACAGAAATGAATTGATTCGACCAAATTTAACATTTCTATTACTGTCTGATTGGATCTTGGCCTGGGTAAATTTCTTTCTGATATTTCCTACACTAGTTGATTTCTGGATGGCCAAGCAGAAAATGGCAAAAAAAATGGTCTTAAAACAACAAAATTCATGAGAGAAATAGTTATTTCTCACAACATGTCCAAATATTTTATATTTTCTCTCAGTATTTTAAGTGAAATTTCTCTCTCACTTCTTGATGTTTTATTAGTAAATAAAACACACACACACACACATACACACATTGGTGGGGGGAGGAGACACCAAATTGACAGAATAAAGTCAGAAACTCCCCTGAGATCTTCACCAAATCCCTTCAGACAAAGTGAAATAACAACTCTAAACAAAATGGAATGCAACAGAAACCCAAAAAAATGGAGCGAAATAATATTCTATTCTTTGATAACTTAGAAGGACAGCAGGAAATGTCTATTGCACCAGGGTGAGAGAGGAGTCACAACCTGGGTACAGTAAACCATATGCAGATCTTGGAGTAACTGAATCATTGGCAGTAATGGTGGTTCCCAGGCCTCTCATTCTACAGATACCAAAGACAAATTGTTTTTTTTACACTTAACAATATTTTAATTTTTTTCAATTACATGTAAAGATAATTTTCTACATTCACTTTTATAATATTATGAGTTCAATTTTTTTTCACTCCTCTCTTCTTACCACTTACCTACATAGCAAGCAATCTGGTATAGGCTATACATATTACACATTTTTTCCCATATTTGTCATGTTGTGAAAGAGAATAAAAACAAAATGGAAAAAGCAATGAGAAAGGAAAAATGTGGAAAGCAAATGGTATGCTTCAATCCACATTCAGATTCCATACTTCTTTCTGTGGATTTGGATAGCATTTTCCATCATAAGTATTTTGGAACTGCCTTGGATCATTGTATTGCTGAGAAAAGCTGAGTCTATCAAAGTTGGTCATCACACAATCTTATTGTTACTATTTTAAATGTTTTCTTGGTGTTGCTTACTTAACTCAGCATCAGTTCATACAATGTTTTTGAGGCTTTTTTTCTGAAATCTGCCTTTTTGTCATTTATTATAGAACAATAGTATTCCATTATATCCATATACCAAAACTTCTTCACTCATTCACCAATTGATGTTTTTTTTTAATTTACAATTCCTAGAAATTCACAAAAAGTGCTGCTACAAATATTTTTGTACATGTGGGTCCTCTTCCTCTTTTATGATTTCTTTTGGATACAGATTTAGTACAGTTATTGTTGGATCAGAAGGTATGCACTGTTTGGTTGCCCTATGAGGATAGTTCCAATATGCTCTCCAGAATGGTTGAATCATTTCAAAAGTTCACAAACAATGCCTTAGTGTTCCAATATTCCCGTATCCTTTCAGGCATTAATCATTTTACTTTTACTGGTCATATTAGACGATTTGATAAGTAAGAAGTGGTACCTCCGAGTTGTTTAAATTGCTTTTCCCTAATCAATTGCAATTTAGAGCACTTTTTCTCATTTAACTATTGATAGCTTTAATTTCTTCATCTGAAAAGTACCTGTTCATATTCTCTGACTGTTCACCAATAAGGAAATGAGTTCTATTCTTATAAATTTGACTCAGTTCTCTAAATATTTAAGAAATGAGCACTTTATCAAAGACACTGGCTGTAAAAACTTTTTCTAGTCTTTCAGATTTCCTTCTAATCTTGTTTACAATGTCTTTGTACAGGAAAAAAAATAATGTATTCAAAATCAGTTTCATGTTTCATAATGTTCTCTATCTCATGTTTGGTCACATTTCTTCCCTTCTCCCCAGTTCTCACAAGTAAACTATTCTTCTCCCACATTTGCTTATTATATCACCCTTTATGTCTAAATCGTGGACTATTTGATCTTATCTTGGTATACAGAGTAAGATATCGTTCTATGCCCAGTTTCTACTTATTATTTTCTAGTTTTCCCAGCAGCTCTTGTCAAATAGAGACTTCTTATGCCAGAAGCTGGAGTTATGGGGTTGAACAAACAGTAGATTACTGTAGTCATTGACTACTCTGTCTTGAATACATAATTTATTTCACTGCTTCTTAGCCTGTACCAAGAAGTTTTAATGATTGCTGTTTTATAATAGTTTTAGATCTGGGTACAGATAGGCCACCTTCCCTTGCATTTCTTTTTATTAATGGCTTTGAAATTCTCGACCTTTTTTCAGATGAATTTTGTTATAATTTTTTTTTTCTGGCTCTATGAAATAATTTTTAGTAGTTTGGTATGACACTGATTAAGTAAATTCATTTAAGTAGAATTGCCATTTTCATTATGTTAGCTTGGCCTACCCATGAGCAACTGATGTTTTATTTTTCTAATTATTTACATCTGATTTTATTCATGTGAAAAATATTTTGTAATTGTGTTCATATGGTTTCTGATTTTGTCTTGGCAGGTAGACTCCAAAATGTCTTATACTGACTAGAGTTAAGTGAAATTTCTCTTTCTATCTCTGGCTACTAGACTCTGTTAGTAACGTAGAAAACTGCTGATAATTTATGTGGATTTATTTTATCTTCCACAATTATTCTAAAGAAAATATTTCAAGCAGTATTTTTAGTGGATTCTCTAGGGTTCTCTAAGTATATAATCACATCATCAGCAAAGAGTGAGTTTTGTTTCCTTGCTGCCTATTCTGATTTGTTTGATTTAATTTTCTTATCTTATTGATCAGTCTTCTATTTTTAGTACAATGTTGAAAAACAAGGGTGATAATGGACATCCTTGTTTCATCCCTAAGCTTATTAAAAATGCTTCTACCTTGTCCCTATTACATATAATGTTTGCTATGTTTGTAGATAGTGCTACACATAATTTTAGGAAAACTCTATTCCTATGTTCTCTACTGTTTTAATAGGAATGGGTAGTGTAATTGTTTTCAAAAGCTTTTTTTCTGTATCTATTGATATAATCATATATTTCTGTTAATTTTGTTTTTATTTGGTCAGTTATGGTGATAGATTTCCTAATATTCAACCGGTTCTGCATTCTTGGTATAAATCCCACCTGGTCATAGTGTGTTCTCCTTATAAATTGCAATAATCTTTTTCCAAATATTTCATTTGAATTTTTTGCATCAATAGTCATTATGAAAAGTGGTCTAAAATTTTCTTTCTCTGTTTTGGTTCTTCTGGGTTTAGCTTTCAGCACAATACATTATCATGAAAAATTTGGTAAGGCTCCTCTACCTATTTTCCAAATAGTTTAAGTAGTACTGAAATTAATTTTTCTTTAGATATTTGCTAGAATTCACTTGTATATCTCCCTGATCCTGGAGATTTTTTTCTTAGGGAGTAAATTGATGGCTTGTTCAATTTCTTTTTCTCAAGTGGAATTATTTTAAGTATTTTATTACTTCTGTTAATTTGGGCAATTTAAATTTACATAAATATTCATCTATTTCCCTTAGATTGAGAGATTTTTTTGTTTTAAAATTGGGCAAAATAGCTCCTAATTATTGTTTTAATTTCCTCTTCATTAGTGTTGAATTCACCCTTTTTCTTTTTCTCAGTGGTAGTTTGGTTTTCTTCTTTCTTCCTTTTTTAATATAAAATTTGCCAAAGGTTTATCTATTTTGTTTTGAATAAAACCAACTCTTTCTTTTATTTGTTATTTAAATAGCTTTCTTAATTTCAATTTTATTAATATCTCCTTTGATTTTCAGAATTTCTAATTTGCTATTTATCTGTGGATTTTTAATTTAATCCTTTTCTAGCTCTTTAGTTGCATACCTAATCCATTGATCTCTTCTTTCTCTACTTTGTTCATTTAATTTAGAGACATAATATTTCCCATAAAATCTTCTTTGGCTGCATCCCATAAGCTTTGTTATATTGCCCCATTGTTTTAATTGTCTTGAATGAAATTGTTGATTGATATTTTTATAGCCACTTTCTTGTTGTATGAAAGACTACTAACCAAGTAAATGACCAGCAACTTAGGAATGTCTTTAGAAATGTAGTTTGTGAATGTAAAGGGATATTACTGTGTTTTAAGAAATTATGCTGATGGGGCAGCTAGGTGACACAGTGAATAGAGTGCCATCCCTGAATCCAGGAAGACGTGAGTTCAAATCCAGCCTCAAACAATTAACACACACACAAAAAAACAGCTGTGTGACCTTGGACAAGTCACTCAACCTCAATTGCCCTACCTTCCTCTCCCCCCAAAAAAAGCAAAAAAAAAAAAAAAGAAATTATGCTGATGAAAGAAAAGATATCTGAAAAGATTTAAATGAAATGATTCAATGTCAAGTAAGCAAATACAAGAAAACTGCACACACACATGCAGCACAACAATCTTTTTTTTTAATGGGTGAATTAAAACAAAATAATAACTTACAAAATGTAAAAGTACAAACTTGGTCCCAAAGAATTAATAATAAAAAATATACCCAATACCTTTATCACTCTTTTGTATATGTCCTGTGTGTACACATATGAGAAAGGCAGAATATTTTAAGTATTTTTGATATGTTGATATTTTTTTCCTGTTTTTTTTCCTCTAATCATTTTTTTAATCTTTGCTATAATTGTTAACTCTGAAGGAGGGTGGAATGGTAGGAATAAAAGAGAAGTAATTTAGGCAATGTGAAAACAAAAGATACTTACAGCTTTATTTGAATATCTGGCTACCTCTGTCTCTCTGTGTGTTTCTACATACACATACATATGCATATGTACATGTACATACACACAAAGGACTGAGTAACTTTTTTAGTAAGTATTAAGGACAAGGGAAAATTTTACCTTGGCCTTTCAAAAGGTATATGACATATAAACTACTCTTTTTTAGAAGCTAATGTATAAGACTTTCTTCAGTATCTTTCCCCTCTTCAGATTAGAAGTGGAATTAAATGTTAATTCAACAATGTGCTTCAATTAAAAAAAATTCAAAAAATATACTTGGACAATGTTAATAAAAAGAAACATAAGGATCAAGAGAGGTAGAAGTGAGGAAGGCTTACTCTTCTACAAAGTGAGATGGAATGTTTAAATGCATCAAGAAAAAAAGTTTTGAGTCAAAGAAAGTAACAGTCCATATGAAACAAAGTATATATAATAAGAATAACATAAGATATACCTGAAAAGATGGTTTGGAGTTAGATTGCAGGATTGAAAATTAAATGCAAGGCAAGGGAATTTGCAATTTGTCCTAAAGGATATAAGAATTTAGTGTTCTTTGAGGAGAAGATCATCTTCAGATCTCTGTATTTGATTTTTGACAGGTATGAGAAGGATTGAATGGAGACAGAAAAAAAAGTAGATATATGAAGACAAATTAATTCATTACAATACTGATATTGTATAAAATAAAATAGAATATACAAAAACTCAAGAATGTTACTGAATTATATTTTATACACTACAATTATTATTTACCCATTACATTTGCAATTTCTTCCCCTAAACTCCACCCTGAAAATATTAAGTCACTTATTGATAGTTTTCATTACACATAGTAATTGTAGTGTCTGCAATAAAACTTACATTCTCTCACTGCAGGTACAGAGTTCCTTACATCTTCTCCAAATGTTATTATATTCTTGGACATCACAATACTCAAATGGTCATGATGGAACAAGATTTTTCAAAGAGTTTGTATTCAAAAAAAAACTTTTCTCTCTCAATGTATGTAATATTAGTTCATGTTGATTTAGTGCTTATCTAATGTGAAATGAATACATCTTTAACTATTTTCAGAGCAAACTAGAGATATTCTTCTCATTCCAAAAAAATGAAGCCAAGAAAATAATTATATTATTTTTGTTATATAATATCATATATATAATATATATATATCAAGATATTCTATATCTTGATAAACAGTATTAAATTTTACATCTGAAATTCTATCCCATTTGACCTGCATTGAGGTAGGTTTTGAGAAATACATAGATAACATGAATAGCTAGTTTCAATTTCTTTTTTTTTGAGAATATAAATTATTATACAGGACATATTTCAATATTAAAAGTGAAAGCTTGACTAACTTTGAAATACTTGAAAACTTTATTAAACATTTTTGTAAAATAAGATTATAAAATAAATTATTTACAAATACAATCATGCTATATAATATAGGTACCACTTAAGTTTAAAGTAACAATAAAGCAATCAATAAATATTCATGAATGAATTATATGTCAGCACTATGCTAAACACCAAGGATAAAAAGTAAAAGTAACCTTTATTCCACTCTCAGGTCTATTTCTGACTTTTCAAATTTTGACACTTTTGTCTCATTTCATCATGTCATTTCCCTCATTACCTGGGGTCTTCTTAGCCTGGAATAATCATCTACCTTTGTTATACATTCATTGTTCAAAAACCTCTATCATAAAAGCCCACTTTTCCCATTAGTGAAAGTCTCCTGGATCAATCATTTAACAGAGTGAGATTGGTCAAATTTAATTTACTTCCAGCTGTCTTTCTGAATTTCTGGGTGCCAAAATCATGTTCAACCCCCCATATCATTTCTTTTCAGCTCCATTTTATTTCCTGATTTTTTCAGGGACTGTTTTTTTTTTTTTCTTGTAGCTGTATATCCAGAGCTTTAAAGGCAGCGGCATAAAATAAAAGTTGAATGTATTTTTGCTGACTTTCCAAAAATTGCTTCTGCTTTCTATGTGTTCTTCTTATTGAGCAAACAGTCTGAAAGTAAATAAACAATTGAACCTTTGGCTTGTTTGTTATAAGGAATTCTCAAGTGATCAGATAAAATCATCTCTATTAATGTTTCTCTTCTATGAAAATTATACTCTCAAAAATTTACCTCGAATATTGAGAAGTTAGCATATTTGCCCAGGGTCACATAGTTAATATTTGTCAAAATTCACATTTGAACTCATGCCTCACTGACTCTAAACTCAACCCTTGAATCATTATACAAAGTCTGTCTGTACAAATGCAAAAATATGTAAAGTCAAGATAAAGTACAAAGGATATGGAATATTTTGCCATTGTTAATATTAAAGGGAGGAAACAGGCTGTTTTTTATATTATTTAAAGGTACACTATACTGAGAAACCAGGCAGAGTAAACAGAAGACAAAGGTATGAATTGGTGGGGATGTGTTTTCCAAGATCTTAATCAGCAATATGAATGTCATGAAAAATGAAGAAAGGAACAATATTTAAATTTTGGTGTAGATGTTCTTTAATATTATTTAACTAACTCATAAAATGTGAATTTTCTTACCATTTTGAAAATTTGTAATTGTTTTCTTCTCAAGATGATACAGAAGTTAAGGACTCTCCAAAAATTCACATCTTTGGAAAAAAAAGCATGATCCTAATTTACATTATTTTCCCTCAAAAAATAAGGCAGGATATTTTTTGGCAATTTATTCACTGTTAAAGAAAAATATATAAATTGAATCTATATAATCTATAAGTGGAAACTTATATTTATAATTTTTTTCTTCATATCCACATCATATTCATACCAACATTTACATTTATATTTTTCTCAATTTACATCTACATGTACCCCAATGTCTATGACTATTTCTGCATCTATGTCTATATTTATGTGTATATTTACATCTAGAGAGATTAAATTGTAAATAGAGCATTGTATTAGAGTCAGAAAGACAAGTTCAAATCCAACATCAGACACTGATTTTGGACCAATCTCTTAACCCTTGTCTTGATTTCCCCATCTGTAAAATGAAGTTAATAATACCCACCTCCAAAGGTGATTTGAAGAATCAAGTAGAATTGAAGGATATAATATTTGTAAAACACTTAGCACTGGTATATCTTAGCTGATGAATAAATACTTGTTCCCTTCTTCCTACTATCTATATTGATGTGATTTTTTTCTCTATTAGTTTTAGATAATACCAATAGTATGATAAATAGATATTATTATCTATCTTCAACAAATCATGATATGGATGTAGTTGTCTATGTGATCTTATAATGATGAACATGTGTGTAATTTAAATATACTTAGGATATTTCATTAAAAGAATGAGGGGTGACTAGGTGGTACAGTGAGTAAGAGCACGAGCCCCGGAGTTGAGGACCCGAGATCAGTTCCGGCCTAAGATACTTAAAACCCCCACCAAAAAAATGGCCATATAACCTTGGGCAAGTTACTTAACCCCAGCTGTTTAAAAAAAAAGGAAATTGGGAAATAGAGAAGGAATTTCTAGATTATTGATTTATTATTTTATTTTCATAACTCTAAACTACAAAGAAAATTATTAATTCTAATATAGAATTCTAGAAGTAAGAATACTACAGCTTACATAGGATGTCTTAAAAATATAAGTAGAATTTTAAGCAATTTTTGCATATATTTGAATCTCCAGAGCTTAACAATGCCTGGAACTAAATTTTGGATATAATGAGATAAATTGATATAATGGTATAATTTGCTTTGGTAAAGGATATAATCTGAGAGATATTTGTTTTGATAAGAACAGTGGTTGATCATGAATTCAGAGTCAATATATGCAGCCTATATATTCAAATGATACAGAAAAAGGACCCAAGTATTCTTGGTGGGCTCATGATTTGATGGAAACATATTTCAGCAAGAGGTATATATAAAGAAAAATGAATGATCGTCGCACATAAATAAAGGATGGATGAATTGATATCCCCATTGCTATAGAAAGTACTCACATACTTCAAGGTTTTGAAATGTATTGCTGTATTTATGTGTGCACAGGTGAACTTTATATTCTAAGAATGCAATTCAAAAAAATAATGAAAACACTCTCAGAAAGTAATTAGTAAAATAAAACTAGTAGTAAATTTATCACCATGACACTTTACAGTGATAAAATATTTAATCTTGTTTTATTGTCAAAATGGACTTTTGAGTGTGGAACACTAGTGTTCCACTATTTCAATGCATTGTCTTGTTTGGATGAACTATCTTTTTAAAATTTAACCTCTCTCCTTATTCTGTAGTATGGTTAGGAAGAAAGAGATTTTCATTCTGAATCCTTTCATTCACTATACTCAATTGTCATAGAAATATAATACCAGTTGTTGGTGTTTGAGGGGATTTTTTTCAAGCTTATATAAGTACTACTCCTTCAAAGTAAATATTCAGTCATAAAAGATCACAGATATTAGTCAAAGATGAACTGTGGTTCACAGAAGGATAACACTGATGTAACATATGACAAGGAGGATAAATTCTAATGAGATTAGAGAAAAAGAAAATGCTCCCAACACGTAATGGAATACCCATAAAATCATAAAGGTAGAGATAGAGAAAGTTTTGTTCTTTAAAAAAAAAAAGAGGACTCAGAGCAAAGATAGCAGAAAAAAAGCATGGACTTGATTAAACTCTCCCCCAAATCCCTCCAAATGACTGTAAAAATGACTCTAAACAAATTCTAGAGTAGCAGAACCCACAAAATGATAGTGTGAAACAAATTCCCATCCTGAAATAACTTGGAAGGTTGACAGGAAGGGTATGCTTCACCACTTTGAGAGATGAACACAGTGCAGAGCAAAATGCACCAGCACATATTGGGCCCTCCAGCAAACCTGCACCAGATCTCAGAGGGCTAAATCACTGTCAGCTGTGCCAGCTTCCTGGCTTCTCAGCCTACAAACACCAACGACAACTTAGAAGGTCAGTTGGAATGTTCTTTTGGACTTGGTGAAAGAAGAGTATAGTCTGTTCAAAGACCCTGGGCACAGGCAATGACTATGGTGGCAGTGGTGGTGGCAGCAGCAGCTGCTGCTGCTTCCAGAGCTCTTAGACCACAGATGGTGAGGGGGATCAAGCAGTTGATCAGAAGGGGATTAAAGGGTCTCTTTGCTGGTGCTGAGGCAGGATTCCCTTGCTTTGCCCATGCATGTATCTGGGTTGCTCTCCTGGGTAGTGGTCCCAGGGCAAGGAGGATGGCTGGCATGGCTGAACTTGTGGTTGTGATAGAAAATGGAATCCTCCTCACAGTTCGATGGCAGAAAAGAGTGCTTGTGATGAAGACTAGACGACGGGCCACAAGAGGGGCAAAATCTCTCCTTTGATCATACCAACTTGGAAGAACTGAAATTTTACAGGGCCCAAGAAGTATCTCTGAAAACAGCTGCACAAAATCCCATGAAATGAGACAATACACCCTCTGTACTGGAAGGAGAGTTCACATAAAAGAGGCAAAAAAAATTTACATTGAAGTGGAAGAGGGTGAAGGTAAGAGGGCATGAATAAACCTCACCCTCCCTGGATTCGGCTTAAGGTGGGAATAATGTACACACTCAATTGGTTATGGAAACCTATCTTAACCTATGGGAAATTAGGGGGCAAGGGGATAAGAGAGGGGGGAATGATAGAACAGAGGGCAGATTTGGGGAGGAGGTAATGGGAAGCAAAGACTTTTGAGGAGGGACATGATCAAAGGAGAGAATAGAGTAAATTGGAGGCAGTATGGGGTGGAAGGAAATATAGTCTTTCACAACATGAGCATTATGGGAATGTTTTGCATGACCATACATTTGTAACCTATGTCATATTGCTGGCATTCTCAATTAAAGTGGGTAGGGAAGGAGGAAGGGCAAGAATTCGAAACACAAAATTCAACAATGAATGTTAAAAATTGTTTTTACATGCAACTGGGAAATAAGATGTACAGGCAATGGGACATATGTATTTATCTTGCCCATCATGAAAATAAAAGGGAAGAGGATAAGAGAAGGGGGTGATTGAAGGGAGGGTAGATTGTGGGAAGTGGTAAATAGAAGGTATGTCATCTTAGGATATGGGGAGGGGATAAATGGGGAGAAAATTTGGAACACAATATCTTTTGGAAATACATGTTGAAAATTAAAAATTAATTAATAAAAAGAAAAAAGTAATATGTTGAACTGACTATATATTTATGAAAAAGCAAGTTATATTGCAATAAAGATTCATATATACATATGTTATATATATGTAATACATACATATGTACATATCTGTAGAGAACTTTCAGAAGTCTCTCGGCTTCGCTAATGAAATGTTCCCCTCCCCATATTATTACATGAAAGGCTACAGGGAAGACAAGCAGGAAGATGTATTATGAAGGGGATATTTTGGGGTCCCTTGACCTCACTGAGGTATATTCCCCTGTCCTATACAGTTACCTGCAAATGTTACTGGGCAGATAAGCAAGAGGGCATGTAATCTTTTTTTGTTGTTGTTATTTATGCCTCTGGACATGGTCCTAGAATAATACCCTAATAAGTAACTAACATGAAGCAAGGGTAAATAGTGAGCAGTATTAACGGGGGCTCCTTCTACATTATCTTCATTGCTTTTATGGAGGATCTTTCTACATTGTCTGCATTCTTTGGGGTGTCTACATTCTCTTGGGGGGCATAAAAACTCTGTAAGCTCCTTGCATCATTGGCTCTTTATGAAATGGTCCTAAGATAAACAGACTATAGATTATACCCCTGTCTCACTATTCTCACTGCTCAATAGCCCACCAACTGCACTGGCCACAGTAAGTGGCACCCACAATGTGGGGCATCAAGACTGTTGATTGAGTCTCTACTGAGGGACCCCTAGGATTTTCTGGGAGAAAGTAGGCCCACATGAAATCCGACAGACAATGGTTTTCTTCCAAGGTAAGAGGAAGGCTCTAAGAATGGCATTCGTTGGTGTGCTCAATTTTTCATAATCAGAGCTCACAGAGACATAGTATGGGAGGAAGCTTAGGGAAGGGCTGAAAAGATGAAGGAAAAGATCTGAGATTATTATAACTTATAGTGTGTAAGAAAGGGGTTTCATTTAAGAAACAGATTCTAAAAAAAATTTTTTTTAAATAGTATATTGGGAAGCCCCATGATTCCCTAGTGGTTCTGAGATCAGAGGACCTGATTGGGAAGCAGTGGGAGAGGCTTTAGTGAATTACTTTAAGGGGAATGGACAGGACAGTGACTCTGATTCCATATTTTCAATTTATAATGTCATTAAAGTATGCCCATCAGACAAAGATGGGGGTGAAGGCACTGATCAGGAAGAGACCACCCCTCCTGAAGTTGTGCGAAAAAGACCCGTAGAAAATACCAAACCTCTTAACCTCACCCCAAGTCTGCCCTATAATCCTGCATGGGGAATGGAAAAGGTTGGGAAACCTAATGGAAGTCAAACCCTAGTTCCAGAATTATATACACCTTTTCAAAAACTCATGAAAGAGGAAGGACAGACATTAAGACAAATGGGATTTAAAGGCTGCAATTTGTTGGCATACCCTGTTATAGTAGATGCCCAGGACAATAGAACATGGCAAAAAATGAATATAAAAATCTTAAGGTGGTAAAGAAGGCTGTACAGGAGTACGGGGCAACAGCTTCTTATACAGTGTCATTATTGGAAAATTTAGCAGCCACAGCTTTGACACCATATGATTGGAGGCAAACAGCTAAAATATGCTGAACCCCATGGTATTACTTACAGTGGGGAGCCAATTATAAGGAAAAATGTCACAACAAGTTATATGATCTTATGTTGGCAGAAGGACCTAATGCACCCAGGATTTCCATGCTTTTGGGTGATGGGCCTAATCCATTGCTCAACACACAAATGAAGTATACAGTGGCAGTCTATTGTACTTTTCAAGACTGTGCTATACAAGCATGGAAATAGATAATCAGTTCTGGTGAAACAGGAAAAAAAAAATTTACATATATCATGCAGGGACCTGAGCAATCATTTCCTGATTTTGTGGCAAAAATTCAACAAGCAGCTGAGCATACCTTAGGCAGTAGTGTGGGATTGGGAGAATTTTTAATGCAAAGAGCTGGAGGGAATTTCAATTTAGATGATAAGAAAAAATTTTTGGCACTTTTGGCTGAGGCCTCCTTGGATCAAATAATTAGAAAATCTATGGAGGTAAAAGCTATGCTCTTTCAAACACAAATTATAGCAGAAGCTCAAGCAACCATGAATAGGCAAAACAAGTATTGTTATTAATGTGGAGAAGTGGGTCATTTCAAAAGGGAATGTCAAGTGGGTGGCAGTAATAGTGAATTATGACCAAAATCAAAATGCCTCATATGTCATAAGGGCTATCATTAGGGTTCAGAATGTAGATTTAGAAGTTCAGGAAATGGCCTCAAGGGCCAAGTCCTGCACACACAAAAAACAACAGGAACTTATGTTCAGTTCAGCACTCCAGAAGTTCAGGAGGGCAAGCCAATTTGGATCCCTCCACCTCTGAAGTAACTGGTGTTATCGTACAGCCTGAGGTTAAATTTTTAAACATTTATCCACACCAGGAGAGATAAGTGCCTTTTAGGAGTGCTTCTCCTGCCATGGGGGTACTTTCTTTAATCTCAAAGAGAATACATAGATATAAATTTCACTCCAACCTGTGTGGAACAAAAGGACTGGGAAGATTATAATAAGATTAAAATTAAAATTATGAATCCCAGCAGTTCCCGTAATCCAATTAAAACAGGAACAATGGATATTTCAAATACAGAATCCAGAGGTCATGTGATCTCAAATCATTAAAACCTCAATACCCACCCTTCATATATATGTGGACAGCAGGAGAATTCAGGGTCTCTTAGACACAGGAGCAGACCTGACCATTATCAGTCAGGAACAATGGGACGTGAAGTGGACTGTTCAAAAATCAGATATAAATATGAAAGGCATAGGAGAAGTTAGTCAATCTTTAAAAAGTGTGAGGAAACTTTTTGGGAATTTGAGGGCATGTCAGGAAAATTCCAGGCACATTGTTTGGCTTCCTTGCCAATGGCTTTATGGGGCAGAGATATTTTATCATAACTTAAGGTCTACCATCAAGACAAATTTTCAGGAGGGGCCCTGATTGATGGGCAGCCAACAGCCGATCCTATTGAATGGATTACCACAAAACCAGTATGGGTGGATCTGCCCCTAAGGGCAGAAAAAATTGCTGCCCTATTAGACATTGTGCAAGAACACCTGAAGATAGGTCATATTACAAACAGTACATGGAATTCTCCAATTTTTGCAATCACAAAAAAAAATTCAGGAAAATCGAAGATGCTTATGGATTTGCGAGAAGTAAAGTCATGAAGGATATGGGGGCTTTATACCCTGGTTTGCCATCTCCTAATATGATACCATCACAATGGCCTTTATGGGTAATAGACATAAAGGATTGTTTCTATAACATACCTCTCCAAAATCAGGACTGAGAAAAATTTGCATTTTCTATACATTCTATAAATCTAAAAGAACCCCTATAATGATACTGTTGGAAGGTACTACCCTAAGGGATGAAAAACAATCCTACATTATGTAAAAAGTTTGTGGCAAAGGCCTTAAAATCAACTAGAAACAAATCCCCCACAGCTTACTTAATTCATTACATGTATGATGTTCTACATGCACACCAAGATGTTATTACCATAGAGAAAATATTAGAGGAGATTACAAATAGTTTCCCTGCTGTAGGACTTAAATTATCCCCTGAAAAGATACAGACGATAGCTTCTTTTATGTATTTAGGTAATAGAGTGCAGAACACTACTGTAGGATCTCAAAAATTAGAAATTAGAAAAGATAATATCAAAACATTAAATGACTTGCAAAAGCTTATAGGGGATATAAATTGGATCAGATCTAGTCTTGGAATTTCACATGAATGTTTAACACCATTATACCAATTACTGGAAGGTGATACCAACCTTAATTCTCCTAGATTTCTTACACCTGAAGCTAAGAATGCATTGGATTACATTCAGGAAGCTATCAGAACTGCAATTACATATAGGGTAGACCCCTCTGCAGGAATTCAACTCACTATGCTGAACACAAAATATAGCCCTAAAGGTGCCTTAATGAAAAATGTTTTAGTGATTGAATAGGGTTATATTTCACATCAGCCAAAACAGATGCTGTGTACAGACTGATATGAGTGGGACTCATCTTTGGATCAAGTAGATTCCCCGATTTTATACTGTAGGACTGATGGACCTGTTTGTCATCAGGTGAAATAGCAAACCTACATTTCCTGGCACAGTGACACTAACATCAATCATAGGCATGGTGGAAATCCAAAACAAAACTGGTTTACATACTCACAAAGAGAAAACACAGAAATATGGCAAATCCCTTTGCCATGGGCCCCAATAAAATGTTTTTTTTTTTGCTGTTTTTGCTCCTAATGGGACATACTTGAGCAAGACTGACCACATCTTTGTATGTGTATCTTTAGGAGGGAGGTATGCATTCATGTGGGGAAATCATAACAATGTAAATATCACCAAAACTGATAAGCATTACAATGTCACATAATGTCACATGTATTAATTGTAAGTTTTCTGAATGTCATGATAATACTTCTTTAGGGAAATTGCAATTTGCATATATATGTATATATTTATATATATATATATTTCTATATGGTAAACAAACCATATAATGAATCAGAATATAACATAACTCAAATTAGAAATCATATTAATGGCCTATGGGGTGGCCATAACACATCCTTTGACATAAATGATTTAGAGAATTTGGCTCACCTCATGGATCAATAAAGTCAGCAATCTCTATTACCAAATTCGGAGGCAAAAAACATTGTTGATTGGATACAGAGAACTCAGGGAATATTACCTGGACAAATACAGCAAATAATAACCTTGCTAGGAATAGGAGTGGTATTACTGGTTTTATGTACTTGTTTACCTCTCCTTATTTCCTGTTTTTTCTCGCATCATTCAACAAGTGTTACATAGTATCCAATTGCATGATCCTTCCCCTCAGCCTGTTAAAATAATAAAACCCGGGAGATGTAGAGAAATTTCAGAAGTCTCTTGGCTTCACTAATGAAATGTTCCCCTCCCCTATATTATTATCTGAAAGGCAGGGAAGACAAGCAGGAGGATGTATTGTGAAGGGAACGTTTTGGGGTGCCGTGACCTGGCTAAGGTATATTCCCCCTGTCCTATACAGGTAGCTACAAAGGTTAGCAGGCAGATAAGCAAGAGGGCATGTAATCTTTTTTGTTTATGCCTCTGGATATGGTCCTAGAATAATGCCCGAATAAGTAACTAACCTTAAGCAAGGGTAAATATTGAGCAGGATTAAGGGAGGCTGCCTCTACATTATCTGCATTTCTTTGATGTAGGATCTTTCTACATTGTCTGCACTCTTTTGGGGTGTCTACATTCTCCTGGGGGGGCCTAAAAACTCTGTGAGCTCCTTGCATCTTTGGCATAGATAGATAGATAGACAGATAGATAGATAGATAGATAGATAGATAGATAGATAGATAGATAGATAGATAGATAGATAGAGATATATGAAAAACCTGTAAAGACGTATGTGTTCTGATGCTGAGGGAAGGCGGAAAATCAGGAAAACATTGTATACAGTAACAGCAACCTTGTTCAATGACATGCTTTGATAGACTTAGCTCTTCTCAGTAATGCAATGATCTAAGCAAACAGACAATTCCAAAAGACCCATGATGAAAATACTATCCATATCCACAAAAAGAACTATGCAGTCTGAATTCAGAATGAAAAATCCTATTTTCTCTTGGTTTTTAAAATATTTTCATGTTTTTTCCCTTTCATTCTGATTCTTCTTTCATAACATGACTAATGTGGAAATATGTTTAATATGATTGTACATGTACAGCCTATATTAAATTGCTTCTCATTTTGCAATGGGTCAAAGGGCAGAAGCAAAGCAGAAAAAACTGGAACTCAAAATCTTATAAAAGTGAATATTGAAAACTATCCTTATATATAACTGATAAAAAGTAAAATACTATTAAGTAGGGGTAAAGGAAAAAAAACTAAAAGGAAAATAACAAATTTTGGAGGAGATGTTGGAATATTCGGAAAGTAATTCCACCTGGACAAATTTATGAACTTATCCAACTGCTTTGAAGAGCAATTTGAAATATACCTAAAGGACCAAAAACCTCTGCTTTTTTAATCAGAAGCACCACTACTAGGTTTTTATACCAACAAGATTTTTAAAAGGAGGGGGAGGGGGAAAAGACATAAATGTCTGAACAAGAATTATACATCTCAATAGAAGACTTCTTGGACTTAAGACAGCATAATAAGCAATAAATCACAGTAACTCATAATCACTTCCAAATAACCATAAAATAGTGCCCCAAACAGTCCTGGAAGAGCAGAACAAACAAAATATTAGGTGACAAAGTCTTCTAGTCAAAGAAACTTGAAAGATTGACAAGAAAGGTTCATTCAACTTGGGTAAAAGGGGTGCTCACTCCAGAACAGGAAACATCCCAGTCAGTCCTACCTAAGCAAACCAGTAGGAGATCCTGAATTCCAGGGTGCTGGACCAGACAAATAACACCAGCATGCCCACCAGCCTTAGCATAACTTAGGGACTTATCCCACTCCAGTTCCAAGAACAACCGTATGTGTTAAAGTAGCCATGAGCAAACAAACATCTTCCAGTGGCAAGACCTCCACATACTTCAGCACAACTCCAGGCAAGCAGGCATCCTCCAGAAGCCAGGCAACCATTTGCTTCAGTTTAGGCCCAAGGAAATGCAGAAACACCCCCTCCATACCTCAGCGCATTTAAGACACCACCCTTAGACCCCAGCTCATCACCAAGTAAGCTGCCAGACAGATGAACTTCCCATAAAATGGAAGTGAATAGCAGAGTGTATCAAAAACAAGAATCCTTGCAATATTTTATTTTTTAAGACACACAGTTGAGGCAGAGAAAAACAGAGAGTAAAGTCAACGGCCTGGAGCAGAATCTATTATGTTTCAGCTGAAGTGAAAAATAAAAACAACAGGTGTAGCAATCCTGATCTCAGACAAAAGCAAAAATAGACCTAAGAGATAATGAAGGAAGCTACAACTTGCTAAAATGTCCCATAGACAATGAAGCAATATAAATACTAAACATATATGCACCAACTAGCATAGGATCAGAATTATTAAAGGAAAAGTTAGAAGTGAGTTACAGGAAAAAATAGCAAACAAGACTCAACTGTTGCCCTTCAAAAATTGATAAATCAAACAAAAATAATAAGAAAAGAAACTAAGGAGGTAAATAAAATATTAGAAAAGTTAGACATGTTAGACTTTTGGTATTATGTAGTAATAAAATAGAATATTATAAGATATATAGAGGAGCAAATTATGATCTACCTGTTGGGTCTATGAGGAGGGCAAGAATTCATGACCAAAGAAGATGGAAAACACACAAAAAAAATGTAAAATGGATCATTTTGATGACATAATATTAAAAACCTTTTGGACAAATAAAACCAATTCAACTAAGGTTAGAAAAAGCAGAAAAATAATTTCAGGGGGCAGATCCAAGATGGTGGAGTAAAAAAGGAGGAATTTGATTGAGCTCTTCCCCCAATCACCTCCAAATACCTGTAAAAATTATGACAAACAAATTTTACATCTACAAAACATACAAAATGAGAGAGTGAAACACATCTCCAGTTGAATACAACCTAGCAGGCAGACAGGAAAGGATTTATCAGAGGAAGTTGGGAGTGGAGCATGCTCCTCTGTGTGTAACACAGGCACAGGTGGGGAAAAAACAGGCCTAAGGGATTGAATCACTGGCAGATATGGCAGTTTCTAGACTTCACAACCCACAAATTCAAAAGACAAAATAAAAGATCAGTGGGGAAACTATTGGACCTGGGTGAGAGAAGGGTGTGGGAAAATATATCAAATTGCCTACCATTTACAGAAGAGGTGAGGTGAAGGAGGGAAGGAGAAAAAATTAGAGATCAAGATCTTGTGAATATGAATGCTAAAATTATCATGATGTGACTAGGGGGGAAAAGTATTATTTTAAAAAGTAACGACTCTTTGAGACAAGACAAGGAGAGTAATACGTTAGAAGATTCATGATATAAAAATGTGTCAATAAAATATATTTTCTAAATCTCTTTTTGACAAATTGGAAGCTATATACAGACGAGAAAACTAAATAGGAAAAGTGAAGTCACCCAAGAAATATCACACCCCTAAAGTAGAGTAAAAGTGGAACTCAAATTCAGGTTGTCTGTCTCCATTTCTAGAACTTTTTCTACTACTCAGTATTGAATTCTGGGGAGGGAATTGTTTCTCCATCATGACTTCCACATATTGTTTTCAATTTTCAATAACATTTTATTTCCCCAATTACATGTTAGAATAATTTAATATTTTTTCAAAACTCTGAGTTTCAAATTCTCTCTCTCTCCATCCTATCCTCTTAATAAGATGGTAATGAACCTGATATAGCTTATATATGTGCAATCATGAAAAACATTTCCATATTAATCATTTTATACAAGAAAATTTGAAAAATATTAAAACATTGAAAGAAAGTGGAAAATAGTATGCCTCAGTCTTTATTCAGATAATATCAATTATTTCTATTCTGGCCAATAGCATATTTCATCCTAAATGCTTTGGTATTGTCTTGAAACACTGTGCTGCTGGGAATAACCAAGTCATTCACAATTCTTCATACCCAAGGTTTCTCTCTGCCACTAAGTCCATATTGCAATAAGAGAAACCATCACTCAGGATAATAAAATTGACTAGACTACCCATGGCTATTCTCCAGTAAATATTCCCTGGAGTAAGTGTTTAAGTATTTAGATGTAAAATTTTGCCTTCCTAAGATGCCAGCTGCATGAAAATTAAGAGCAAATCACTAGAGTCTGAAATCAACAAAACAAGTAATTAAGCAGAGAACTGTAAAGACTGATTGATGCCTCTAGTTAATGACAGCAAACTATATTCTACTTGCAAACTGTTTTTCTTTCCTTGGACATGAATTCTATATGAATTTGCTGTCTAATTCTGTTACCTATGGCCTGTTGAAAGCATAATGCAACTATTCTTACTGAACAAAAGTATGCTCTTTAGAATAATACATCTATAAAGTTACTCATAGCAAGCAGGCAGCTAGGTGGCTGCCTAGCATGTCTCAGTGGGTAGAAAGCTGGGCCTATAATAAAGAAAATCTAAATTAAAATTTACCCTTAAAAACTTACTAGCTGTACGATCCTCAGCAAGTCAAATTACTTCTGTTTGCCTTCATCTACTGGAGAAGGAAAAGGCAAACCACTTCACTATCTTTGCCATGAAACAAAGAATCAGGCAGTACTGATTCAATTGAACAACTATAGAAAAATGTTGGTATTATTTCTCAGATTTTTAAAAATGTGAATTATAGTTTCCCTTTCCTCAAAGGAAATACATTAATCTTGGTAGAATAATAAGTATTTAAAAGTAGTATTTTTGGAATATTGAAATAATATATTTATATATGCAAATGTGTAGCAGCAAGCACCCTGGCATACTCAGGATGGCTGCTAGCACAGGTTCCTAGATCTGTTTTTCTAAAGTAAAGCAACTCAAAATGGATTAGTAATCTTGCTTGAATCAAACATATTCCATTTACCTAGTTCAGGAGAAAAAGATCAGCACCCCGAACTTCAGAAAATGCAAACAGAGGTCACAAGCAGACAACAAATACAGACTGAATACAGATATACAACAAATACAGAGAAACATCAACAGACAGGCTTCCAGTTGTCTGACCATTAGATCCATACTTAGTCAGTTACCAGAGAGGGAAGCACCAACATCTGGGTTTTCAAAGCCAGGGGCCTCAACGGCTGCCCAGAGTCTCATCTGGTCAAATCACATAACTCTTTCCAAAGTGAGACCCAAACAAAACCTCACCTCAGGGTATGTATAGCCTTCTCCTGGCTCAGAGAATGTCACAACCCTCTTGACCCATTGCCCAATCACAAAGCACCAAGGTGTGGGCATTCCTGAAAAACAAGCCTGCCACCACAGGCTCCATGTGACCATATTCAGCCTATTAGGGGGCAGAATGTATTTTCTCTCTTTTGTTTGTTTGTTTGTTTGTTTTGCCTTTTGGAGGGCAATTGGAGTTAAGTAACTAGTCCAAGGTTACACAGCTACTTTTTTTGTGTGTGTTAAGTGTCTGAGGCTGGAACCAAACTCCAGTCCTCCTGCCTCCAGGGCTGGTGCTTTACTTACAGCTCCACCTAGCTGCCCCAGCAGAGTATATTTTCAAATCAGGAGGTTCTCAGAGTTACTTAAGTCTATCAAAGAGCTAAGGGACAGGAAAGATCTCCATTTTCCCATTCCCATCACAATATGTTTTATGTAAAACCTTTAAAGAGAACCTTTATACATGTACAAGTACGGTTACTATCTGGGGTTTCACCTACTGTTCCCAAAACCATATCAATGAACTAAAAGCAAATTAAAAAATACACAAGAAAGACAGAGAGATTGATAAATCAATAATTACTCTGATCATTCTTTCCAAAATCATTTTCACTAGAAATGTAAATAATGTCATAATTCATTTTGTTCATCATGTTAGGGTTAAATAAGTGGATTTTTCGAACAAATCTTTTGACTTTATGAATAAAGACTAATATTCCTCTGTTCAATTCATTTAGGAAGAATGTTATTCAAAAGTAAATGGACATAATACTAAATTGAGAGAGTTTTTATTTACAGTAAAAAAAAACCCTCATATTCACTGAACTAACCATTAGAAACATAATGCGTGTGTTGCAATAATACTATTAGCAAACATGCTTTACAAATTAGCTTTATTATGTATTAATAGAAAAAAAGAACAGTGAAATTTCAATTACAAGGTAGAAAAAAGACAGAAAGCAATCTGACTGTACTCATGATAGTTAATAAATCTTTGCATTTACTTTTACTTATTAGATTTTTCATCTGTCATTGGTCAACGATAAGAGGAATATTTTCACATGAGAAGAGAGACATGAATAAAGATCTATATCTTGATTCATTCATTATAGGAAGTAATTTAAATGACTGCAATATAATTACTTTAGAATGGAAAACTGTCATCAAAGAGACTGTATGAAACTACATATTTAAGATTCTACATATCTTTTCCTTAATAGCTGAAATTTAGATGGGGAACTATTCCATAACACATAAGACTTTGGCAGTTATATTAGATAATATAATTGTCCTTGCCAACATTTTTATTATGATAACCTAAAACTCTTTTGTTGTTGTTCAGTCATTTAGAATTTTCCGACTTTTTTTAAGTTACATGGTAAATTTATTATATTTCAAAATTTAATTTATTTTAAACATACAAACTAATAAAAAATACAAACTAATAAAAAAAGAAAAACATTTCCACATGCAAAGTGAAACATAAGAGAGGATTCAAAATATAAAGCAATAAACTTCCATTTCAAGGCAGCCTATATCATAAATACTACACATTGTGTTCAAAGCTGTCCATCTTTTCGTTGCTTCCTTATAGATTTTCTTTTGTTCTTTGCTATTTACCTTTCATTTTATCCTCTCCCCCCCAAGAAGGTTACAATTAAGCATGGGTCTATTTATATGTACACACACATATGTATACCTATACATGCACATATACATCTATAATCATACATATATACTCATGCACACAAGACCAGTCTGTTTATTTCTACTTGTTCTGTTTTTCTGAAGATAGATAACTTCTTCCTTCATAAATTCCAAGTCCTTCTATATTTCTCTATTTCCACCAGCTCATCATTCCCTACACCATAGCAATATTTCAACCTTATACTGTCTAATTATTTTAAATAGTCTGATACAGCATTGAATAATATTGGTGACAGTGTAGTTTCCCTATTTTTATCTTTTGAATAAACCTATTTTAGCTTTAACTTTGTCTAAGATTATGACATCTTGATTACAGGCCCTGCTTTTTTTATACAAAATATTTTACTTCTCATATTTATTTTATGTTTGCGTGTATCTCTAATTTTTATAAAATTTCCTGAAAATGTTTTTTTTACATTCTGGGTGATAATTACTTATTGTTTTTCCCCCACCTTCCTAGATAGCCTCATTATCCTTCTCACCCTATTCCTATCCCCCAATAGGTATTTTTCAAGTATCTGTGATGTTCAGGCACTATGTAAGCCATGGGGATACCAGAATATCTATGTCTATCTATCTATGTATCTATGTATCTATGTATCTATCTATCTATCTATCTATCTATCTATCTATCTATCTATCTATCTATCTATCTATTTATCTATCTATCTGCAGAATAAATATTAGGTTAATGACCTTGGGAAGGTCACTTATATTCTTTGAGACTCAGTTGCTTCTTCTGTAAAAGAAGGGGATTAGACTAGATGGACTCAGTAGTCTTTTCCGGCTGCTTACCTAATATCCTTTCTCTTCTATATCTTTATTCCTTTTCCTCTTCTACCCTTTAGCATCTCATTCTATTGCATTTTCCCTGTCTTTCATTTCTTCTTTTCAAGTGCCATTTAGAGGTTTTAAGCACTTAATAAATGTTGTATCTATCTAGTTACCTTCCTCTCTGCTCTGAAGGATAACCTTGCACCTGACCTAACTCAGAATCCTATCTGCCCCACAGTCTGGTTATCTTATTGGTAATTTCCATTATGAAATTCACAATATATACACCTGCACATCAAAAGTAAAGCTGCTACCTAATTTTAAAAATTTTGACTTCACATTTATTTGAACCAGAGACTTCCTTGCCTATCCCTACAAATTTATCTCCTCCATTTTTCTTTTTAAAAATTAATTTTAAAAAATTGGAACTTAACATATTAATTGACAAATTAATAAACAAATTACCTTAATTCTGAACTGAACTTGTCCAAGCTGACAGACAGACACATATAAGAAGGACACAAGTCAGTAAAGGAAAGGTAAGGCTGACAATATGTATACAAGTTTCTCCAGTTTTAACAGGGGAATTGTTCAAGTACAAAGGGTTTGTTTCCACGCTATCACTTCCAGGGTGGCTGCCTTCTTGGCAGCTGCATCTAGAGAAGTGGGGTGGGGTGAGGTTAGGGCAGGCCTGCTATACAGACAGGGACAGGGATGAAGTTCTTCAAAGCAGGAGTAGATGTTGGGGGATGGGGTTGGAAAGGAAGGAAAAGGTTAGGGGCCGGGGTAGGGCAGTATAGGTTATTTCTTTTGGGTATGCTGTCTCTTGGCCATCAGTCACTCCCTGGACCTAGGGGCCATGGATCCTGCACCAGTTAAAAAGGAAAGCTCTAGGCTGAAGTGGTTGAGGACCCAAAGGAAAAGCAACTGCCCAGTGTGCCTGCTCCAGGGGCTGGAACTTTCTGGGCAAAGGTGGGCATGGACTGGACATACCTCTAAAACATAGGTTGTTTTTTTTTTTTCTCAGCAGTGTTGGCCATACCAAAACCAAAGGGTTTGCTCTGACATTGGACATGCATGTAGTTCTGCTTCCAGGCACACCCAAAGGGGTTTGCAGCACTGGCTGCTCCATTTTGGCTTGTTCTGAAGTTGAATTCAGTAAAGCTGGAGCTGCTTCCTAGGGGGGCTCTTCTGGCCGCAAAGCCCCCACTGCTGTCTGCAGGCATAGAGCTCCCTAATGTGAAGGTGGTCGGCAGTCATACTGCCAAACATGCAGCTGCTGGTGCCACTGCTGGTGGAGGTAAGAATTTGTGGAGAAATATAATTTTAGTTATATTAGCTCAGCTTACATAGAAGCAACTGATCCCCCCCAAAACCACTTATTTAGATCTGATGTTATTTGTGTGAAAAGTGTTTTATAATTGTGTTTATAAAGTTTCTGAGTTTGTCTTGGAAGGTAGAGTCCAAAATATTTTATTTCCACAGTAACTTTACAAGGAATTTCTCTAACTCTTGCAGTTAGGTCTTCTTAGGAATATATAGAAAGGTCAGTTATTTATGGAGGTTTATTTTATATCCAGCAACTTAAAGTTTATTTCAAGTAGTTTTTAGTACATTCTTTAGCATTCTCCAAGTATATGCTCATACTATCTCTGAAGAATGATAGTTTTGTTTCTTTTTTGCCTATTTTAATTCCTTCCATTTCTTTTTCAGCTCTTATTGCTAAAATTAACATTTATTTTTTTTTAATTTATTATTTTTTATTAATTTATTTGTTTACTTTTAGTTTACAAGATTCAATTCCACAATTCCTTATGTTTCAGATTTTGTTCTCCTCCCTCCCCTCCCCTTCATGGAGGTATACAGTCAAGTATAGGATTTGTAAATACTTTCACCTTATACATTACTGAGGTTATAAAGACGGATTGTATCAGATGGTATGAAAAATGATAGAGAGGACATAAAAGCAAACAAGAAAAGGAAAAAGATCAGGTAGTTTGCTTCAATCTAGATATAAACACTTCTAGTTATATTATAAGTTACTTCTAGTTCTTTCTCTGGATGTACACATTTCTCTCCATCAGGAGTATTTCAGGATTGACTTATATCACTGCATTGCTGGGAAGAGTCCATTTTATCAAAGGTGGTCATCACACATATGTTGTGTCTGTAATTGTGTACAAATGTCTCCTGGGTCTAATCATCTCACTCATCATAAGTTCATATAAGCCTCTCCAGATAAATATGAAGTCCACCTTCTCCTCATTTCTTATAGCACAATAGTATTCGACAACATGCATATACCACAATGTGTGCAGCCATTCCCCAATTGATGGATACCTCCTTAATTTCCAATTCGTTGCCACCACAAAAAAGAGGCTATAAACATTTGTGTACATATGGGTCTTTCTTCCACTTCTATAATCTCTTATGGATATAGTCCTAGGAGTGGTATTGCTGGGCCAAAGGATATGAAATTATTTATATCCCTTGGGGATTGCTCTCCAGAAAGGCTGGATCAGTTCACAACTCCACCAGCAATGCATCAGTATTCCAATTTGTCCACATCCTCTCCAGTATTTGTCATTTTCCTGTTTTGTCATCTTAGCCAATCTTACTGGTGAGATGTGATACCTCAGAGTTGTTTTCATTAGCATTTCTCTAATCAATACTGATTTTGATTATTTATTCATGTGCTTATAGATATCTTTAATTTCTATCTCTAAAATTGCCTGTTGATATCCTGTGGCCATTTAATAATTGGGGTATGACTTGTATTCTTATATATTTAATTCCATTCTCTGTATATTTTAGAAATAATTCCTTTGTCAGAGACATAGGTTGTAAAACTTACTTCCCAATTCCCACCTCCCTCTTAATATTGGATATATTGGCTTTGTTTGTACATAAGTTTTCCAGTTTCATGTAATCAAAATTATCCATTTTACATTTGATAATGTTCTGTAATTCTTGTTTAGTCATAAAGTCTTTCCCTCTCCACAAATCTGAAAGGTAAACTAATCCTTGTTTTCCAGGAAAGCTTACATTATCAACTTTTATACCTAGATCATGCACCCATTTAGACTTGATTTGGGCATATGGTGTTAGATAATGGTCCATGCCCAGTTTCTGACATACTATATTCCAGTTTTCCCAGCAGGTTTTGTCAAATAATGAGCTCTTATCCCAAAAACTGGGGTTTTTTAGGTTTATCTAACAATATATTACTATAGTCGTTGACTTGTGAATCTTGTGTGCCTAATCTATTCCATTGATCCACTCCTCTATTACTCAGCCAGTAACAAGTACTTTTGATGACTGCTGCTTTATAATACAGATTGAAATCTGACATAGCTAGTCCACCTTCCCTAGCATTTCTTTTCATTGATTCCCTTGATATTCTGGACAATTTATTCTTCCAAATGAATTTCCTTACTATTTTTTTCTAGCTCTATAAAGAAGTTTATTGGTAAATTAATTTGTATGGCACTAAATATATAATTTAATTTAGGTAAAATTGTCATTTTCATTACATTAGCTGAACCCAGACAGGAGCAATTAATATTTTTTCACTTAGTTATATCTGAATTTATTTGTGTGAATAGTGTTTTGTAGTTGTGGTCATATAGGTCCTCGGTTTGTTTTGGAAGGTAGATTCCCAAATATTTTATAATGTCTACAGTAACGTTAAAGGGGATTATTCTTTCTATCTCTTGCTGTTGAATTTTATTAGAAATAAATAGGAATTCAGAGAATTTGTGTGGATTTTTGTCATATCCTGCAACTTTACCAAATTTATTTATTGTCTTAATGAGTTTTTTACTTGATTCTCTAGGATTCTCTAAGTATATCATCATATCATCTGCAAAGTGTGATATCTTGGTCTCTTCTTTGTCTAATTTGATTCTTATGATTTCTTCTTTCTTTTCTAATTGCTACTGCTAACATGTCTAGTACCAGATCCAATAAGAGGGGTGATTGTGGACACGCTTGTTTCAGCTTTGATCTTATGGGAAATGCTTCTATGTTCTCCCCATTACTTATAATATTTGCTGATGGATTTAAATAGATGCTACCTATTATTTTAAGGAAGGATCCTTTTGTTCTTATACTTTCAAGTGTTTTTAATAGGAATGAATGTTGTATTTTGTCAAAACCTTTTCTGCATTTACTGAGATGATCATTTGGTTTCTGCTAGTTTTATTGTTCATATGATCAATTATACTGATGGTTTTCCTAATATTAAACCACCTTACATTCCTTGAATAAATACAACCTCTCAAAGTGTATTATTTTTGAGGTAAGTGGCTGTAGTATTTTGCTAATATTTTATTTAAAATTTTTGCATCTATATTCATGAGGGAGATTGGTCTATAATTTTCTTTCTCTGTTTTATCTCTTCCTGATTTAGGTGTCAGTACAATATTTGTTCATAAAAAGAATTTGGTAGGACTTCACTAATTTTCCCAAATTGTTTGTAGAGTATTGGAATCAATTGTTCTTTAAATGTTTGATAGAATTCACTAGTAAATCCATCTGGCCCTGGAGATTTTTCCTAGGTAGTTGACTGATGGCTTGTTCAATTTCCTTTTCTGAGATGGGGTTATTTAAACAATTTTCTTCCTCTTCAGTTAATCTGGGCAACTTGGATTTTTGTAAATATTCATACATTTCCCTAAGAATGTCAAGTTTATGTGCATACAATTGGGAAAAAATAATTCCTAGTTATTGTTTTGATTTCCTCTTCATTGGAGGTAGATTCACCCTTTTCATTTTTGATACTCATAATTTGTTTTTTTCTTTCTTTTTTTATCATATTGACTAAGGTTCTATCTATTTTATTGTTTTTTTCATAAAAGCAGCTTTTAGTTTTTTTTTATTAATTCAATATGTTTCTTAATTTTAATTTTATTAATCTCTCTTTTGGTTTTCAGTATTTCTAATTTAGAATTTAATTGGGGATTTTGAATTTATTCTTTTTCTAAGTTTTTCAATTGCATGGCCAATTCATTGAACTCCCTTTTCTCTAATTTAATCATGTGTGCACTCAGAGATATGAAACTTCCCTAATAACTGCCTTTAATGCATCCCACACATTTTGTTATGTTGTCTCATTAATATCATTCTCTTGAATGAAATTACTGATTGTTTCTATAATTTCTTGTTTGACCCACTCATTGCTTAGGATTCAATTGTTTAATTTCAAATTAGCTTTTAATCTGTCTTTCCATGGCCCTTTATTGCATATAATTTTTATTGCATCATGATCTGAGAAAGATGCATTTAATATTTCTGCCTTACTGCATAGAATTGGGAGGTTTTTATGTCCTAGAACATGGTCAGTTTTTGAGTATGTGCCATGAACCGCTGAGAGGAAAGTATATTCCTTTTTATCCCCATTCAGGTTTCTCCAGAGATCTATCATACCTATCCTCTACAAAATTCTGTTCACCTCCTTAACTTCTTTCTTGTTTATTTTGAGGTTGGATTTATCAAGTTCAGAGAGTGGGAGATATTGGTCTCCCACTAGTATGGTTTTGCTATTTATTTCTTCCTCTAATTCCTTTACTTTCTCCTCTAGGAATTTGGATGCTACACTACCCTTTGCATATATGTTAAGTAATGGTATTGCTTCATTAAGGATGATGCCTTTTAACAGGATATATTTTATTTGCTTATCTCTTTTAATTAAATCAATTTTTGCTTTTGCTTTATCTGAGATAAGAATTGCTACCCCTGCTTTATTTTTTTTTACTTTAGCTAAAGCATGATATATTTTACTCTAGCCTTTTACCTTTACACTGTGTGTATCCCTCTGTTTCAGATGTGCTTCTTGCAAACAACATATTGTAGGATTATGATTTCATATGATTTCTAATCCATTCTGCTATCCATCTCCATTTTATGGGAGAGTTCGTTCCATTCACATTTACAGTTATGATTGTTATATGTTTCTTTTCCTCCATCCTATTCCCTCCCTGGTTAAAGCTCATATTTTTCCCCTTCTCCCTTACTCCCCTTAATGGTTTTCCTTTTGACCAACTACTCCCTCAGTATTCCCTTATCAGCCTCCCTGCCTTTTCCTCCCCTTCCCCCTTACTTCTTCCTTCCATACTAACTACCCTGTCCATTTCATAGCCCTTTTCCCCTCCTACTGCCTATAGGATATTTTTATACTTAATGAAGTATGATATTTCTTCTTCTCACTGAGTGATAGGAACAAATCTCATGCAAAGCTCCTCTCCCTCCCCTCTTTCCCTCTAAAATGATACTTTTTGCATTTCTTTTCATTGAGTCCTATGCTTAACTGGTTGTTTTTCCCTCCTTGCATCAGAACTAATGAGGGAAAAGCTCATATGATTCTCATATCCCTCCCTTCTTTTCCTCTGCTATATTGTTTTTATTCCTCTTTGTGTGCTATAAATTACACTTTTACACTTCATTCATTCCTCTTCTTCCATTACAGTCCCTTTGTAGTCCTTAATAAGATTTTTTTAACCATCATTTTGTTTATTTCATACTCATAGCCTCTACTTGCCCATAAACAGTTTACTCTTATTAAATAGTAGGGTGTGTGTGTGTGTGTGTGTGTGTGTGTGTGTGTGTGTGTTTACCTTGCTATGTCACTCTTGCATCTTGTAATTGGAGGTTGAATTTTCCATTGAGCTCTGGCTTTTTCATCAGGAAGGTCTGGAACTCTGTTATATCATTGAATGATCATCTCTTTGCCTGGAAGAATATGCTCATTCTCACTGTGCATGTGACCCTTGCTTGTAACCCAAGCTTTTTTGCATTCCAGAAACTTGTATTCCACTGCCTCCGATCTTTCAGTGTAGAGGCTGCCAAATCCTATGTGACACTCACTGTGGACCCTCAGTATTTCAATTGTTTCTTTCTGGATGCTTGAAGTATTTTCTCTTTTACCTGGTAGTTCTGGAGTTTGGCCACAACATTTCGAGGACTTTTCAGTTTGCAATCTTTTTCAGCAGGTGTCCGGTGGATTCTCTCAATTTCTATTTTATCCTCAGGTTCTCGTATCTCAGGGAAGTTTTCATTAGTGACCTCTTGGAGAATGTTGTCCAGGCTCATTTTTTCATCATGATTTTCTGGTGGGCCTATGATTCTCAGATTATCTCTCCTGGATCTTTTTTCCAGGTCAGTTATTTTTCCATTGAGGTATTTTACCTATTTTTCTAATTTTTCATTCTTCTTGTTTTGTTTGACTAGTTCTTGGTTCCTCATAGAGTTATTTGTTTCAATTTGGTTTTTAGCAAATCTTTTTCCTGGTTAGTTTTTGGAGCTCCTTTTCCATATCATACACTTTTCTTTTTTAGAGAGATATTTTCTTCAATATAAAGTTTTTGTAATTCTGCCATTTTTGTTTGAAAGAATTATTTATTTTGTCTTCTATCGCTGTCATTCGGTTTTCTAAGTTCCTTTTGAGCTCATCTAGGAGAGCTTTCTATGCTTGGCACCATTTCCCTGTTGATGTTTCAGCTGTGGGTGTGGAGTCCACATTGTCTCCCTCTTAGTTTGGTTCCTCCCTCTGAGAACAGTAGGACTCCATAATCTTTGTGGTGTGCTCTCTATCCATTTTAATGCAGGGCCCTAATCAACCCATTCCCTTAGGGTTCCTAAGCCTTTACTGTAGAGAGTTTTGCCCTGTGGCTATAGTTACTACGTTTTGGGGGGGGGGGGCTTGTAATGGGAATGTAAATTTGAAGATCTTCCCTGCCCTTAGGCTAAAGTGCACCTGGAGCCTGGGGTGGGAGGCTTGTTTTTCAGTAGATACTTCTTGATTGGCCAGTGAGTCAATAAGGTTGTTACATTCTCTGAGCCAGGAGAAGGCTATATAAGCCCTGATGTGTAGCTTTGTTTTGGGGCTCACTTTGAGAAGTGTTCTGTGATTTGATCTGGATTATGGGAAGCCATTGTCCAGAGCACCCCAGCTTTGAAACCCAGATGTTGAAACCCAGATGTTGCTTGGGTATGGATGTAATGGTTGGACAGTTTGAAATCTGTCTACTTGATCTGTTTCTGTCTTGATAATTCTGTCTGTATATTCTGAAGTTCAGGGTGCTGACCTCTTTCCCCTGAACTAGGTAAATGATATATGTTGTTAACCCATTTTGAGTTGCTTTCCTTTATCAAAGCAGATCTAAGAACCCGTTGGTAGGAAACTCTGAGGACGTTTGGGGTGCTTACTGCTGGGGGAGTGGGTTTGGAGCAACTCTGCCATCCTGGTCTTTGGAGGTCATGATAAGGGCCTTTTTTTTTAATTTATGGGCTATGAAGTGGAAATCCCAGGAGTATTTGCTACCCCAGACAGGGGTCCCTGCTTTTGGTCCTTACCTTGCTCTTTCCAGTTCCAGCCCTTTGGTGATAGGCCTAGTAGTGGCCCTTGTGGTTGGTGGGACGACTTGCTACCCCCTGCAGTTGATCATGCCTCTTCTCTTATTGTTAAAATTAAGATTTCTACTACAATACAGAATAGCAGTGGTGATAATGAACACCTTTGTTTCACCCTTAATTTTATTGGATATGCTTCTAATTTGTCCATATTACTTATAACTGTTTCTTCCTGATTGCTTGCAGTATTTAATATTTCACCATAGAAATCTGGAATTTGGCTATAATATTTCTAGGAGTTTTGTTTGGGGGATATTTTTTAAGAGGAGACCAATGAATTCTTTCAATTTCTATTTTGCCCTCTGGTTCTAGAATATCAGGTCAATTTTGCTTGATAATTTCTTGAAAGATGCTGTCTATGCTCTTTCTTTCATAATGGATTTCAGGTTGTCCAACAATTTCTAAATTATCCCTACTGCATCTATTTTCCAGCTTGGTGGTTTCTCCAAAGAGATATTTCATATTGCTTTCTATTTTTTTCATTTGTTTTGATCTGTTTAATACTATCATGATTTCTCATAAAGTCATTAGCTTCCAATTGCTCCAATCTAATTTTGAAGGAGCTATTCTTTTCAGTGGGTTTTTGAAATTTATTTTTCATCTGGCAAATTTGGCTTTTTAAGGCATTCTTCTCTGCGTTGGCTTTTGGGGGCTTTTGTCATTTGAGTAGTCTATTTTTTAAGGTGTTATTTTCTTCAGGGTATTTTTGGGCCTCCTTTAACAGGCTACTGACTCATTTTTCATGATTTTCTTGTATCTTTCCCATTTCTCTTCTGATTTTTTCCTCCACTTCTATTACTTCATTTTCAAAATCCTTCTTGAGCTCCTCCATGGTCTGTAATCAATTCATATTTATCTTGGAGGCTTTTGATGAAGGAGTTTTGACTTTTCTGTGTTCCTCCCACTCCATGTCTTGATACTTTTGACCCCCCAAAAGGATTCTATGGTCTGTTGTGCTTCCTCTGCTTGCTCATATTTCTAGCCAATTATTTGAAGTGCTCAAAAGCACTTTGTCAGTGTAGAACTCTGCTTCCAGAATGGAGAGAGCTATGTCCCAAATCTTTGGCCAGAGCTATTAGGAGGATGCCCTCTCTATAGCACCCACATGCTATGGCTCACTGGTCACACACCCCAGGACCACCACCCAATTCCATGATCCTGATTCAAGTAGGTTAAAGTGAGAGCGATTAATTTCTGAATGGTTGCATGATCCCCCTACAATATGCAGTCCAGGAACTCAGGAAGAAGCCAAGCTCTTCCATAGCTTCTCTCCCTGGGAGCAGGGGCCACAGTGTACTCTTCAGTTCTACCCACCCATGTTCCAACAGAGTTCCAAAATGACCTTTTACTTTCTTTGGCATTTATGGATTGAGAAGTCTAGAAGCCGCCACAACTACTGATGATTCACTCTTCTGAAGTCTGCTCTGTCTGCTGGATGGGACTGCCATGGGGCTGGAACCATAAGGCTCAGGCTAGACTGCATTTGTCTCCCAGCTAGGTGCAATAGACCCATCCTGTCTGCCTGTTGGACTTCCAGAAATTTCATTATAGAGCCAGAAGAAATAGTTTTAAAAAATCATTTTACCTGGAAGAGCAAATGGTCCAGACTATTAAGGGAATTAATAAAAATAAATGCAATAGAAGGTGACTAGATGTTCCAGTTCTTAAATTATATTTTAAAGCAGTAATCCTCAAAACAACTTGTCACTGGCTAAAAAAATAGAGTGGTAGATCACTGGATAGGTTAGGTACACAAGTAACAGTGGTCAGTAACCACAGTAATCTACCATTATCTATCATAAACCCAAAGACTAAAACTTCTGGGATAAGAATTTACTATTTTAAAAAAGATACTGGGAAAACTGGAAAATAGTATGGAAAAATTAGTCATAGACCAAGATCTTACATGATATAATTAAACAAAGAAAAATTGGTACATGATAAGTCATAAAGGGTGACATAAGCAAATTAGGAGTGCAAGTAATAGTTTACCTTTCAGATGTATGTAGAAAGGAAGAATTTATGACCAAATAAGAAATAGAGAATGATATGAAAAACAAGATGAATTATTTTTATTGCATTAAATTAAGAAGGTTTTGCACAAATAAAGCCAATGTAACCAATATTAGAAGGGAAGCAGAAATCTGGAAACAATTTTTACAACCAGTGTCTCTGATAAAGGCTTCATTTCTAAAATAGAGAACTGACTCAAAATTATAAGATTCAAGTAATTCCCTAATAGATAAATGGAAAAAAGGGATATGAACACCCAGTTTTCATATGGAAAAATTAAAGCTATATACAGTTTTATGGAAAAATCTCTAAATCACTGTTGATTAGAGAAGTGAAAATTAAAACAATTCTGAAGTACCACATCATACCTATCTTGATGTCCCATAGATTAATTAGATTCTACTTCCCCAATTCTAATTTTAACAAATTGTTTGCTTCGGTTAGCTTTTTGACAAAAAAAAGGAAATAATAAATTTTGGAAAAGATGTGGAAAAAATTGGAACACTTATGCTTTGTTAGTGGATCTGTGAACTGATGCAAATATTCTGGATAACAATTTGGAACTGTGCCCAAAGGGATATAAAAATTTGCATACCCTTTCACCCAGCAATACTACTTCTAGATCTATCTCCTAAAGAGATCATAAAATTAGGAAAAGGACCCACATATGCAATTGTATTTGTAGCAGGCTTTTTTTTATGGTGGTGGTCAAGAATCAGAAATTGAGGAGATGTCCATAAATTGGGTGATGGCTGAACAAATTGCAGCATATGAATGTAATGAAATACTATTACTCTATAAGAAATGATGAGGAGGCAGACCTCAGAAGAACCTGGAAAGACTTGCATGAACTGGTACTGAGTGAAGTGAGCAGGACTAGAAGACTGTATATGGTAATGAAACATTGTGTGATGACTAACTTTGATAGATTGACCTCTAATTAGCAATGTAAGGGTCTAAGACAATTGTAAAAGATTCATGATGGAAATATCCACACTTAGAAGAACAACTGTGTAGTCTGAATGCAGATGGAAGCATACTACTCTCTTTCTCCTTCTTCTTCTTCTTCTTCTTCTTCTTCTTCTTCTTCTACTTCTTCTTCTTCTCCTTCTCCTCCCCTTCCTTCTGAAGAAGGCAGGGCAATTAGGGTTAATTGACTTGCCCAAGATCACATGGCTAGTTTTAAATGTGGGGATTGAGAAAGGGGGTCCTGCTGTTTCTGATGGCTTACTTCACTACCTTGGGGCTCAGGTTCCCCCACTTATTTGCTGAAGTGGGGCTTACTTGGATGTCTAACTTCCTGTACTGCTTCATTTTCATTAGAGGGAGAAGTACTTTTTTTCCCATGAATCCCCAATCCTCTTGTGCTAAAAGACTGTTTCACCCTGTCTTTCTGCAGGTTCTTCTGTTCCCATTATTTTGTTTTTCCTGAGGGCAATGCTTTCTGTGTTTTTAAAGGTAAATCAGGGAGAGTGAGAGTGGCTTATTGTTTACTCTGACATCCTGGCTCCCAGAAGTCATGAATGCATCCTTGGAACGGTTTCTGTGGGAGATGTGATAGAGAATGTCTTAGGGAACTATCCAACACAAATTTTCCTACGAATATAAATAATTATCAGAAGTTTGAGGAGGTTTTTCTCACTGTAATAAGGGACCAGATGAAAGTATGCAATATAAATTAGTATTGAACTCAGTCGGGATAGTTAATTGAATTACTTCTTTCACTATATTATTTTAGCAGCATTTATAGAATGAGAAAAAAAAATGTATGATGTATTATCAACAGTCAAATGAAAATTCTCTCCAAAAAAATCATTGGTGACTTTTTCAGTACATCCAATTAATTGGCCAAGTACAAAACTGAGATAGAAAGAAAAAAGAATATACATATTGTGGAAATTACTATAAAATTCTTCTTTCTCTAATTATTACCTTGCTACTTTTTGATTTCATGTTTTATTGCCTATTACTACTTGGTTGGTCAAACAACATAGTTTCCATTGTTTTTGCTGACATCTTACATATTTTACAAAAATTTTAAAACTATATTGCTTTACAACCTTCCTTCTTATTCTATTTATACCCCTTTTCCTTTATTTCTTCACATGTCCCTCTCTTTTTTTTCTCCCTCTTCTGAAGTAGGTACTCCTACTTCAACTTTAGTTCACCACTTACTCAATGCTTTATACTGTCAGGCTTCCAAATTTCAGCTCCGTAAACTCAAACTCTGGTCTTCTTTATTATTTCAACACTCCATATGTCCTAAACAATGATCTCTTTTGCAATTCATTTTTCTCTAATTTTTTTCTCCTTTATAATTTTCACTGCTCACATATGAATCATTCTCCTTAGGCCTTGGTTTCCACATGTTAATTAAGGATGCTGTGTTAGATGATCTATGTGAAGTCTAACTCCAAAAATTATATTCATTGAAAAAATCTAAGACTTCATTTTAATTTTGGAACAGGAACTTCTAGTGGACTGTAATTTCAATCCAAATATTGCATCTGACTCCTCTTCTTATGAGAATATATGTAATTCAATTCTTGCTTCATATTTGTGGGTTTGTGGCAGAGCTGAATCTCATAAAGCAAGAAGAGTCATTCTCTTTCACCAATTTATGTTGTCATTAGTAAAAGAAAGAGATAAAAACAGAGAGTTAATGAATATATTGATTTGATCCTGACACTCTTTTGGTTTCTCTGCACTTTCTTGGTTAGTATCAGTCTTTTGTTATTTCTGTCTTGAGTCCTAGTCCAAAGTATTCCAATATTTATGTATATTACGTGCTTCCCTGGTGAAAATGCATTGAACATAGCCATCAGACAGTTTCTTTCAAATGATGATACATCTTAAGATGTTAAACAGAGATCTGTGAGTGTTACAAATTGGTGGGATTCAGCAGTTCCCTTTTTATTAGTAGAGTTCCAATTTAGATTGGTTTGCTAGAAAGCTAATGCTATTGTTTAAGCCATATCCTCCTTGCACAACGGTACTCTAAATCTGGTTAATAGACAGAAAGGGAAGAGCTTTTAGCCAATGTTCACATATTTTTTTAAAAAGCATTACAGTGATAAATCCAATTTGCTGTCCATAATAGATATATGATTAAATGCCAGAAAAGGGACAGGAATCATTTTAAATTTGGTGCCATAAAATCTGACTAAACATTACTGAGTAGATGGTCTCAATATTAAACTTTTGAGGTTCCATGAATTATAAGTAATAGAATTTTCTTTCTGTAGGTTAGGTTACATACATTTTGACATTAATTCAAGGTTTCTTGCAAGGTCTTTACCCTTCTGTTCAATTATCTATAATTTTGTGCCTGTTGCTTATTTTGTTTTAGGCTAATCTGCATTAATCTGTGTTTGTCAACATTAAATTTCATTTACCACATGCCAACCTATTTAGGTAACAAATTCAGATTTTATTACAATCTAATAATTGCAAACAGTTCACATCCCAGAAACAACTCTTTCACTTAAATTCCCTGATTAGTACAGTAACAACTCTGTCAGAGAGAAACAAAGGATGAGGAAGGTGATATCCTATTATCTTCCCTCCAATGTAGGGCATTAAGAGGAACAAATGGACAGCAGTGGGGGAAAATAATGCCTCTGAAGATTGGTTAGTGATTACAACTCATTTTTTTTAAAGAAAATATCATCATGTTTTTTTTTATTTCTGTCCTCATTTTCATGAACAATTCAAAAAGCAGTCAAAAAGTGGAAAATAGAAATAGTTAATGATTCCCAAAGGCATTAAGAAACTGGCAAAAGAAATGATTGAAATTATTTTTAAGGGAGTATTAAAAAGTCTATTAATATGAGATATGGGATGAAATTAATATCTACAATATGAGGTCATCATTGAATTGCTTTTTATGTTTTGCTTTTAATTAAAGGTAAAGAAGTGAGTTTCAAATAATTAGTAAAAAGTAATGATTATAGAAATAGAGTCATTGATGAAATATTATAAAAATGATATGAAATATAAATTGGGAAAACTTCATTCATGAATCCTTTAAATTATAACTAGTGTTCTTATCAAAAACTTACAATTATTTTTCAGAAGACATGGTAATTTATATTCTTAAAGATAAAAATGTGGCAATAATTAATAATTAATATGTGTATAGACATAAAAATATAAATATACATATAGATGTGTTTATCTCCATAATTCTAAATAATTGTTAATCAAATCTTAATCACTAGAGAACAATTTTAAAATATTAAAACTATTGAGCTAAAAAAAAACCTTTAATCTTAAAAACAATAATGGAGTCAAAAGTCATTGAATGCATTTTGGAAAAGTCATCACATGATGGAACTACAGTATAATCTGACTTAATGTGGTTTTTAAGTAACAAGAATATAATTGTATTTATTATTTATGATCTATTATTTACCTATTATTCATTAATGTTTATTATCCTTTACTTTTTATATTACATTTGTATTATATTTATTTATTATTATAGTTATGTTTTGTTCATTACTTATTATATTTAAATAATATTTTGGCAGAAATCTATTTTTAGATAAAGGAACTACAGGTTATGGACTCAGTATAAATATATTTTGTAAGTCCCGGTGATGCATCTGAAAATGGTTGTTTATCCATATTTTCCTTTATCCTTACCAATCATGTGATAGTGAACAAATGAAATAACTTTGCTAGCCCTTTGTTTCTGTGTTTGTCAAATGGCAATATTGATAAATGCCTCTATCGATGGTTCAAATTAAATATTCTATGTAAAGAATGTGAACACCCTAAAGTTCAAGCTAAATTACTTTTATTGTTAATTTTGTGGTGATCTATGCTTCCCAGTTCTTTCATTCATCTTTTATAAATGACTATCTTGGAGACAAAAAGAAATCAAGTAACTTATCAAGGGTCACATAGGTATTAAATGCCCAGAATTCAAACAGCTTTTGATGGTCTAGAATCTTGCATTCTACACTATACCTCAGTGCCTTTAATAAAGATATGAAACTAATTTGAAATACTATTATGGCTTGAAAGCACACAAAGAATATACAGCATACCCCATTTATAATCTTAATATTGGAGAAAAAACTAAAATCTGATTCAATGGCCTATTGTGTAACGCAGGACTCTTCCTGTGTATAGATGTGCTAGTTGTGAGAACATGATTGCCTCCTTAGTATATGTGTTCTCATGTACAATGACTCAAGAGACCAAAGGCTTCTAGTGTATTTGTTCTGAATGCAATGAGAAAAATATGTGTGTGTGTGAAAATATTCTGTACCCAGTGATTGGGAACAATTCCTTTACTCTGAAAAGCTTCTCTTAAAAATGTTTGCAAAGTAAACAAATGCTGCAATTTCAGAAAAAAAAAAAACATTAGAGACATGGGCTGCAACATAGTTTTCTAAGACAACAGATTAAAATCTAAGGTCCAATAAGACTGAACATTGGGAAGCAGTATATTTTTTTAAAAGATAGACCTTCACTAACCCACTTTGTATAAGAAAGAGAATCGTATTCCTCATTGTATGATCTTCTAATTGTCAACAATTTTAGATAGCAAGGCTATTTTCTGTGTCATTTGCTGTTTAGTGAATCTCTCTTATTACTATCTTGTGAGTCTCTGGATTGGGGTTTATCATACGTTTTGTGTAATATTTCCAGCTTAAAAGATTCAATTGTATGTAGAACAGGCAGCCCAGTAGCAAAAACGAAATTCTTCTCTCAATTCTGACAGAACACATCCAATTACATTTACTACTCAAATGGTCAATGCCCCTCCAAAACCATTTCCATTATGTTTCCCTCCTTTGTTTCTTTGTTTCTTCCTTTCTTTCTT
>NW_027186304.1:3844767-3848709 GCF_028583685.1 Petaurus breviceps papuanus | reverse complement strand
TCTCTCTCTCTCTCTCTCTCTCTCTCTCTCTCTCTCTCTCTCTTCCTTTTTCTTTCTTTTCATATTTTTTTTGGGGGGGGAGAGATTCCAAGTAGTCAGAGTAGATCACTACTACATTTCCATGACAATACAAATTGAACTCAGACTACTGCTCTGAGTGGAAGAAGAGCTTTTTTGAAAAAGCATGAAATGGGTCAGATGGATTACTTGAAAGCACATTAAAAGTGCATGCCACTCATACTATAGCTATGTCACTGAATAAAAATTATGATAATAATATTAGCAACAATAATAATGTTATTGATCACTAACATGTAAATAGCTATTATAGTATGTTGAGAGCTTTATAATTATTATCTCATTCGGTCCTCATAACATCCCTGAAAGGTAGTTGCTATTATTATACCCAATTTAAAGAAGAAACTGAGACAAACAGAGGTTACATGACTTGCCAATTATCACAACTAGTAAGCATGTGAGACTGAATTTAAACTCAGCTCTTCCTGATTCCAGGCATGACATTTTATCTACTGTGCCACCTAGGTTCTCCCTACTCTTTGAGAACCATAGGACTTAGATTCCAGAACAAGGAACTGGAATCTCGCAGGCTTGACTTGTAATCCAATCTCTGTTAATAGCTTGTTTTGATCTTCTGAATCTTATTTTTGCTTCTCTTGCTTATTTTACCAGCTTTAATATATTGACATATTATATTTGTCCCTACCAATATCAGAAAGATGATGTTGAAGGAAATGAACAAATGATTCTTGAGCTTTACAGAACAGAGGCTTGGAAATCTAATTAATCAGTAGTCAGAAGAATAGGAGATGGGAAGAACTGAATGCATGAGTTAATATTTTTCAGAAATCCTATGTTCCTTGAGTTTTATTTCCTTGCGTATAACCTTTATCTTCTGCTTCACATTCTTCCTATTTAATTCATTGACCCAAAGTCCATTTTAGAGATACTCAATTGATGACCTACGTCAAAGACAGTGCCTTCTTTCAAGTAAAGCAGGAGAAGGCTACCTAACTAGTACCACTTGAGGGGTTTTATCTGACTTCCCTTATGCCTTAAATGTTTTTTTTCCTAACATCCTTCACAGTGATTCCAACTTGCCAAATACAATGTTTAAGATTTCTCTTGCTTCAAAAATTTCCTCTTTTCAAAATGGAAATAAACCTGGAAGTAACATTTCAAGCAAAGTGGCACAAACTCTTCTTAGTGACCTCATAAACACTGTCTTGGGAAGAAACTCTTATGGACAAAAGAACAGCTGAACCAACTTCCATCCAGCTGCAAATTGCACAGCAAATAAGTCAGACTGGCTGAAGCAACAAGCTATCCCAAGACAAAGAGTGGAGGCACTATGTGCCCAGGAAAGTAAAACCACCACACAAACCCATGACAACCATCTCAAAAGAGATTCTGATGAAGATAGCCACCAACTCTGAAATGAATGAATAACCTTGGAAATAGCAACATACTCCAAACTACCTGTTTCTAGCCCAATCCCTTCAACCACCTTTAAAGAGAGAAATAATTGCAGATCCAACTTTCTCATCAGTTCAAACAACTGCTAGTTTGATGCTATCAAGAAGCAAATAAACTGAAGAGACCTAGAAATGGAAGAACCCCCACAAGCCCAGGAAACAATCCTATTTTCCACCCAATCCTCTGAAACATATTCCTTGAAAAGTATCTGTGTGGAAAAGAAGACAGTCATTCTCATCAATTCATGGAATAGGCAAACCAATCAGGCTAAATCAGTAAGGTATCCCAAGGGAAAGATAAAAGGCAGTAGGTGACAGGCAAGTCAAACCACACTACCATCTTGAGCACCATCTCACCCCTGACCGTGTTAGATATAACCCAGGAACCTGAACTCTAGAAGTCTGAGAATAGCAGTGATTCCAGAAGAGTTCCCTCACTAATAAAATTGAAAAGCAATCTCTACGAAGATAAATTTTAGGAAGTGTTCTTTTATTTAATATTTTCCCCAATTACATGTCAAGATAATTTTAACATTTATTTTATAATGTTTTGTAATACTCATAATAAAATAAAATTTTGAGTGCCACATATTATCCCTTACTTCATACCCTCCCCTTTTATGAAAATGATAGTTTGATATAGGTTATACATGTAAAATCATGTAAAACATATTACTTTATTAGTCATTGAGGATAAAGAATAAACAAAAAGAAAAAAATAATAAAAAGTTTCAAAAGTATGCTTCAATCTAGATTCAGAGTCCATCAGTGCTTTATCTGGATGTGGATAACATTTTCCTCCATGATTCCTTTATACTTATCTTGGATCATTGCATTGCTGAGAAAAGCTGAGACATTCATAGTTGGTCATCACACAATGTCACAAATATTGTGTACAATGTTTTTCTGGTTCTACTCATTTCACTATGCATCATTTTGTACAAGACTTTCTAAGTGCCCCCCCCAAAAAAAAATCTGCCTGTCCATCATTTTTTATTGCACAATAGTATTCTTGTACATTCATATACCACAGTTTGTTCAACCATTCCTCAATTGATGGGCATCTCCTCTGTTTCTAATATTTTGCCACTAAGAAAAAGTGACTATAAATGCTTTGGCATATATAGATCCTTTCCCCATTTTTAATTATTTCTTTGGGATATAGACATAGCAATTATATTGTTGGATCAAAGGTTATGCAGAGTTTGCTTGCGCTTTGGACATAACTCTGAATTTCTATTAAGAATGATGGGATCATTTCATGACGTTAGGGTGACAATTTTCCCACAACCTCTCCAACATTTATCATTATCCTTTTTTTCATATTAGCCAATCTCTCCACCTCTCATATCACTTTAAGGTACCTTTTGAGCTCTGCCATGAGTTCTTTCTGGGTTTGCAAACACTTCTAATTTTTCCTTGGTGTTTTGCCCTTGGGGGTTTGATGTTTTTCTCTTCTGAGTTTGTGTCTTGATAATCCCTATCACATAATAACATTCTGTTTTCAAATTCTGTTTTTGGTCTTTTATTTGCTCATTTTTTTCAGCCTTTCCCCTTTCTTTTTAAATTTAAGTTCTGCCCCTGGGATGTCAAGGGTACTGTCTCTGCTGCAGCCCCTGATTGTTTACCTGGTGGTAGAGGGGTGTTAGCCTGAGGCATACAGGGATGCTGTTGTCTGGTACTGCACTGAGGAGGTGCTGTGGGAAGGTGCCAGTTACTGCTAGAAGCTGTAGTTGGGTTCTAATGCCATTATCTGGAATGTGCTGGATCCAGTAGGGTGTTTCTGTGTTTCCCCACAGTTATGCTGAAGCCCAAGGTGGTCTGGCTGCTAAAGGCTATCTTTTAGCCCTGGACTAGGCTAAAAAACTGAGCAGATTTGGAGCTGGAGTCTGTTCCTCTAGCTATGCTGAGGCATATGGGCCATCCTGGTGTTGATTTGTCTGGTCCATTGCACTTGGGCTCAGACTTTAGGAAGCATTCCTGTGGATGCTTTAACTATATCTATTAAAGACAAAAAAAGGAAAGATATTCTCACCAAAAAATCCCTCAGGTAAATTGTTGAACGTTGAAGTTTTAGATTATTTTTTCAGTAGAAATGGAAATAAACTCAATGAAATATTTGTATCTGACTTGTACTGGAAACCTTTTATATATGTTCACATCAATACGTGAGCTCCTTAAGAACAGGGACTCCCACTGTATTTTGAGTTTTTAGCATAGTGCCTTGCACATAGTGCTTAAATAATTTTTTCTTTCTTTCTTTCTTTCTTTCTTTCTTTCTTTCTTTCTTTCTTTCTTTCTTTCTTTCTTTCTTTCTTTCTTTCTTTCTTTCTTTCTTTCTTTCTTTCTCTTTCCTTCCTTCCTTCCTTCTTTCCTTCCTTCTTTCCTTCCTTCCTTCCTAACTTCCTTCCTTCCTTCCTTCCTTCCTTCCTTCCTTCCTTCCTTCCTT